>NW_018127928.1:1681009-1686627 GCF_001952655.1 Monopterus albus
GCCCTTAGCAAAGGGCCCCGGACCCCGTACTCCCGGAGCACCCCCCACAGGGCGCTGCGAGGGACACGGTCGAATGCCTTCTCCAGATCCACGCAGCACATGTGGACTGGTTGGGCAAACTCCCATGAACTCTCCGCCACCTTGAAGAGGGTATAGAGCTGGTCCAGTGTTCCACGGCCAGGACGAAAACCGCATTGTTCCTCCTGAATTCGAGGTTCGACTATCGGTCGAATTCTCCTCTCCAGTACCCTGGCATAGACTTTCCCGGGGAGGCTGAGGAGTGTGATCCCCCTATAGTTGGAACACACCCTCCGGTCCCCCTTCTTAAAAAGAGGGACCACCATCAGTTGAATCAGTACATACAAACAGAAATGTATGAATCATGTTTTATAAGTGATGCATATAAAGTGCAAGAATAGAGAAAAAAGGCTGATGATTTTAGTGTTATACGTACTGTATATAAAGAAAGAAAATCCTACTTTTGAAACACCCATAAATCAGTGTGCTTGCTATGTAAATGTGAGGTATTTGCTGTTAAAACAGTATTTTGGAGATGAATAAATGACCCGATTCAAGTGTTAACTAGTATAACATCAGGTGGAGAAATGCATTATGATCGAATATGATGAGTAAAAAGGTTGTTACTCAACATATTATATTTATTAGCAGTTCATTTTTATCAGTTCCTGAATTGTTCATTGCTTGTTCTTTGGTACAATAGTTACTCAAAATTTTACATCTGATGCTGTAAAGTGACTTTATTAGATTTTTGGGAGTTGTCATAATCCCAAAAGAGCCATTGTTCTGTACACATTATTCTGTTAAATAAGACGTGCATTCAGCAGCTGCATTATACATATCAGTAGTAGCTGTACTGTACAGTTGATGATCCTTGATTATGGTTACTGTTAAAGCCATTCAGGAGATGTACTTTCACTACAAAAGGACCTCTATAATCATGTAGGATGCCTGAAGACTGCATAGAGAAATTTGTAATCTCTGCCAACTCCAGATTCATGGCCCTGTGTGTTTGGCCAGCCATTTCCTGATGCAGCACTCGTTATTTTATTTGGCCTGCTTCAGCCCCAAGCATAGGAGGACAGTTGTGTTCCCCCACTGCTGAGCCCAGAGAATTTCCTTGCTTACTTTTCCTCTGCTCTGTGTGAGGAGAGGGAGAAGGGGAAAGTAAAAAAAAAAAAAAAAGAAGACCACTGGATGGGAGCCCTTTTTGAACTTGAGAGGGTGAATGTGAGGGATGAGCGGAGAATAAAGAGGGATAGAGACTGAAAGGTGTTTGGAGTTTGTTTCCATTTTTCCTCTGCACTCTGAGTTCTCACCTCTCAATGCCTTTTGGACTCAAAGAGAAACCGCTGTTTTTGGCTGACACCAGCTTCATCACAAAAAGGCAATGTTGATTGAACTGACTCAGAAACAGAATTATACACACAGTATTTACCAGCAGTACTTTCTAAGAAACCAGGTTTGATGGGAAGACATGCTAAAAGAAATTGCACAGTATAGAATAAAACTATCTTGTGGGTCACACTGTTTTCAGGTGGAATTGCGAGGCTGAAGTGCCCAAAGCCCAAAACACATTTTCACATTATGCTCAGGTGTTTATTTGCTTTGGCCCTTGAAGAGCAAAGCGTGTGTGTAATTTTTGTACTTTTCAGCCTGAGGGACATTCATAGTGATATCTTGGCTGAATTCCCTCCAGGTGTGTGTTATATACTGAGACACAGTGAGGCAAAGAGGGACAAATGGAAAGAAAACAACAAGGAGGAAGAGGTGCACCTGGTTCTCCACCACACCTGGGAGGAGAGGTGGCTAGTCTGGGCTAATGATGTGGTTTTAAAGCTTGCTAAACACTGCGAGCACACACCAGCCCTTGATGGCCTGTGGTCGGTTAGTCCTCACCACTGAATATTCTCCCTCCTCATCTGTCCTTGCTTTTCATAGCTGCACACATTCCCCACATTTGAAGGTGTTGCATGGAGAATTTCAACCTAAGTAAAGTGAAGTTTTGGACACAAGTCTATACATGAGATCAGTGCTGTGAAGAGCTTTAGCCTCTCTGAGCCTTTACACTGAAAGTTACTCTCTGAACCACCTAGTTGGTTTGTACAAGAATATTGGTTAGTTTGCTTTATGGCAACAAAGAGAGAGGATTCTGTTCTAGCAGAGCAAATTTAGCAAAAGTAAAAAGTGACTAGTGGAATATTAATTTCCAAAGTAAGATCATCTTTGGAAAACACAGTAGTACAACAATCTTTCTGCCCTTAGGTTGTCGATAAATTTCCATCTGCTTGTTACTAAATTAGTTAATTAGTCCCTTCGTTCATCACTAATCAGATTTTTACAACACTTGAGGGAATTGTGCACTTCACAATTGAGGTGCAGTCATTTTAAAATTACAATCGACCTTGTTTATCCACGTATCAGTACACTACTGATAAGATTTTGATGAAAACACAGAGAAGGATACTACTGATTGATCCAAGGGGGCACTACAATTAGACAAACAAGGTGACATGCAGTACAGTATGTGTTGCTGCTCAGGATAGATAGAGGATTGAAAGGCATTATAATCAGGCTAGGTGCTGTTTTATTGGGCTCTGTATCTCCAAGCCTATTGCCAACAAGAAAGTTGATATTAGACAAGAAATTTGTGAAACAAAACAAGTGACAGAAATTGGCCTTAAGAAAAACACTTGGCACCAAAGATATCAGACTATACATAGTATAAACGAATCCTCCAAATAATGACTTTAAAATCTGGCAATGAAAACCTTAGAGTTTTCTTGAATTTACGCACATGTCAATTTTACACATTTCAGCTTTTTTATAAGTAGGCGATGTAGAATAGCTGCTTCTTTACAGTCGGTCCTTGGCCTCATCCAGCTTTACTACAGCATTCCTTATCCCTGTCTAATGTAGCTGATCCCTCCACATATGCCCCCCCCTTCCCTGGCTTTTGTGAGAAGCAGAGGTGAGGGGATATGTGTCTTTAACTGAGCTGGAGCCGTGCTGCAGCTTACCTCTTACGGCTAAGATAGGATGTGTGCTCTGCTTTGTTACTGCTAACCTGCTTGTTTGGGGTGAGATCAGTGTATTTGTGTGTTGGTGTGTGTATATGTGTGAGTGGAGTAGAGTACAGAGAAATCCCATTATGAAACCGAGTTGCTGCCACGCTTTCCCCGTACACACTGTGAACCCGGTGTAATCCACTCACACACTCACCATGCGTCCCTGTTTGTGTGAGCATGCTTCCACAAACACATACAGTATACCATCTAGACTTGGCAGTGAGCTGTGTATCCCTGTGCACTGTTGTGTTACCTACCGTGAAACATGACAGCTAATGATATCCAAGGCTTTTTAAAGGTGTGTTTGTGTTTGTGTGTGTGAGAGTGAAGGGGAGGGTGCTTCTTCCAGACAGGCATTGATTAGCAGAGAAAGCATTGGCTGAAAGTGAAAAAGTCAGAAACTATGCTTTGATGAATCAAATTTATTTAGTTCCGTATTCTTTACACCCTTCAAGATTAGATTACTTTTTAAGCAGGATTAGTTAATATAGCTGGTCATTTTCTTAGGCAAATACTACCAGTTGAATGTAGTTGTTCATTTCAGTTCATTATGTCCATGTTAAAACATGATGTAATTAGGTTGTAAAAATTTTTAAATGTCTAGGTCAAATTTTAATTTTGAAGTAAGGACTTCAATTATATGCAGTAAGGACCTGCTTCATATTGATGTTTCATTTCATCAATTATACCCTAATTATTATTTTTTCAATTCTAGTGGACACCCAAAAAGTGCAGACAATACTTGTTAGTAAGATCACTTCATTGTTTATTTTACTCCTTTCTGGGATTTGTAGATGGTGAGAAGAATCTAGAATATCATCAGACTTTGTGTTTAAATGCTGTTGAAACAATATGTGCCTAATCATGTTGACCAAATGTAGTCCAGTTTTAACCTAGACACCTTGATGTTGTTTTGCCTGCAAATCAACATACTTGAGTTTTTTTTTTTTCTGTTAAACTCATTTTAGGTGAAAACGAGGGATTCTCCACCCTCCTTCGGTCACTTCCTCCAGGCTGAGTGTAGGGGGCGCTGCACACACTGTATTACACCTGTGAGACAGGCACAGAGGGGAGCCTGTTTGTCACTAGCCTTTCTCTCTGCCTTGCCATTGAGTGCTCACTCACTCTGTGTCTGTACTGTGTGTGTGTGTGCCTGTACATGCACATCTATGACAAGGAAACCTGTTTCACACACATACACACACTCTCTCCTTCCCGTCCTCCTCGACTCTCTCCCTCTCTCTCCCCCCTGACCCCGGTCCCATCTTCTCTGTCTCATCCTTTATGCATACTGACAGCGAGCCCCTCCGTTTATGGCACTGCATAACATTCCCTCATTACCGCCCAGGACTCAGAAACCCAAACGCAAGCAAGGAGAGAAGGAGGGAGAGGACGTAGAGGAGGGGAGGGATGTGGAGGGAGATGGGGGTGTGGGGGGAGTGATCTAGAGAGGTGGAGGAAGAGGGGAGAAGTGCCAGTGATGACATTCGCTTTGGCTAATATTAATCTGATTCATTTGGCACGCTAGGAAGCATCACTTTAACTGTTTCTTTGCTGCTGTGCTGCTCATATTCAACGATAATGTTTGTATGTGTGTGTGTGTGTGTGTGTGTGTGTGTGTGTGTGTGTGTGTGTGTGTGTGTGTGTGGGAAAAGGGTACATGTGTAACATGCAGTTAAACAATACAGAAAGATAGAAAGCAGATGCAGACCAACCGAATAGTCACATTCATTGAGCAATTTGTTGCACATGCACTCAAATCACATTCATTTACTGTAGCAAAGACAGAGAACAGGGATACATTATATTTAATTTGCATGCAGATGCACATATAATACACTTATTATGCTGTTAATGCTAATACTTTATTACATGTGCATACAAACAATAACAACTGATGCATCATGCACATATAGACAGGCACACAAGTCACTTAGGCTACTGTGCACACACACTGATGCATAAATCCCTTCAGTACACACACAGAGCACAGATATACACATCAGCTGGTGCAGAGCGCACAGGCAGGGCGCACCAGCTTGTGTTGGCTGTAAACAGCAGTGCAGGCATTATGGAGAGCGGTGGCTATATGAGCGCTGGGCTGGCCAGCCAATCAACCTCTTGATCTCCTGTCCCTGCCCTTCCATTGATCCCCATTAAAATGCTTAGCAGATGCTTGGCTTGAGAGAGACAAGCGCTTTTCTCTGCTGCTATTTTCATTTGCATGTTCCTTACCACCGGCCCACAGTCTGGAATAGTCATTTTGCCAACTGGGACAGAGGCCCACTCTAGACAGTACAGTAGCATCCATTCATACATAGTGGAGTGTGCAAAACTAGCAAACATTTAAATGTTGAATGGATGTTGTTGAGGATGGCCAACTTTGAAAACCTGTTATGTATTTTGTGCCAGAATGACAATTTTACCATCTGTGGTTGTGCAGACAGATACACACCTGCATTGTTTTGTCTAATCTGTATTTTAGTATTGCTCATATATTGTTTCTGTTATGGTAGCCCCCCTCACCAGGAG
>NW_018127928.1:1687030-1688792 GCF_001952655.1 Monopterus albus
CCGCTCAGTCCCAAACGGGGTCACGGGGGACTGGAGCCAATCCCAGCCAGCTGCGGGTGAGAGGCAGGGTACACCCTGGACAGGGCGCCAGTCCATCACAGGGCTAACACATAGACTAACAACCACTCACACACACAACCACTCCTACGGGCAATGTAGAAATGCCAATCAACCTATGCTGCATGTCTTCAGACTGTGGGAGGAAGCCAGAGCACGGCGAGAACATGCAAACTGCACACAACCCAGAACCTTCTCGCTGTGAGGCAACAGCGCTAACCACCACGCTGTTCCAGTTTTATACAATTTTGAATTTTTGTAATCTTAGCCATCACTGACTTTGGTAATACTGAGTAAGTAGCTTTAAATGTTGGTACATTGATTTATTGAAAAAAATGTGAATGATTTTATCTGGCATTATTGGACATTCTTTTGTAGCAAAACTACTTCCCAAACTGCCTGGCTTAGGCATCGTTCAGAGTTTATAGATCAACTTCAGGTTTGACCTACTTTACTTACTTTACTACTTGTTATGTTGGAACACAGTTGTCCTGTGCCAAAAGGGACATTTACAGACAATTCTGCTGCACTCACCCTGGGCTTTACTTCCAAATAAAGTGGTTTAGATAGCCTTGCTTACAGTCAGTGTTGTCATGTTTACAACCTTTCTGACTCTGTAACAGTTTGTGGGTATTCTCCTCTCAGACATTATCACAGTGGTGTTGCAGGGTTCCCAGATCTCATCGGTTTCTTTGGTGCACTAAAACTAGTGAAAAAAAAGACAAGTTCAGTTAAGTTGATTTCCCTTACATTGATGTAATGATACTGTATATGACTCCCTGCCTCTCTCACCCTCACACAAACACACATGGGTCTGTAAATATCTCACTTGTGACATAATCCAAAAAGCAGCGCGTGTCTGGAGCATGTAGGGTAAAGTATACCAGAATCAGGACTGACTTGTGTTGTTATGCTGGCCAGTCAAAGAAAGCATCAGTTGTGTGTGTGTATATGTGTTACTTGCATGCCTGCACCTACTGTACAGTATGTGTCCATTTTGTGTCTGTATGCACTCACATTGTGTGTGAATGTGTAGGACATCCTCTTGCACGTGTGTATGCATGAGCATCATTGCTTTTGCGTGTGTGCTCAGACATTGTTCGGTTTTTGAGTGCCTATGCATGCATGGTAGCTGATTCTGCCACCTTCCTGTTACTGTGTCTGTGTGTGGCACTTGACTCTGAGTACAGGCGACATACACAAGCAGGCTTTGTCTGTCTGGGGGGCTGAACGTGCGTTCATGGAAGAAGCCATCCACTTCGGCCTGCAGCTATGAAAGAGAAGCTCTGTTCTCGTGGTTTGCCAATCAGTCCCCAGCTTGTCAAAGGGGTGGAGAAGATGTCCAAGGCTCCTTAAGCTTCTTCAAGCGTGGCAAAAATGCAGATATGCATTCTTTATCCTGACCTGTCTTGTCTGATGACAAAGTAGGATGAGTGAGACTGGAAAATGTGGTTAGGGGTTTTAAGGATCACGTGAAGAAAAGCATAGTCAATGCTTTCAATTCGCGCTCACTTACACGGAGGGTCAGAAACGAACTAGGCTCGGGTAAGAAATGCCCTTGAAATCAAAAATGTCATCAATCAGCTGTCCTTATTTTTGCATCCCAGTTAACTGCAATTCCAATTTACCGTATATAGACAGTTCTACACAAGCCTTAAACTGATGCATGAACCTTGCCTGTGTCTTTAAGACCTGATCCATCTGC
>NW_018127928.1:1688826-1703132 GCF_001952655.1 Monopterus albus
CATGCATGAAAACAGACTGTTGGCACAGTCAGACCAAGAAAAAGAAACATTTCTTAATAAAATGCATTTATAAATAGCCATAGCTGAGCCTAAAGCTTTATGCAAACAGCCTTAACTCAGCCTGAAATCTGATTCGTTGTCCATACCTGTTGGGTTGGGATCATTCAGTATAATAGTGCTCTGGTGGTTCCCAACCACAGGGTTACTAACCCCAAAGGGGTGACGCAGAGTTACAAAATAGGGGTTTTGGCATGGTTAGGAAAAAAGATGAAAAGGGAAATCACTTTTTGCTTCATGTCCTCACTGCTCATAGATTTATGCAATTTGTGGGAGGAGGTTGCAAGTAGGCATTGCTCGGCTTTAAAGGGTCACGGGTCAAAAAGATCCTGAAACACAGCCTAGGACTGTAGTCTTCAAATGGCCACTGTAGGGGAGTGATGGTAGCCTGTGACTGGGGCTGGACAGCCAATAGTAGAACAGAGAAAACAAAAGCAGGCTGCACATAAAACTCTGCATCGAGAAAGGAACAGCTAAAACATGAATTTACAAAACTCTATTCTTGTTGAAAACAAAGTGGAAAACTCATGCTGTGACTTGTGAATAATCTTAAAGACAAATTTAATTAATTTCTCAGTGTAATAAATGAACAATTAATGAATACTTTCACCCTGGAAAGTACATAATAATAATCCACCTAAAATAGAAGACTCAAGGGGCCTTTAAAACAGTTTCTGCAGTGAAAATGTTATCATTGCAAACACACACATATTCAGTACGCCAACATCTGCACAAACATGCAAGCACCTGTACACACACTTACTACTTCTCTTTTCCCATAATGGCACATTGGAAGGACACAGTGACAGTGCTCCATTTAGTCAACAGGACAACTCAGACAACAGCTAGAACTGCATGCTGGGAATTGCAGGGACGCTCAGAATATACAATAGAGCTTCGAGAGGAGAAAGGCGATGGGGGAGGGGGCAAGGGAGGGAACAGAAGCTGAATTTGTGATGTCATGCAGCCGATTAGGCAGCTAGTCTATCTCTCCAGTATCAGGGAGCTCCTGACGGCAGCTCCGCCGTCCCGCCAGCACATCGTATCCATCACCCTCCCTCCCCGCACATTCACACACACATTTTCTGTTTGTGTCAGGAAACATCATTCCCTTCTATGTCACCTGCTTAGAACAGTAACATGAAAAATGGTTGTCATGCCGATGGCCAAAAATGATTGCTGAAAATGAGAGGAGAGGGCAAAAAAAGTGGAGGGAGAGCGGGCAAGGAGGAGGCGGCAGAGAAGGTGAAATTGGAGGAAACTCTCCACAGATTAGGTGCAGGTTAAGAGAATATTGATCTGTGTGCCGAGGACTGTTGATCTCTCTTAGCAGCACAAGACAAATGGCAGCAAACAGAAAATCGAGCACTCGCCTCTCTCCAAGGACAGGTTCAGCCTCTCTCTCTGCCTTTCTTTTCTTCTGCTATTTTTGTCTCTCAGCTCCTCCGCTTTGGAACTCTACTTACAACAACATCCAGCTTCTTATAACATGAGTATGAAATGTTTAAATCAACAGACATGACACCCGTATAAACTACCAAACTAATGACAAGATCTTTTATATGTGAAGTTTTGTCCTGAGAGTCAGTGGGGAGTTTCGTCTCTCTGCCTGTAATGTCTGTGTCCTCTAGCACCAGCACACAACCTTGTTACACAACCAAACACACACTCTCACACTTAACGTAAACAGTAAGAAGCAGGAGTTTGTGTCAATGTTAGACGCTGCAGAGTGATTCTGAAGGTTGCCTCGATAATTAGTCTTGTTTCCCATTTGGAGTGTACGAGGGGGTCCGTGGAGTCCCTGTGTTTGATTAGGGCCACAGCCTTGGCCTGGCACCCAGCCGTGTTGTTTGATGATGGGGAGCGAACTGTGGGCGGGGGCTGAGGTTCATCCTTGCCGGCTCAACATCAAACAGCCAGGAGCAAAGAACTCAAGCCCTGGGGGACCCCTCCAGCACTGCTGCCTGGATAGGTAGATACACTCCCAGTTGTATGAGGAGGGAGGGAGGGGGAAGGTGAAAAAAAATCAAGAAAGGAAAAAGAAGGGGATCCAGAGGTAGAGGAAGAAGTTGAGAAGAAGAGAGGTTGCAGTGGACTCAATCACATTTGAAACAGTGAAATTGATGTAGCCTCTAAAGACGTGTGAAGTGCAGTAGCAATGAGCTCCTACTGGTTATTATTTCATAAATAAACTGGTTAAGGAAAGCACAATATCCACCACTTTATTTTTGAGTGGAAATGTTTAGCTCTCTTTATTACAACTCATCTCTCTATGCATTTGTCCATTGCTCTTTTGCTCTTTCTCATTTTCAGTTGCCATCACTCTGCCTCACCCTTCCTGCCTCTTCCTCTTTGCATCTGTCATCTTTGTCCTCTTTAACTTTTCACCCTACCTCTTCTCCTCTTCTTCCTCCATCTGTCACCTTTTCTCCCAGGTAGGAGGAAGCTAATGCACTTGCATGTGTTACTTTTTTCTTTTTTACTGTATTGAATTTTTATCAACTTAGCGTTTGCAGCTCCTTCTTCTGCGGTTAGACTATCTTTCTCTCTCTTTCTCCCCTCCCCTTTCATCTCTCTCTGGCTCCGAGGTAGGGGGAGGCTTGATGTTGCTCCATTGTCTGACTGTTCACCCTTCACCACTTATGTTTTATTACAAGGCCTCAGTCTTCTACTTGTCTACCTTTCTGTCTTTCTGTGCGGCCCTGGGTGTGGCTGTGTGAATGATGTTATAAGGATAACATGGAATGAGTGTACCGGCATGCAGTTGAAAGGGTTAACTGAGTATCAGACTGATTAGGGGTTCAGAGGAAAGCTTCATGCAAGTGGAACTAATGTGGCATCACCCAACTCCAGGCACAAAGATGATCACATACTGTACGTGCAGATGCAGTTCTCTCTAGCTTGTCATGTACTACATGTGAGTCTGTGCCTATATACATGATTTTATACCTTATGTGATTGTTGAACAAAACGATTAGGTGCCATCTCAAAGGTGTTGGATGAGGTTGAAGTCAGGGTTTTGTGAAGGCTAATCAAGTTCTATAGTGCATAATTTTTATATCACTAATAGGGAATGCTGTATTCAGATATTTTCACAATCTAAGTGTAATGCACTTCATCAAAGCAAAAGCAAACAAAAAATCAATTCTGGCAGGGATGTGCTGCGGCTAATACAGTAACCCACGTAATAAGATGCACCAGCCAGAATGCTCCTCAATTAGTAGAGCAAAACTCTGGAGAATATTTACAGTAATCAATGTACAAGTCAACATTTTTTTAATTAATTCTCTTCAACAATTAACTCCCTCAATGAAAAAACACCCACAAAAAAGACCTTTCTTTGTGACATTAAACTTATTGCCAGCGCAGCCTGTCTCATTGCCCTTTTTGGCTGAAACAAATGTGTGTGTTTTGGGACTGTCGAAAAAACACACACTTGTGGCTACAAAAAAGTCTCTTGGTGTATATTCACTTACAGTACCATGCACGGATTTCTAAGATAAAATGGGTCAAGCTCACAATTTAGTTTTCAAATGCAGGGATCGAGTCGCCTACATCCTCTCCCACCATCCATATGGGCTCATGCATATGCATGCTCTCTGGACAGGTATGCCAAAAATGGGAATTTTTTGTTATCCTAGATTTGCTGTTTTTGGGGTGAAGAACGGTGGCTGCGACAAGCTGTCTTTTGCCTTCTTTAAAGGGGTCATGTGGAGGCAGAGGGAGACTTGGCGTTCTCTAAGAAATACACACCATTCAGTAGCTGGTGGAACAGTTGCAATAGTTCATATCAGTTAGAAGAAAACAATAATCCACAACTAAATTTATCATCACCTGTAAGTGATCATAGCAATTACTCTCACATTGTGAGGCAAGCCGACAGAATTACAGTGAAATTTTCTCCAGGATTGGGGCGTCACCCCCACCCCCATTATTGTTGTGCTTCCTGATTGATCCTCTCTCTCTCTATCTCTCTCACTCTCTCTCTAAATTGCTCTCCTCTCCCTTTCCCTGCTTGTCTTGTTTCATCTTTTCGTTTGTCTCATCAAACTATCACTCTCTCTATCCTGCTCTCTTTTTTCCTCCGGCTCGCTCTCCAGGCTAATGAATCTAAAGCTGCAGGGAATAGTGTGGCCTGATGAGACCTCCAACCTGTTCTGGCCTTTTTTTTTCCTGATCCACAGTGTCTTCACACTCTGGATAGCCGTGGGAATACAGCTGTCCATCACTCTTCCCCAGGTCCCTGCTAACACTTTTACTACCTTTAAATTAGCCACTGTCACTACCAACCATGCCTTGGTGCCACGCATCTCCAGATGTTGCAGGCTGCTTTTCTCCAAGGCTGCTGCTGTAAATCTTTTTTTTTTCCAGAGCGGGAAGGCAGGCGAGAATGGCCTGGAGACAACCACAGCTCACCTCCCATCTGTTGGCTCAGGCGGCATTTGCACCCAAGACTCATTCTTTATATTATGAGCTTATGTTACTCAGGAGGAGCATGTCACAGTGACAAGTTTGGCGATATCAGCTGTAATGAATGTACTGTAAATAAAACCAGTCACCCTGCGCTGGCATGTCACTGTAGGTCATGTAGTTTAGCTGATGGAGCACCAGTTGTGATTCCATGTAGTAAAGAGTTCTCTGTCACATTAATTTTCTTGTAGAGGGAGCAGCCAATAGGTGAAAAGGTTTATGCAGATTTTGGACAGCAAAGAACGATGTCTGTCAGGACCACGGTTCTTAAACTCTCCCCATCACTGCAGTTTTCCTCCAGGTTCTTGTTCCTCTGCACTGGTCATGTGAGGTCTGCATGTTACAATTAGAGCTTGTTACTTGTCAGATACTTGTCAGAAAAAGACTGCATTGGTAATTTTTTGAGCAACATACAGATGTATGATAAAGGGAAGGCAAGTGTCTTGATCTCTAGAACTCTGTTAGGATGAAACTGCCTTTTCCCAAAAGCTATTCCTTCATTTGATTTTTTGATGATGTCGGTGCACAGCATGTCAGTCCACAGTAAGTGTTCAGTTGGGTTTAGATCTGATAAGCATGAATGCCATAGCATATGAATAAGATCATTTTCCTACCACTCAGTGACCCCTTAAGTTGTGTGTGCACTCATCTGCATTTGTTGTGTTTCTCTGTAACCTTTTAGCCTTTTTAGCTTTTTCCTTTGCTACTCACCTGTTTGCCAGCATTTAGTCTTAAAGGTGTATGCGACATGACAGTTCTCAACCACTTCAGAATGTCATACAATGTGCCAGACATTGACACAGCAGACCACTGTTAGGGATGGACCAGGTTCATCTGAATGAATTTTTTGGGAGCCTGCTGTATTCAAACTGCTGAACTTTCAGTCTTCATGTTGCCATATTTTTGTCTATAAAAATAAGTTAAATAACCAGCAGATTTAACAAAAAAATGCTTTAGCTCACATACGGCACAGACAACTCTGGATTTTGACCTGCATGTTCTTCGGACAAAAATCCACCTACTTGTGTTCTTGGTTGGAGGCCAGTTCATAGGTTATCCTACGCCTCAACAGTGTGTTAGGAGCTGCAGCATTGCACAGTTGAGATGGAAGGTTTTTGGCAGTTGTTACACACCTCCTCCACAATAACTGTGAGGGTCAAAATACCACCATACTGTATGTTCCAGCCATGCCGCTGGGGCTGGTTTTCCAAATAGATCAGCTGGGCAGTGCCCACTTGTTGCTGCAGTGTTGCCATATTTGAGATGAAGCAACACTTAATTAAAGCTGCAAGATGTAATTCTGCTCTGAAATACTTTAGAAATACTTCTAGAAATCCTAGAACACAGAAATTACAGTATAAATGAAATCAGTTTTCTGCTCGTGTTATGTTTCTGGACTACAAAATGGAAATTGTTCAGTGTCAGATAAAGGTTTAAAGCTGTTTGAGACCAAAACCAGGCTCCTCAGCTAACTAAACACAAAACACTCCAATGTATCACCTGAACCTCATTTAATGTATTATTTTAAACCTGGAATAACTTCAACTCTCCTCTGTGGGCACTTCAAAAAAGGTTTACGCTTAAACTACTGAGACCAAATGAACTGATAACAGAAACCCATCTGTATCTCATCCTGTTGGTCTCTCTTCATCTGAACAGTTCTCATTCTCTTTGCATGTTTGTATTTCCTTTCTGTCTCCTCTGAAGCTCCCTTCCTCCATCCCTCCCCTGCGCCCCTCATTCAATTAACAATAGCCCTTCAGTTTGGTGTAATTTAGAACAGAACACAAAGGTTGTGGATGTTATTAGAGGCGGTATTAATCAGACCAGGAGACATCTCTAATGCCCCGTCACATAGCTCAGCTCCTGTATCTACTGTACAGCCAGGGCTTCCACTGCATGGCTGGCATCGCCCAGCTATTAAATAATAAATTAAATCAAAACATAAGAGTTTTGTCTATTTGCAATTTCCTTTCGGGTTTCCAAATATGAAACCAGATGTTTCTGACATCCTAAAGATGCTTTTCATCTGCCCTTTCTCTCCAACTCCTGTCTGTGTCTTTTTCTGTTCCCCCCTCTGCTTCCCCTCTTCTTTCAAAATTAATGTGAGCCCAGAAAAAAGAAGGCAGGCTTATAAAAAGTGAAATGTCCTCTTTGCCCAAGGAAGTAGTCTGTTTTACATTGATAGAGAGGCATAGGCAGCCCCTGGCCATCTGAGGCTGAGCCTGTTTTTCCTCCGCGATATCCTGCTGCCACATCTCTGCCTCTTGAGTGAGCCTCCAAGTAAAGCGGGAGGGTCAAAGCAATAGCATTCAGCCTCCCCACCCCCACCCCCCCTCTCTCCAAGCCTCTAATTGGAGGTGCTCAGGTTAAAGAATGTCCTGGTTATCGCAAAGCCAGCAGAGAAACACAATTCAGCACTATAATTCCACTGATGAGTGACCTGCATTTTCAAATATTTAGCAGTGGTGTTTACACAAGCTGTGCGTCATTATCTTATTCATGCACATTCAAACGCTGACATGGGTTTATACAGGAGAATGGGATTTTTAATAGATTCTGGATATATGTATGGGAATTCATAACCGACGCTAAAGCACAGACATTGATACTGTGTTTGTGTAATTCTCTTGGTGCAGCAAGTGTGGTCCTAGTCATCTCCCTTGTATGAAGAGGCTGTCTGTTTTATGCCTCTGGCCTCTGTTCATTTTGACAAACCATGCGTTCTCCCTGCCAGTCACTTCCAGGCAGCCCCAGCTACAATAAACACCAGCCTTTTTTTTTTCAGCTCCAGGCCCAGGTTTGATCCCGAACAGAACCCCAGCCAGCTCACTTCCTCTTGGGGCTTGAAAACAGGGCCAAGCCCAGACAAACAAGAACATATACGGCAGCTCCCCGTGAGACCTGTACCTGCATAGTGTTACAGTGGACTTAATGGCTCCAGGTTTAGCCGGCCAGGGTTTATGTTTGTGAGCTTGGTGCTGCCTACAAGCAGCAAAGGTTCTAGACTGTGCAGGAGTTTTGTTTGTGTTAGATATTTATTTTCCTTAGCAGAAACAGCTGGACTGTTGATAAAAGGAACTCAGCATTATCCTTTTAATGTTTGGAGTTGGTGTCTTGAACATCACCACAAACAGAAAGGAAGGGAAAACTGTATGAGCAACTTTGAATTAGTATTTTTTGTCTCATACTGTCCTTAATGCCTCATTTGTGGTGCGACTCTTGAAACTCTTCACATTTACACTCAGCTACTGCAGGTAAATATTTATCCCTAATGTTTACAGAAATGAAAGAAATTCCTCCTTTTCACGGTGCACTAAATTGTAAGAGCTGACAACTAACAACATTTTACGCGTACTGTTAAATACATGAGTCTGATTATATTTGTCCTTGTTAATGTGACGGGATGTCAAACAAGCACTTCCTGTTAACTGCCTCTTATCTTAATTGGTTTAGTCTCAGAGGAGGGTCCAGGTCTGTACTGACTATGGCCAGAGAGTCTGCTTCATGTCTGGCTCAACCCAACACAGCCTCATTTTGTTGTCATTACAGTCTGTATGTAGATGAAACCACTCTGAAATGTTTTGGAGATGTCTAACTTTATCCAGAGTGACAGCAGGACGTATCAGGGCACTATTTTTGAGTTTAACCGCAGGAAAGTTAACTCTTTTACAGAAATATGGACACTAAGCCACATGAAAGTCCTGAAAATTGAAGCTCAGCTTCTTGTTAATGTCATTAAAAATGGTAGAGATTCTGTGGTTACAGTAGCAGAAGCCTTTACGTTTGGACCCATGCCTTCAATATGTCAATCAAACATCCAAGCATCGACTCCTCTTTGGGGTTCTACTACAACCAAGAGCAACTCTTAATAAAGCCCAAATGCAATCTCCCTTCAACCCTAGTGAGATGGCAGGTCTCCTTAGTGCTTTAATAATGCACTATTCATGCTTTTTATTAATCTCCTTTTCCTGCAGCCATTTTTCAAATCACTCCTTTTGTTTACTCATGAATATTTTTCTGCCTTGTTGAGAGAAGGAGACAGAGCAAGAGAAAAGGGAAGCAAAGAGAGCGAGACCATCAGTGAGGCATAGGAATGGCCTGGTGGCGCTTCATCGTGGGTAATTTGTGGCAGGGAAGCCTTGTATTTCATCATGGGTTAATCTAACCTTAGAGGTGTTTTACAGACAGCCTCTAAGCCGAAAATAGGTCACTTAAGCAGGCTTAGCAGGCGAGGCCAGCCTGATACGAAGGCCCTGCACCCCAGGGACACCTAGCCACGGTAATTGGTGGTTATGGCCTGGGGTTTTTATAGGCAATGAACAAAGTTGGCTATCTAATGTCACATTTAGGACAACACCATGCTCAGGCCTACACTGGTGATGGCACAGGCTCATTAACAAGCTCCTAATTACAGAAAGAGCAATTGGGCAGACTGGGCTATATGGAAAACCACCATTTCTCATTTCTCATTAGGTCACTGTTGTTCATTTCACCCTTTTTGGCAGATTTGCAGCACCTTACTCTGTGTGTTTGATACAAAGGGGTAGCAATCATAATAGGCCGTCTATAAAAAGTACCCAGCATTAGGCTAATCTGTCACCCATTTCAATTTTTTTCATTTTTTTCAGATTCAACTTGAGAGGGAAGGAGTGAGGTTGTGTGTGCAGAGGGGGGAGGGGGGTGTAATGAAAAGGGCCTAAACGACAGTGGGTTGACAGTGGGATTGGCTGGTAAATGACTGTGGAGTGGCTCGCCTGCAGAGAGGGGATGGAGGATGCTCCCAGTAGGCCTGATTAATTCCACTTTCACTGGCTGCCAGGGGAGAGCCAGGGTTAGCGGCTGTGCGAAGAGGAGCCCATTACCAGTCCGCCGCTGAAACGATATAATCAGCTACACAGCGACCCGGCCTTCCCTGAGACAAACTTTTCCAGGGCTCACTCCCCATTCGTTCCACACAGGGACTTAAATATGGTGGAGGGGAGATGGGTTGAGGTGAGGGAGGACACCAGGTTTGGAAGAGGGTACAAAGGATTTTCTTTTTGAGAGATGGTTATGGGAGCTTTTTAAGAAATCCTCTCTGCTGTTCTGACTCCACTCTCCCTCACTCTCACTGTACCTCTGTGTCTCTTTATCCCTGTCTCGCTCCCTTCTCCTACCTTCTCTGGCTGATTTCCTACAGCTTTGATAGCGACAGACCCTCCCGTGTGGCAGCAGCTTTAAGTCTGGTCAGATAGGAATATGTCACAGCTCTTAATCCCTGACGCTTCTCTCAGAGCTTCACAAACTGCAGGGAGTATGGCACCTTTTATCTGATATGGGCTCTATAGTACAACCCCCCCCTATCATTCTCCTGAGCCCTGCTTCTGATTTTTAGGACTCACCCAGAATTGAGGATTGGCTAGCACAATGCGTCTCATGCTGAAGCAGGAGCTATATCTTTCCAAATTATATACCCAGTGAAGATTACATGAGAACGCTGTTGTCTGACTTAAAAACGTTTACATTCAGTTCAAACACATTACAAAGCATAAGTTCCTCATTAGGTTTTATGTGCAACTGTTTTCTTTGTGTCTTTTCTACAAACAACATCCTGCTTACTGTAGAAAATGGACAGCGCTTTATGTGAACATTTTCCATTTCTACCAAAAATCATTCCTCTGGAAACTCTTCATGGTGAAGTCCCAGGAATATATAGAGCAATCCCTGATTGGAGGGGCCGGGGTGAAGGCGTGGTACTCCGCATTGGATACTTTATGCATTGAACATTAAATGTAGCAAAAACAAACAGACTGTACAGCTGGTGCACAGTTTACTAGTACACCATTCTTTAGCTCTTTCTTTTGATGCTTGCACACAGGCTCCTTCACCAACTGTCACTAAGTGTTGTTGTGGCTAATTTATAATAACCTTTGGACTTCCTGACAAGAAATCCAAACATATGGGCACATAATTTAGCAAAGAAGCGACACACAGCTGCAATATAAAAATGCAACCCGTGATATCACACATACGTACAGTATGTGGTGGACTCCAGCATTCTATCAAAAGTGGGGGGGGGCATTAGATTTTTATTTGATTTATTTGTATTTATATCTCCCAAACATGAACTTTTGTTGCTATCAAAGAAGTTTGATTATCTTTTATTCAAGTTAGTAACTTTTTTGTTTTTTAGAAAGGGGTGCAACTATTGATCTTTTTTTATTATTTAATTTTCTTTTTGTTTGTCAAGCTTTGAGCACGATGAACATTACTGTTTTCACTGCCATTTTGCTCGGTGCACATTTCTTATTCTTGAGCAAGTAAAACTCGAGCTCTCTGTTTCGTCTAGAGATGCTGGAACTGAGAAAATATGTTTTTGTTGTAATTTGGATGAACCAGCCTTTTAACCATGTGTCTCTTGGCCAGTGGATGTGGTCCTGCAGTCTGGGATGCAGCCACTCACACACCCACACATGCACACACACACACACACAGCCCATTTTCTTTTGTGTCCATTACACAGTCATATTCATGTCCCGGATAGAGCAGGCCCTCTCCCTGCCTCAGTCTGAAAAATGTCAACCATCCCCTCCATATATCCCACACATCCATGCCTCCCACCATGCTGAAAAAGGTCATGAATAATACATATTAAGCACTGTACTGAAGGCCATAACCGAACTGTTAAAATATTGATCTTGGCCAATCATAATAAAGACAAATTACTGAAAGCGATCCATCATCACAAGCCAAGTGTCTGCTCCTACTCCAGGCTTAACTTGCTCAGTTTCCCCCCTGTGTAGCATCACATTATGGCTCAATAATAATAAAGATAATATCAGCACTGCAATTGCCACTGTCTGCGTGCAGTGAAAGGTAGTGTGTTGTCATGCAAATTAAGTGACAACAAATCCATAACATGACTAAATATATTTCGAGGATTATGTCTTATTCATCTGTGGAAAGAAATAAATACTTTCAATATTTGCCAGTGCTCGTTCAACTCTGCTCTCCAGATTCCAAATGGTGCATGACATTTGGGTTGTGGTGTGTGTGTGTGTGTGTGTGTGTGTGTTTGCAAGTGTGTAATTCCATATGCTGTGTGAGGATTTTGTATTGTTAATGCAGACACAAGTGTGTATACCTTTGCTTGTGTACACGTGTTTCCAAATGATGCACAGTATTGTATTCTGTCAGCTGCTGTGTGTGTTGAGGAGTGTCTGTTTTTGGATATATAGTACACTATGTGTACGCACCTTTTAAGGTAAAATTCTAAGTATATAAGATGTATATGCACAGAGCACACATGTGACTGTGGAGAGTATGTTTGATGTCATTCACTGGTTTTATATCCTGCACAGGCACCTGTGTATTTTAAGTGTGTGGAAGGCAGTGCTTGTGTGTTTGTGTGCATGTGTGTGTAGTCGGATTCTTGTGTGTGGCAATGTTTTTCTAAGGTGAAAAGCAGCAAACTAGAGGTTGGTGTCACCTTAAAGGTCTGATCAGATCAGCCGGTCCACCTCCAACCTGACACACACTGACATTTCCCATGACCAATAATAGCACCTAGAGGCCGCCTTCCCAACTAAGTGAGACATTGCCACACTTAATGAGTTTTTAAACATTAAAAGCAGCACACATCGCCGTCACTATTGTGAGCTCTTAATTTACCAAGCAATTAAGCACAGGCCCTCTCATTTATCAGTGTGTGTTCATTTGCTGAAAACCTAGTCACTTTTTATTAATCGATGCCATAGAAATGGCGAGGTGAAATTAATGTGCACCCAGTAGAGGTCACACCAGCCATGTTAGCTAGCTGCAGCTCAGTGAAACAGGAGACAAATAGGAAGTGTGCTTCGATAGTTACCGCAAAGATGTGTCGAGGCGTTGGTGCGGTACACCAGGGAACCGGCCTCAGCCACAGGAGAGATGAAACACTGCAGAGAAGTGTTGCTTGGCTTTTCTGTGGCCATCTGCTTATTTTTTTCTGCTCCTTTTTTCCCATGCAGGAGGGAAATTAACCAAATGCCTTTAAAAGGAAAAACAATTATAGTTTTAACCCTGGTGCTTCAGTGCTTTCCTAACTTCATTTTTTTCTCCTTTATCTCACCACAAGGATCCTACTTGGTTTTCATATAGAAAAGTGAGAATGAATCAATTGCATGTTATTTGAGAGGATTCCCAATGTGCTTTTTCTGTATGTTGTATTTTTATAGAGATCCATGCTCCATCTTATATACAGTATACATCTTTAATAACTGCTGATGCTCCTTTTTATAGTCTGAAACATACTGTAATATATATAATAATACATATTTATAAAAGTTGCCCAACCTCTGAATTCTTTTTGTTTACACAGTGCTAAATATTGTCTCCTTTAAATACTGTACCGTCAAAGCCCAGGCACTGGTAATGGATGATGAGACATCTGCTCAGCTCATGTTTACAGCAGCATGCTAATGTTAGCTCTACCCTGGGATAGCTATCTTCTGTGATGTGCACAGGTGTTGTTTGCCATGCTGCCCCCACTGTTGTACTGTCTGTCAGATCGGCCAGTGCTGGATTCCCTAATCTCGCTGTCGCCGCCACAGGAGTGAACAAATACACTGTATTTATGCACGATAATTCCTCTTCCTGATCTAAACCAAGCTGCATTTGTGTTGATGCTAGCCGGCTCTGATCTGGTCTTTCCTCACTTGTAGCCAAAAGGTTTGTTGCACCACACTCCAGCAACAAGAGAAGTAAGAAGTTTAATTTGATCTTGCCAACAGTGAATGGGCTCTCAGCTGTTTCTTTGAAAAGGATGCACAGCTTTTTGCACATCTAGTTTGAATGCTGTTGTTATAAGTTGGACAAAAGCATCTCTTTAATGAATGTAATGTACTGTTGTCTAAAGGAAAGTATCTGATGTTTTTTGTTTTATAAACAGACACCTACAGTGCAAGATGTCAAGGCTAGTTAAAAGAACACTTTGGATAGTTACAGGATAGTTTGTACATGAAATATAACATAAAAATGTTACAATACAGGTATTTTGTATGATTTGTAGCAACAAATTGGAGCTGGAACCAGATAATGTTTGACATTTTTTCTTGATAAATGGCTTAAATGATTAATCAATGAAAATAATCGTGCTCTGATCAAAGTCTTTGTGACCAAAAGTGTAGGTCATGGTGCAATGCAGACAAATGTGTGGATGTATACGTATTTTTTTAATTGCTAATTTTTGTATTGTGGTATCGTGCAGTAGTTTTGAGAAGGTTTTGCTGTTTAAATGATTAATCAGCCATCAGAATTGTTAATTTTGAGCTGTTGAAAAAATGTTGAGCTGTAGTTAAACATGTGAGGTAAACTAAAGTTTAAGGCAGGAACATTATAAGTGTTGAAAAAAAAACAGCAGTATGTCACATTACAGCTGAAAAACGACTTCTGGGTAGATTTCTAACTGTGATGATCCTGGTTTTTTGGATATATTTGGAGTAGTTTCCCCACATTGCCATCATTCCTGCACACCGCTGCTCTCTCCACCCCTATGTGTCCCTGATCCACGACCCCCAAGGGTGTTTGTAGCAGACCGTGATGTGGCTGTGCCAGGTTGTTGCTGCTCCAGCCTCGGCCCTAGTCCGTCCCAGACCCGGGCCCGGCGCTGTGCTAATATGCTCCCATTCCTCATCCAGACAGTCTGTAAAGCACTGGGGCAAAATATTCTGTCTCCCTGAGCAGCACCTAATAAATTGTCCTTTCATCGACGCGCAAGACAAATTTTTCCTTCTCTCCCTCTCCTCCCTCCCTATCTC
>NW_018127928.1:1703365-1711785 GCF_001952655.1 Monopterus albus
CTCTTTCTCACTTTCACCATCTTCACATGCTCTGGAGCTCCCTGTCTCCCCGCTCCTCTGCTCCCTGTGGTTTAGTGAAACTGGCACGCTCACTCTACTTCTCAGTAAACTACAGGGATGCCAGGGACACAGCTCAGCTGGCCAGAGTCCTCTGCAAAGGGGTGATGGAAAGGAAGAGAGAGGCAGCAGGGGGATAGTGGAAGGATTAACAAGGTAGATGAAAAACAGAAACAGAGAGAGAGGGATATTAGTGTGCACAACCCTCTTCCCCTGTCTTCCCTTCCCTGTCTCTCCTCCCCACGCTGGCACAACACGGTACCGCTTCCGCTTTGTAATTGCGCAATTAGTGCCACAGTCTGGTTTTCATATATCACAAATGGCTAGCTGCTGCTATTAGAGCAGTCTGAGCACCAGGTTAGCGAGCATAGCTAGCTGAGGTGCATTAAGGGCAGTGTTTTGTAAAATGTGAGCCAATTTATCATGATCTGTTTTTCACTCCCACCCACTGTTAAAACGCCCCTACTCCCTTGTCTTTGAGCCTGACCTTGTGCTGGGCTTGTGTGTATGTGTGTGTTTGTGTCAGTGTGCGGAGGTTCAATTTGCTCATTGTTACTTGCTTGCATAATTTCAGAGGCTGGATCTGCACAGAGTCTCATACTGATTCACACACACGCCCGCAATTACACACACAAACATACCTTTGCGTGCACAATCGCACACACACACCTCCGCAAAACATGCTGGCCGCTGATTGCTTGCGCCACCACTTTACCTTCCTGTGTCTCTCATTCCACTACTCTTTTCATTCTCTTTTCCTCTCCAAGTAAAATCCACTCATTTATATGCCGAGGCTAAACGGTATTCATTTGTAAGATGGCAAGCGGTGTAACACTGGTAATTCCTCCTCACCAATTTCCAGCGCACTTTCCCCTTTAGCTGTCATAAGCAGTGCGTTAAGTGAGTGAGGCAAATCCGCTTCCCATTCTGTGCCATCTCTCTCTCTCTCCCTTTTTCTTCCTGCCTGCCATTCTCCATCACCCACTCGTCACCCTCCCTTCTCCACAGTTGCACGTTGCCGCTGTGAAGATGTACAACGCACGCCTATTCACTCAACCATACTCTCTCCCTCCCTTCATTTCCTCTCCCTCTTATTCCTTTCATTTTGTCGGGTGTTGGAAGCTGAGGATAACACCCTGCACTCATCAGAACCCTGCAGGCTTTTCACCCCAGAGAGCCGCCCTGAGCTCCAAGCATTGCACGCTACACAGCAGATACCTGCCCTGTTTCGGCACCCCCTGTCGAGTAGCCTATAGCCCAGAAGCCCAGAGAAAGGCTGAGCTGGGGGGGATGAAGTTTGAGGTGGGGCTGGAGGAGGCTTGATGAAGGGCTTTGAAGGTGGGGTTATAGCTGGGGAAAAGAGCACAACAGCGGAAGAGATGAAGAAGGGTGCTGGGGATGGATTTGAGAAGGGAGGAGGGAACTGGAAATGGGGTTAGCACTGCAGGAGTAGGGTGTTGCTGAGGTTGAGGCCTGAGGCTGATCTGGTCTGGGTGCAGAAACAGAAACCACAAGAGACTGTGAATCAATTTCACGGACACATTTGTCTCTTACGCCTTGTGTACTGTATGTGAATTGTTCATGAATTTAGATATTATGAGTCTAAAATGATGCAACTGCATGGCCTCTTTGTCTCTTTACATTTATCAGAACCACTTTGAATAGTTTAGGTTCAGTCTGTCCCTTTTTGAATATCTGAAACAGATCCCAAGAACCTTTGGTTAAACCATGATCATTTGTCCGGTAGAGTAATTTGAACTGTAAAATGCCACAAAATATTTGGAAGTTTGGGCCATGGATCATCATGGAGAGCAGTAAATTTCAAGTCTTACACTATTGCACCTCTAGTAGCATAGAAAGTGATAGCCCCAAATGATTTAGTCAGTGATCATAGACATTCAATGAAAGTAATGCAGCAGCTTGATGTTACTATGCTCAACGGGAATGGGCAATAGGTTGCACTGAAACAGCAATCCACATTCTCAGAGGCAGTTGCTCACACCTATAGGCTGCAGGGAATGAGGCCCGGAGGAGGGTGCTGAGGTAGGGGCTAGGAGAAACATTTGGCATGAACAAGGCTGGAGCTGGAGGCTGGAGTAGGAGTCAGGCTGTTTTTTCTTCTCTTTCATGTCTTATCAGACACCCAGTCCATGGAAAATCCTACTCCCCAGTCCACCGTCTTAGCTCTGGTTCTGTCTATAAGTCAGTACTAATGACCAATATGAGAGGACAGCCGATCACTGAGACCGACACAACTCGACCAGATGAATAAGTAAATGCTGTGATGACAGCTGCTCCACCATGTCATCTGATCTCAACAAACCATTTGAATGTCTGTGTTATCGTGAGCAAAGGACCACAATTGTGGTGTTGCTGACAGCATAATTATCAGGTAGTTAGTGTTATCTGCAGATAACGGGTTATAAAGTTGTCAAATGAACACATTTTACCAAGCTTTAACTGAGTATTTCACTATAAATGAAAAGGACAACCAGTGTTACAAGCTTATTCCACATTGATCAAATGCAAAATGGCTCAAAAACAAGCTTAAATGTGTGCTGACCACCACTCAGCCACAGAGCTACCATTTCTCCCACCTTGGCGTTAATGTGTTTGTCGCTACTTGTCAAACACCCACTTGTTTTGAATTTTCCACAAGAGTCTTGGCACCGCTGCCTCGTAGCACCAGCAATACGGAAAAGAGAGCAACATTGTTTTGTTGTTTAGAGTGCCACACGAGTTGCTAACTTTTTTTGGAGGACTTGGCAAGGGTCCCTTTTTTTCTCCTCACCCCCCATTTTGGTGATAAGTGGCCAACTACCAGCTCAGAAGGAGGTCAGCACAGGCCAGTGGATGCAACCATTTTCCCCTGCATACAGGGGTGCAAATTGAACAAATTTTGGAAGTGAGTTCAACTGCTGTATCCCTGCATCTGCCCACATATTCAAATTGATCTGATTTGCAACTTCATTTACATAAGGGGAGCATCAAGGCCAATAAATCCTTTTGTTAAAATTCCTCCATAATGTCCAGGAACAGTAAAAGCTGTGGTCTCCTCATGTGTGCCAGCAGTGAGGATGAGATGGTAGAATGTGTGTTTGGCTTCACATATAATATTCTTAGGGCTAATGGTGATACCCTTACTGTATAATTGCCATTGCCATAATCAGTTTGGAAAAGCCTGTGCAACAGCATTTAAAGCATCATATGGCACTGAAACCCAGAATAATGAAATCCTATTAAATTAACCAGCAGAAAGGAGCTTTCATTGTATGAGAACATATCAGAAACTGCATGACCAAAGGTATGAGAGCAGCTGAATGTTAGACCTTTAAGTGATTGTTGAAAATATCATTCCAGAAACATGGACTTAACATTGTTTCTATCAGATTTTGGAGCCTGACCTGTGAAACTGGGTTGTGAACTCAGACACTGTCATGTTGAGAAAGAAAAGGTTCTGTTGCCACAGAGGTGGGGCAGAATGCTGTCAAACACTTTTTGCATTAATGGTTTGTTCCAAAAGGGAACAACCCATTAAAAACAGTCCTAGACCAAAAGCAACCTAAATGTGGGGTCTGTTGTATAGATGGCACTGACAAATATATAATAAAATATGTTTTGTGTGTCATTGCACATGCTCCTTTGCTGTTCTGTGTCAGTGAATCTATATTTATGCCAGTGGGTCACAAATGCTGACCTGGTAGATGACACAGTATCATTATTCTACTCTCATTTATTTCCACCAGGAGAGCAGAGGTCAGCCTTCGGACCAGTCGGCCCACTAAACACAAGTCACTTCCATGCTGGGACTGACACTATCTCTCCTGTAGACAAACTACATTATACAGTTAATACTGCAGTCAGTTACATGGGTCTCCACATTTAGACATCAATTTCATTGACCTTTAGTGTCACATTTGGTGACATGATCTTTCCTAGAGACCTTTAAGACATTAAAACAAACTGTGATAAACATTTTGACATACTGTATTTACAGTATTCTGAAATACAATTGCGCAGCACGGTGGCGCGGTGGCTAGCACTGTTGGCTTACAGCGAGAAGGTCCCGGGTTCGCAACCTTTCTGTGTGGAGTTTGCATGTTCTCCCTGTGCCTGCGTGGGTTCTTGCCAGGTACTCTGGCTTCCTCCTGCTGTCCAAAGCCAGGCGGCTTAGGTTGCTTGGTGACTCTAAGTTGCCCGTGTGTGTGGTTGTTCGTCTGAGTGTTGGCCCTGCGATGGCCCGGCAACCTGTCCAGGGTGTACCCCGCCTTTCACCCAATGCTGGCTGGGATTGGCTCCAGCACCCCTGTGACCCCGTTAGGGAACAAGCGGTATGGAAAATGAGATGAAATACAATTTTTATCCTACTGTAGCCATCTTTTCCATTCATCTCCAATCACATATTTGCAAGGCTGAAAGGAGCCCTGTGCTTTGCCTAAATTACATTATACAGTTAATACTGAACATAATATCAGTTCCATGGCCTATTGTACAGTACAAACACAGCAATATGATAGGATAAAATGTGACATTATAAAATTTTCACCATTTTTATTTGATGCTTAAATACAGAGTTTCATGTTTCCCTGTTTAGACTGTGGATTAGATGTTGCTACAATTCAAGTGATGATGCTACTGTACTTCAAAGCTCATTGGTTAAACCCCAAAATACATGTTTGTTAACTAAAAATGATTTGTTTGGGGTTGATAAAATAGTGGTATTAAATAAGATGCTATAGACACACAGAAAAACTCTGCTAAATACACACACGGTCTACAAATTACAACTGCAAACCTCTCATATACCTCCACAGAATTACAAAAACACACACTTCAGAAAGTGACACAGCAGATAATTGAAATTTATTCCCAATTACACCACACAACAAACAGTCCTCTCCTGATGTGTTTTTTCTTTTCTCTTGCAGTTCTTCCACAGTTGCTGAGTGGCGATCGCTGCGCTACTTCCCTATGGGAGGACTTATGCATGGGCACTGGGGTGTAATAACTGAGAGAGTTAATGTAGCTTAAACAGCCAAACTAATTGTCCCTGTCTCTGTCATATTTGTCTAGTTGAACACTCCTAAATACCACAGCGATTAATTACCCCGCAGCCAGGTAGATGGTGACAGCATCTATTCTCCTTCTTTGCTCTGTGTGTGTACATGCATTTAATGGTGGCTGTTGTGTGTGTGTGTGTGTGTGTGTGTGTGTGTGTGTGTGTACTATACATGTGTGTGCATGTCAAGTCAAGTGTAGTCAGGGGAGTACTGGTCCCTCCTTACCACATATACAGTATTAATGTGATGACTTGTTTTTGAGGCACAGGGAATGTTTGTTGCTAGAAAGTGGTGACACTTCCCTTTTTCTGATTTTTGTCTTAATTAAAGATGAGATTATTGCATGAAGAGGAAAGCTAGTCTTCTCTGTGATTGATAGTGGGCACTGAGTTAGAATTAGAGCTACAAAGGTAGGCTGCACTTAAGGACAGGACATGCCAGCATTTACAGTGATGAAATTTCAATCAATTGCAGTCAGTTAATTTTGCCAACCCTGCTTCAATGAGAGGACCTGCTCAAGGAGGCGAAATTAATGTTGTTGTTTCACACTCACTTATCCATCACCTGCAATATAGAAAGCTGTCTTGATGCTGCAAACCTTTTAGTGCATGAAGAGCTGGTTCAGTCAGACTGAGTTAGCTGGGTTACTGCTTTGCTTGCCAGCTACATCAAATGTCACTTTGTGGTGTGACCATAGCTATAGTGTCATTCATGCAGAGCTCTGAATTTGCACTTAATTTAACAGACTAAAATCAGCTTGTTGTTTCACACTCACTTATCCATCACCTGCAATATATAAAGACATTATTGCAGCTCCCTCCAGAACTTTGACAAATATTCACCAATGCGTTTATGAAGGGGGTTAGTCCTTCCAGCAGAACATCTGTGGCTGCTTAGAATATGTGAGAGCTTCCTATTGATTTTCTATTTTCTCTGCCAAATGCAGATGTATAATATTTACAAGGAATTCCATGACATGAGAGTGTTTGAGTAAAAAAGAACTCATCTTGATGTGGGTTCAATTTAATATGAGATGGACTAAATAAATGTAATTAAATGTTTTAAGGACAGTAGTTATGCATTTCTCTTTTTTAAGCAGCTTTCTCCATGGAGGGAATCCTGGGAAATATAGTTTTAAACAGGCTCATCTAAACCTTTCTCCACTCACCTCTCTTGAATACATTCTAGGAAGCAGATGGTTTTCAAGATGAATGATGACGGATGGGATGTTTTTTTTTTGTTTCCACTGCCGTCATTGCTGCTCCTTCACTTTGTGTAAGAATTAATTGAAATAAATTATACCATATCTGCAAAGCTGACTGTGTAGGTTTCCTTGTATATCTTAGTCAACGATACATGCGAGTCAGTTTGTTTGAGAGTAGTTTGTTGATGTGTTTCTCAGCACTCGTGTGCAGGGATCATGCCTACGTGTTGGGGCTTGTTTGCCAAGATCAGAGACAGGCGCCCCGGGTGTGTGAAGTGTTCCCATCATGCATTGTTCCATGCCAGGGCGGCCCACGCCCACTCATCATCCCCACATTAGCGCTTATCTCCCTCCCACTATCTCTGTCATGCACACGCACTCTCTTTTCTTCTTTCTCATTCTGTCTGTGTTTCTCTCCCTCTCTGTGATCTCTGTGTTTATGTTTGACCTTTTTGCTGTTCTGCACCAGCTAATGATGGTACAGGGATAGCAGGTGTGCTGCATTAGCTGACTTCTGCCGTGGCGGAACAAATTAGAGGTCCACCGACACCGAAGGCCAACCTTTCACCACCGATGCTCCTGTTAGTAGCCATGAAAACAAACACACCCACTGTTGCCCACACAGTCTCTCACAACAAGGCAGATATGCAAACATACTGTACAAGCTATACACACGCTATATACACATAGGCAATCTCTAGGCTGCCAGGTGTGTGCAATTTGAGTAAAATGACACAACACAGACACATAATCTTCTCACCTGGAAAATGGGAAAAGGAGGACAGGAGGATGTGGAGGTGAGATATATAATCGTGCTTTGTTTGAACTGCTAGCCCAGCTTTGCATATACTATACTCTGCTGATCTGCTGACTTTACCTAACTAAACAACAGTGTTTGATTTCTTTCTTTTTTTAAATTCCTCTGCAGGGTCTCTTACGTGCACACACAAACACGTTGTACACATGCATTCTCCCCCACACTATATGATACACAAAGCAGCATCTTATTTCCCAGTACTTTGCAGCCACTCTGTAATGTAGTGATTTTGCAGAGTCAAATCCAAGCAGGCCTGCCTTGGAAAAAAATCAGAGGGCAGTATCAGTTTGGTTTAGACCACTGCTGCTAGTGAGGATTTTTGTGTGAGTGAATCTGTAGATTTGCATGAATGCAGAAATTATTTGTACATTTATATATAGAAATAACAGGAACACATCAATGGCTTGATCCAGTGTTTTATTGTTATTATTACCCCTACCCCTTTTTTCAATTTGGGTAAATTTTTGGGTTAACCCTCAAAATGGAGTTACTAGGAGTAGTGGCTCCATTTCCCATGTGAAATGAGACAACCCCTCAAGACCTTTATGCCTTTATGTGTCATTGATACTTAATAATGATGGTTAAGTAAACAGACGCGACAAGTTGTCATAAATTTTGAATCACACAGTGTTGTTTTCTGCTGTGCTGATTTCTCTTGCGTGGGTTATACGCCTTTTAAACATCAAGTAAATAAAATGGAAGGATAGGAATATGTTTTTGACACCAGGGAATGTTGATGGATTTGTTTGAAATGTGTAGCACTGACTGCAGGTACCTTTTGTTATACTTACTGTACTTACTCACACCACTGAGTTTTGAGTCTGCCTCTGAAAACCTTGCGTTTGAAGGGCCATGTAGCCCGACCACTTTCACCTACCCCTCTATCTTAAAGAGAATCAGGACACTCCTACTACTACACATGAAAGTGCAAAACAGAGGGGTATGGCTAAATGGGAGGGGCTAGGATTTCTATAATGCAGTACAGTCCTACAGCCCCCAACATGATCACACTACTGAATCAACACTGCAATAAAAAAGGGCGGATTTACTGCAGGGTTGATGGATTACACTGTATTAGTTTTAGCTTGGTGTAACTAATAAACTGCAAACTAAGGTAACATCTCTGTTAAACAGGGATCAGGCAAATGTATTGTTATTCAAATTAAATTCAATTCAAATTTTATTTGTATAGCACTAAATCACCACAAAAGTCATCTCAGGACACTTTACCAAGTAAGGTCTAGACCTTACTTTTATATTACAGAGGGAAAACCCAACAAAT
>NW_018127928.1:1712175-1716851 GCF_001952655.1 Monopterus albus
CGCAGGTGAAAGAAGGCAGTTCTAGAGACTTGGTTTATGTGTGATTTAAAGGACATATCCTGGTCAAAAATGACTCCAAGGTTCCTCACAGTAGTACTGGAGGCCAGAGCAATGTCATCTAGAGTAACTATATGGTTAGACAGCAGATTTCTAAAGTTTTCAGGCCCAAGTACAATAACCGGTTTTGTCAGAGTTTAGAACTAAGAAGTTACAGGTCATCCAGGTCTTTATGTCTTTAAGACATGCTTGAAGTTTGACCAGCTGATCTGATTCATCTGGGTTCATAGATAAATGTAACTGAATATCATCTGCATAGCAATGGAAATTTATGTTGTGCTTCCTGAGAGTAAAGATTTGAACCAGTTCCTTTAATCCCAGTAACATCTTCAAGTCTCTGCAGTAAGATGCTGTGAGCAATGGTGTCAAAAGTAGCACTGAGATCTAAGAGGACAAGTATGGAGACGAGTCCTTCATCTGAGGCTAGGAGACGATCATTGGTGACTTTCACCAATGCAGTTTCTGTACTATGATGGACTCTAAATCCTGACTGGAAATCCTCAAACAAATCATTCTTGTGTAAGTGGTCACATAACTGCTTTGCAACAGTTTTTTCAAGGATTTTGGAAATAAATGGGAGATTGGATATTGATCTATAATTAACTAGAACACCTGGGTCAAGAGTAGGCTTAATCAAAGATGTGATTACAGGTATGGTTACATTAATTTATGGATAACTGTGGGTGGGGGTTGCTATGACTCACCACAACATTTTTAAAACTGAACCCTGTGTATGCCTTGCTATAGAAATCTGTTAAAAAGATTTCTGTCTTTGCCTCAGATAGAGACTATGGCTCATCACAAGTTTTGACTAGACAAAGAGTCAACCATGTGTGTTTAAGGGTTACTTGTAATGGCTAAGGGAAGGCCTCTAGTCCAGAAATTGTACAATCAAGTACAATGTTAACATCAATTGTAGCCTTCACACACAAGCGGCCCTGAGAGACGGGTAAAAAAGGGACAAGGAAAATTAAATACACACTTGATGGGAGGGAAATTGCCCCCCGCTTGTGGTGTCACAACCATTTCACCTCAGCAAATGAGCACCTTTAGCTAGGGGAAAAGAAAAAGAAACCTTTAAAAAAACTGAATCTTTTCCCTTCTCTGTCAACCTTGTTCAAAGTGCTATTCTGTCTGTCATCAGGCTTGCTCTATTACTGTCATTACAGAAGTGTGCTCCGGTGGTTAATGTGTTTGTCTGTGTACACAAGTCAGTGACGGCCTGTGATTGAATGACACCCAATCTACATGTAGCAGGATTGCCTTTGGTTTGAAGAGAAATGGGAACCTGCTTTCCTCCTCTTAATCAGACATCTTTGATTGATCCACTGCCTCACACACAAACACACACTTTTTCTGACTGACGCATGATGAAACACCTCTCCAACCTCGCCTTCTTCCCGTAATAGCTATAAAGATGTGTTCACTCATCACATCGAGTGCCAAGGACAACTGAAAGTTTGACAGGCTGACTCTTGGCCTTAATGTGCAAACACTGATCGCAGGCTGACACGTTCACCTCTATTTTTAGTGCCACTCTGAACCACAGAAACTTGAGGACTTGGAGATGAAAACAGCAGAGTGTTTCCCTGCTCTTCTTCTACAGTTCTTCCCACCGCTTCAATCTAAGGTTCAAGTGGGACATCATAGAACAGAGGGAGGGACGCCTCAGGAGAGTGTTCACAAGAAGAGGGCAAGAATCGTCCACCCGAGGCTTTCTCCTCTTCCTTGGCAAGTTGATTTCAAGCAGACATAACATACACTGCCCACACTGTGAGAGGAATAGTGTGTTTTCTCTGGGAATCCAGTCCCCCAGGACTTCAGGGTTTTCCAAGCAGACAAGTGTGCTTTCCACTGATTTGTTTATGCGAGTTTGTGTGTGTCTAGGATATTTTTCATCCCTGCAGGCCTCAGGAAGCAGTGGTCTGGCCAGGGATCAACAGTGCACCTTGGAGACACCTCTATGGGAGCAGTGTTTGGTCACTGGAACGAGTCTCTCTCTTTCTCTCACACACACTTTGTTTCAGTTACCACTTCTGCACACATTCAAACACACACGTACACACATCCAGCCCAACCACAAACCTTATATCACATTACAGCACCTCCAATCCAGTCTGATTCCCTTCAGAGGTCTGGACAGAGGTTAACATGTGGGCCTCTGTGGTGGAAGTTCTCAGAGTTACCAGGCAGAAGGAGGGATTGTCCCTGTAACTTAAGTAAACAAACATCTAATTGCTGCTAAAATAAACATTTGACAAGCTGCTCTTCCAGCAGTAAGATGGTATACGGTGCTATAAATGCTGAAGATGCAACATGATTTTGTGATAGCTCTTAAAGTCTAACTCGAGCCACTTTAAACATTATAATAATTGATACTGATTCTGGACAACATCCAATCAGTTGCTGCACTCTAAAGAATGTGTTGCTTTTTAGCATACACAGCTGCATTTCACTGAAGTTGTGCCAACGGATGTTCCAATTATTTCTTACATTGGCCAGAATTATGTAGAGCGATTGCCAAGTAATACAAAAAGATCCAAGAAAACACAGTATAGGTGAAATATATTGTAGGTTCTGAGTGTGTACAAAATAGACTCAGTGCCATAGAAAACTAGTGTTTTTTTTCTAACTGCTGAAAGCTGATGGTTTGTGACAGATGTATTATCTTGTCAAGTTTAAATTTCTACTGCAGTGTCAGGTGTAAAGAGTCAGCAGCTCTGTAGTGCAGGATGACCTACTGAAGCATTTAAATGTCAGAGAATGAACTCTGCTATCCAGTAGGTTTTTAAAGAAAGACTGACTAAATACATTCATACATTCATTCATTTTCTACCGCTTAATCCCTGAACGGGGTCACGGGGGGGGCCGGAGCCAATCCCAGCCGGCAATCGGGCGAAGGTGGGGTACACCCTGGACAGGTCGCCAATCCATCGCAGGGCTAAATACATAAGCCCTAAATATTCCTATAAGTACTGAAAAGAATCGTCAGTCAACCTATAGCTAATCACTAGTTAACTGTGATTAACAAGTAATTTATGAAGAACAAAATGTCTAACTGTTGTGAATTTTCACTTGTTCCATTTTACATCATTATGAGTTAAAAAAACGACACTGTTTATCAAGGATGTTATGTGAAGGTACAACAGCACTGCATTACACTATAAATACAATTGGACAGTGAAGGATACAACACTTTTTCCATTTGATCCATCAAAAGTTATATTCCTATCCTAAAACGGTCCTAAAAAGGTTAAACTCTCCAGTATTTCACAAAAAAAAGATTTTTCATAATAGTAATAGAAAAAAAAAATGTTTTGTGAATCACAGGTATGTGTCTTATTATTTCTTGCACCTTGCCTATATTTTGTGACCTTTCAACCCTCAGGTTGAGAACTACTGCTATAAGCTCATAGTTTCTATATACTGCACAGTAAACACAGGTTATACAAAACAGTCCTATACTGTATATTTATGCAGTGTTGCGTGCAGTGAGACTAAATTAAAATATCACAGTTTAGCTGACATCTATAGCTACTCTAAGAGTACATGCTACAGGGGGTTAAAACAGTTCATTTTTAAAATTAAACTCCTTTTATTGCTTTTCTCCATCTTCCACTGCCTCTACAGGCAAATGCTATTCCACATAGAGCCTTAATGTTGATATCACACAATTGATATTAATGAAAACATATGGAATGCAGCTTCAGCAGCACATTCATCCACTGTAGATGTACATGAGACGTTCTCTGCGAAATGAACCAAAGCCTAGCAAGCACTTTAAAATTAAACTATGATTTGTTTGCAGCGCAGTGCATTACACCTGATTGTGTGTTTGCTCATGTGTGTTGAAGACACAGCTAATGAGGCATTACTGGCGGAAAACCCGATCAATGGCATGCTGTCGCTGGACAATGCTGATCAATTGTATTGTATTGACTGCATTTCCCCCTCATTAGCTTCTATGAGGTGTGTGCATGTGTGTGTGTCGCCAGGGAGGTGATGTGTGTTTTGTGTAAACACTCAGGTGGCAGTGCAGGCCTGTGCCATGCCTCTACTGTGCTATGTAGGCTGGTAGCAGGCATGGGGGCACTGATTACTCTTATTAACACGGAGGGTGTCAGGCACCGGTCCAAATGGCACCGCAGCAACTGGTAGCTTCCACACACTTGCACAGCCGGATTGAGTCAAGAGCCTGAGCCAAGAGTGCCAGCTGAACCCTGCCGTTAGGCCCTGTGTGTTGCCATAAGCTCAGGAGGAGATCTTTGTAGTGAGCTGTTGGAGTTTTAACAACTAATATGCTGCTTCATCGCTCTCTGAAGCTGTTGTTTCCAATGCCATTCCAAAAAAAAGCAGAAAAAAGTCCCACCTGCTCTTTGCCAAATTCTGATGGAATATTTCAGTTGCAAAGGCTAGAAAGACAGTGGTTTCACATGCTTAATATTCTGGGGTAGGGCTACCTTTCATTCCTCCTCCTTTTTACAGTCTCTCTTCATTCTTGCACACAGCTGACAATTCAAAAACCAGCCCATGAAGCCATTTAGAGAATTTTTGGTGCCTGGCCAAGTTTCACAAAATGCCTTCAACTCAGTGAATTCACAGTGTACGTCTCAGCCTGG
>NW_018127928.1:1716933-1736165 GCF_001952655.1 Monopterus albus
TATATATATTTTATCTGGAGGCTTGGAGAGTGCACTGCTTTGTCCTTTCTGATCTTTAGTCAGACTTTTGCAGTTCAATTTAAACAGCTGTGCTGCTTTTTTGTTTTGTTTTATCAGGGCTTAGGGGTGATATTGACTCTCTTCCAACTCTCATAACCATTTATTTTCCATGAATGATATTTCAGTAACTTTATTCCATAACTCCATCCACCAGAACCAGTTTGCAGTCATTATTCAAAATAAAACGTGTCCCTTTCCTTCCTCACTTCTATTCTGTCCCTTTCTGTAGTTTGCAGTTTTCTCATTACCACTGTTACACAAACAGTAATGTAAGGGTGCAAGTCAAGCTCCCAGATCACTTTAGACCTTAATGGTTCTTTGTTGGGACTTCATGTTTAGGTCTTTATGACCTTATGTTGACTCTACTTGTTGATTTTGTGTTTTATGTGCAAATAAAACTTTCATGTTAAATTAGTGTTAACAAGTGATTAGAGGGCTTTATTTTGATGTAACTGCCAGCAAAGGTACTGTAGCTTTGCAGCTGTTTTGCTAACTGTTTGTTGACATTTTGTGTAAGGTTTGTACCCACGCTGTGGTTGTGTTTACGGTCTGCATGGGAGCATTAGTCTCTCTGAACCAAACGCTAATGTCGCATTCACTTCATGGGATGGAGAGTAGAGAAGGAGCAGATTTACATCATCATGTCTTCTGAACCTTCATTACACTTGAAAATTAAAGACATGCATGTATAATTGCAGAATTTTTTGTCGATTTAAAATCTAGCCTGCACTGCTAAATTTGATGTGAGGTGCCCATATTTATTTGCACTTGATAGACATATGGAACATATTGTTTAAAGAAAGTAACATCCAAAAAAGTCTTAAACCTTCAGTTGGATTTTGAAATCAGAGGTATTAACAAGTCAGAGCCTTGTGAATTCAGTAACTTCCTTTATGGCATAAACACAACACAGGTCTTCTTTCTAGAGGTGGGTAAAATCCGTGGTAGAAGAAACTTAACACCAGTTCCTACCCATAATCAGAAAAAACAACTAGAATAAAATGTAGCTTAAAGAAAGCTCTGAGTTGAATCTGCAAACACTCTGCCTTTAGAAAAAGTCATGGATCTTCTCAACAGTTGTACATTTTAGCACTTGAATCAATTTGCCAATTTGTTTTAATCTAAGTTTCATATTAGTGTCGGCAGTTTGACTCCAGGGTGAAATGAGTTTAATGAACCTTTCCTGAACCTATTCACTACCACTGGACAGCCAGAAAGAAATGAGTCAGTGAAAAGAAATGACCCTTTCCACCTCTCTCACTATCAGTAGAACTAGTTTGTCCTGTCACTTACAAATAACCTACAGCTGGTACAGGGACTCGAATCACCTGCTGAATGAGGCTGAGAGAAAAGTACTGTGGGTACACCAGAATTACACTTCATCACAAAATAACTCATGCTCAGAGGGGAATAGGAGAAAATAATGGCTGTTCTTCAAGAGAGAAACAGTAAAGTGTAGGTTCACTGGGAAGCTCCAGCAGGAAGGTTGTTTAACTGAATGTGAAGGAGTGCATTTCTTAAAATCAAGCATGCATTGCTCAGCAAACATTGAAGAAAAAGCATATATAAGATGCAATGTTCACACTGCTTCCTCCATGTTGGTTCCACAGTGCCTGTATCAGGAGAGCCCAGCTCCCCGACTGTAAGATGATTGGCTTCCACAGAACTTATTAAACATAATTGCAAACTAATTAGTACAGTGATGGCTTGGCACCTCCGTCTAGTGCCAGACACTCAATGTGGGTTTACAACATGCATTTAAATTTTACACTAATTACCAATCCCTGATTAATTCATGACTGGGGTGTGCTTTATAATAGTTATTAATAGGGCTGTATGGATTAGATTAGGAATTAATTTCCAAATAAAAACCTGGCATTACATGCATGGGGAAAGCCATGTGTTGCAGAGCGACCTGTGCACACTGATGTATGTGTTGTGTCACAATGCATTGGCAAAGCACTTTGATTTAACAGTCGGGTTTGCTTTTGTGGAACAGCAATTTGTATAAAATCACTTAATCTAATGAGGATTTGATTCAAACTGCTCTTCTAATGAGCAACTGTGTTGAATCCGCTGTTGAAACAACTGACTGCACCCACAAACATTGCTAATAATGCAATGAGAGATTTAAAAAGCAGTCTTCGCAGCCCTACCTGCAATGGACCTTCTAATTATACAGACTGTATATGACACATTTCTCTGTCATCGTCATTCTCCATCCTTGTGGGAGGTCAATAAAGCCTTGGTGGATGGTGACCTGCAAGGCTCTCCATCTTGCTCTTGAGGAATTAATCCTGGCCAACACTCCTTTCCTTCTCTCCAACAGCTAATGGTCACAGCATGGACCTCACAATGTTACCCTAATTTCCACTAATTGAGCGGTCGTTAGCAGCCACAGGCCTTGGCACTAGAGCCTGCGTGGGTGTGTGTGCGAATGAGTAGACTTGTATGCATGTATGTGTCTTCGTCTAACTACACGTTTGCCTCCACATTCACATGTATCAGAGCGTATTTGTTCTGCATAAAATGGCCTGGCACTGTTCGGAGGGCGTGCAGGGCACCAGTGGCACAGGGAGATCATTAATTCGCCCTGCCTCTCTGCTCGGCTTATTTTGATGTTTTTGTAATGAGCGCCTGCCAGGGAGGGTAAACAGCGAGACTCGTCGCGGCCCCTTTGATGTCAAATGATGTGAGAGGTGATGACGGTGGAAAAAAAAGGTGGAGGAACAGGTCTGTGGCAGGAGTGGATGCTGAGAGGCCTGTGAGGAGTGACGAAGATGAGGAGTCAAATGACTGCTGACAATTTCCTGTCATACACACCGGAAGGTATGAAGAAACTAAGTTGGATGCATGTTTGTCTGTCATAACTCAGGAGTACAAGTGTGTGTGTGGCTCTGTGATCACTGACTTTATGCCTGCTCAAACTAAGGGAGCTCCTAGATGTCTAAAGCCAAAATGAATTAAGTTTATTTTTAATTGAAAAATTGAGTTTTAATAATTTCATTGGGGGGTGAACCTATGAATGAGGCTTGAAGCTTGAACAGTCTTTCTCAAAGTGATGCTGAAAAACGGATCCATGCATTTGTTACTTCCAGGCTGGACTACTGTAACTCTTTACTATCAGGATGTCCCAATAATTCCCTAAAAAGCCTCCAGTTAATCCAAAATGCTGCAGCCAGAGTACTGACAGGAACTAGCAAGAGAGATCATATCTCTCCCATATTAGCTTCTCTCCACTGGCTCCCTGTAAAAGTCAGAATAGAATTTAAAATCCTTCTCCTAACATACAAAGCCCTTAATGACAAGGCTCCATCATATCTTAAAGACCTCATAGAGCCTTATCATCCTAACAGAGCACTTCACTCTCAGAGTGCAGGTTTACTTGTGGTTCCTAGAGTCCACAGAAGCAGAATGGGAGGCAGAGCCTTTAGCTATCAAGCTCCTCTCCTATGGAACCAACTCCCAGTCTCAATTCGGGAGGTGGACACCCTCTCTACCTTTAAGATTAGACTTAAGACATTCCTTTTTGATAAAGCTTATAGTTAGGGCTGGATCAGGTGACCCTGAGCCTTCCCTTAGTTATGCTGCTATAGGCCTAGGCTGCTGGGGGGCCCCATGATGCTCTGAGTTTCTCTCCCCTCTCCTCCCCATGCTTCTATATGCCACCATTACACATTACTAACTGTGTGTCTTCTCTCCCCCGTAGTGTGTCCTCTCTCTCTCTCCCTGTACCTTTCTGCAGGTTGCCCTGGCCCTGGAGCTCTACGTCTCTGATGTGTCTCCTCTCTCCCGTAGTGTGTCCTCTCTCTCTCCCTGTACCTTTCTGGTTCTGGAGCTCTATGTTTCTGATGAGCAATCACCAGCCACCTCAACCTGATCAGTGTTTGATTGTTGTGTCTTGTTGCTTTTCTTCTTTTGTCTCTCTCCTCTATCCACTCACCCCAACCGGTCGAGGCAGAAGGCCGCCCACCAAGAGCCGGGGTCTGTCGGAGGTTTCTTCTGTTAAAGAGAGTTTTTCTTCCCCACTGTCACCAAGTGCTGCTCAATGGGATTTGTTGGGTTTTCCCTCTGTAATAATATTGATAACAGTAAGGTCTAGACCTTAGTTTGTAAAGTGTCTTGAGGTGACTTTTGTGGTGATTTGGTGCTATACAAATAAAATTTTATTGAATTGAAAATAATTAACACACCTTTGAAATGAAAATGTTCAAATTGAGTGTTATTTTTGAGATACCTGAAAGACTTGACTTGCACTTTACCTCTAAAGATTTCTGCCATGACCTAGATTTCATTCTTGACCTTAACAATAATAGTTTGACAAAGGTTTCCTAGCTGCATGTCGAGTTACTTTTTCTGGAGGTTTCAATGCATTACATGGTCTTCATGTTTGACTGTGTGATGCTGTTGGAAAGCCCATAAAAATTTACTGAGTGCACCTTGAGGTGGGATTGTCTTGTCAGTGTCAGTATAGTGAAGTAAAAATGATCTCTCTTGCTTTATTTTTCAGCTAACATGGACAAGAAATGGTAACAGCTACTGAGCTTTCACAAAGATGTGTCCACATGACAGCTGAGACCCCATGCACTGATGAAGAGTACATGACAGACTTGAAAGCCTTGGAAAAAGTTAGTAAGTGGTTGTTAATTTAGGGTGGTTTTGTGTGACTCAAAAATTGTCGTTTAATTTGAAATGGTTAATTTATCGGAAGTGCAAAATTCATGTCAGCAGCTTGAAAATTAGTTTGAGAACACATGATTACAGATTGCCATTGTGGATCGTGAGGATCTAAGTTCATATCTCAGCTCATGCTAGCACAAGTATTATACTATGAAGGACATCCTGTTTCATGCAAGACAAGTCACATACTTTTAGTAAGGGATGGTCTGTATGCGGGTGTCAAACCATACCTTCTACCTCATCAAATACATTTGTAATTCTTCACATGTGCTGGTTCCAGGTAAAATGCAACATGTATCTCTAAACTCTTCAAGTAAACATCTTTGGGGTGAGCAATAACGATTATGTAGAGTGGGAGACAATTTTCTATAGTTAAATTTGTTGCCTCCTGTTCTGCTCCAGACTTGTGCTGGCATCTCAGTGGAGTTTAATTTTAGGATAGGAAATACCAGTGGGTAAAGTGGTCTCTTGATGCTGGGTGGTTTGTGTGACTCTGATCTTCTGTCAATCATCTGCGCCATTTTGCTTTTGATTCCTTCTGTTGTCAATCTCTCTAGTGTTCCCACTCAGTCCACTTGTATCTTTTCTTTACCATCCCTCTCTCCTCTTTCTCTTCGTCCTCACTGTGCTACCACCGACCACAATTAGACCCCTCCTCTGCTGTTTACCAGTGGGGCGTGCAGAAGCCCCAGCTGAGGGTGACATCTTGACAGTTTCCTGTTATACTGCAAACAAAAGGGCGTTTTTGAATGATGAGCTGTTATTATGGAAATGGTTTCTGATACTGTCTCAGTGTGGCAGAGTTCTGCAGTCTGGTCGACGGTGGCGGCTGTGATAGTGATCATTTTCATGATTGCAGGGACCTCAGAGAGGGGCAAAGAAGGGAGGAAGTGACCAAGGGTTACATTGGATGAGTAGGTCTGTTTACTGCACAATGAATGACTCCCATATGGAAAACATAGCTTAGTGCCTTTGTTATAGACTGACTTTGGCAGGTATATTTCAGACACACTTGTGCTCAAGGTTAAAAAAGTTGCTGTTTATGGGAAGCACATGCAAAAATAAGCAGATTAATCCTAAATCATTCAGCTGTTATTGCTCATATTAAAGCAAACCAACACAAACAGTGTGTGGAAACTGTTGTATAACGTCTTTTGCAGCTCTGGAGCTTTGTCAGTTTGGAAAAAAATAACACTGCTGATTTCAATGAGTTGATTTGGCTTGGGCTTGGAGGCTATACATTTATAATAGAAAGTGTACATTATTTAGGGGCCTGGGCTTTTGCAAGGGAGAGGGGCTGCATTGCATTATATTATGGGAAATATAGGATCCAATAAAAACTGATATTAGGCACCAAACTAGTCAGAATATCTCTCCCTCCTAAATTTTTACAGGTAAAAATTTGTTCCTTGTGCGTTTTCTAAGGCCGGTAATGAATTTCTGGAGTAGCCCTTTAAATAACTGTGAAACAAGCCAGAAATAGGCCAGTTTGAGCATTTTTTCACTTGCTGCCCTCTAGCACACCTGTCATATGTGATATATTTCTTTCAGTATTTTAACAAAACTTAAACATGATAAATGCAAGACACACAGAGTGCCAGTCTATCTCAGCAATTCAAAGCCTTTGTTTTTCTCTGTCGCCCCCTTAAAACAGAGTTACTTGTGACCCCTTATGTGCAAGCTGTGAAAAGTTGAACAACTGAGTCAATTTTCCTTTTCATATTTCTTTATTTGAATCATTGTAGGTCTCTAAGGTGAAAATCAGAACGAAACAAAACATTCAGAGAAAAAAAGCATTAATTTGCCTTTGCTCATCCCTTAATCATTTCGCTGTCAGTCACATTTAACTCACAACCTACTGGTGAGTTCTCAGTTCCCAGGTTGGCAACCACTGCTTTAACTTTTGTTTTTGGATTGGAGCAAAAGTCGCAGTCCGGCAGGGGCTCCATAAAAAGTATAACTTCTCTAAGTAGTCCAAAGCTTGTCAGTTAGACATGATAATATTGTTTCTGCATTTCTGTGGGCTAAGAACTGTTTGTAATTGATTTTCTGTAAATAAAACCTAAAAGACCCAAAAGCAATGGCCTAATGCACAAGGATGTGCATGCTTCAAAGTACAATCTACCCTTGTGCATATCTTTATCTTTGCATGTGTGTGTGCATGAGTTTGTTTAGAGTGAGTTGTGTAGTTGTGTATGTGTGGGTAGACCTGTGTGGTTGCAGTGACTCACTCTCCTTACCAGCCTGACCTCCACGCTGCCCACACACAAACAGAGAGAGAAGCCCTGTGCGAGCTTTGTGCTTTCTCATCAGCTGACCTCCAACCCCTGCCAGCAGCGTCTCCGACGTGGAGCTGGGCCGTATTAACCCGGACCTCTTCTGTTTCCAAGCACAGTCATATATTCGGATAGCAGCCATGGCTACCACTCCCCACCGTCAGGCAGGGTAGATTTGTAATAATACATGCATGCTCACACTGTAAATAGGCACCTCGCTGCTGTATGGCACACCTTCACTGGGAGATCAGAGAAGAAGAGAGGGGGTGGTGATGAATATGAGGAAGAGTGGGGACGTGAAAACAAAGTGTTAATAATATTTGCTCTTTCCAAGAAATAGACTGACCAGATGAATCGAGGTAATTTTCTATAGAATTTGTCTGTTACAGTGCATTCACATAAGTATACGTAACCGAGCCCAAAACTTTAATTCCATCAAGAGACTTTTTTTCTTAGAGATGTACATATAGTAGCAACTTATCTTGGTATATTGACAGGAGTTTGTCATTATATGCATTTTAGGAAACGTTCACAGGCTGATTTAACAAGAAAAAGCTCCAGCCAAAGCTGCCTTTTCAGTATCAGCTGCAATGCTTTTCACTCATGAGCTATGCTATCACATAAAGAGCCCCCAAGACAAAAGGAAACACTGTCCCACACACTCACCTGCTTGTCTTCGTCCACTCAACAACTACAGCTACACAGCTATCATCTTAAATACTGGACACATACAGTAACAATTGACACACACACACACACACACTCCCTCACTCTCACTCTCCCAGCCAGACCAGTGTTTTTGAAGCTGCCCACCCGCCTATCTCTTCCCCAGCCTGGGCAAATGATTTTCTTTGAGTGCTGTAACTATCATGTCACACCATGTTGTCATTATAGTGATTGCCGACAGCCCTGATAACCTCCCTGCGGTGATTTGTACCATTGAGAAGTACTTTCATTTTTCTCTCTTTCTCTCTCCACTCTCGTTCTCTCCTCTCATCTTGATTGCAGCAGCTCCCATCAGCACCCTCGCCTTGTTTGTAGTTGCAGTGAAAGAGATCTCTTCTCCATGTGCAACATTTCATCTGCCAGCCAAGGGGAGACACAGCTCCATCATCCTTCTCTGCTCCTTCCACCACTCTTTCTCTGCATCCCTTTTCTTCCTCATGCACTCCAGCTCAGTCATCGTTTCCTCCTCCCAGTCTTTTTCCCTAAATTCTTTACCCTGTACCACACATTCCCTCTGTCTTTTTCTCTATCCCCTTTCATTTCACAGAAAGTATCAGCTATTTCCTGCCATGATATGGCTTGCCATCAGCACTGTTTACTGCCCGCCTTTGATAGAGGAATCATCTCCCTCTCCTCCCTTTTCGCTCCCTCTTTTTCTTTGTTTTGTCCCTCCTTTAGCCCCCCCCCCCCCCCCCCCTCGCTGTCATTTGTTGTCCATTGTCTCGGTGGTATTTAGTGGCAGAGAGATTAGGCAGCTGTGAATGGACTGCAGCTGTCTGTGCTGGATTAGGGGAGTTTAATCAAAGTATTTTCTAATGCGCCTCATAATGATGATCCATAGGGACAGAGGCTCTTTAACAGATAATGATAGCTAGGCTGGAGATGACTCGCTTGGAAGCATCGCAGTTGCTGTCTTAGTTTTGCTTTATATAGGCCTGGCTTTGCTGTAAGAATGTGCTACATAACAGTCAGTTATCCAAAACATTTGCCTTTCAGGAAACAACAGGAGGCGGTTTGGGTGTAGCGAGCTCTGAATGCTTTCTTTTGAGTCACTTGTGTGTTGGGATATCTAGTTTTTATGGTTAAATGTCACTTTTGATGCTCTGACACAGTTTTTTGTGTGTAAGTGTGATAACAGTGGAAACAGGTGTTGATTGGTCCTTTCCAGTTACAACTCTAGTGTTAATGATATGCCTCCTTCACTTGACACAACCAAACTATTGTTTGTGTACTTGGCTTTCTTCTGGACTTGGCTTTCTTTAGTGTGTGTTGATGACAAAGCAGATGACTTTATAAGCCTCTCAGTCCTTCTGCAACCAAAAGTTAAAAGTGAATTTTGAGTGATCTACAGGTAAGCTTTGCAAAACCAATAACCATTTTCCTAGTTTTGTTTATAACTTTCAAACACACCCAGTGGTAGAAGGTAACAGTGAAATGCCGCTCACACACTGATGCCTTATTATCAACAATCTAATCATTACTGTAGAGCCACTACTCAGTACTTTTGATAGTCCGGCACTTTTACTTGTAATTGTTATTTTGAAAGTGTGGCATTGATGCTTTTACTTGCATAAATGATCCGAGTCCTTCTATGTACCACTGACATTTATCAGTTTTTGATGTTTTAGTTTAAAGCAATCATTTTACATTAATATAATCGACTCTCCATTTGAACTTCACCTCTAAGGGCACAAGTTTGGAGGGCACATTGACTGGAATAATTTTAGGAATAAAAGGAAAATTTTGAATATAGTTGTCTGGCTCTTGACAGTGGATTAAAAAATTCATTTTGAAGCAGATATTCAAAATAGGGCAGCAGTGTCAAACGCCTCTTGAACTGAGTCCCAGTTCAGCTAAACTTGGTAATGTTTTCAGTGCCAGGGGTGAAAGATGAAGTGATTTTGTTTACTGAGTGAATGAATACGGAAGAACATTATGTATTTTGATATCTAGTGATAAATTAAGTTTTTTCTTGTTTGTTTTACGCTACTGTACTTAATCTCCAGATGCACAGTTTTCCTCTTATCACAGTAGATGCTGGTTTGAGTATAGTTGAACATAATTAGTGACAAACTCACAAATAAAAACAGGTAGATTTGTGATGGGCATGTTACACTTCCATGTTCATCTTTATACTTATCATGTAAAATCTACAGATCTTAAATATCTGTGTGCAGTTACTTATGAGATTATCACTCATTTCAAATCTGTTTCAGAATTTGCAATAGATCCCATAGTTTTACAAACATTTCCCAGGCAAAAAAAAAAAAAAAAAAAATTCTAGATTACTTGAAAGGCTTTTGAAAATTTGTGCTAATTATTGAGCAAATGTGAAATAAAGGTTTTCTACAGGCAAGCATACAATATGTAGTATATGACAACTCATGTTTCCAGTGATAAATTAATAAATATGTGGGTTTGACAGGAATGATGTCTGTGCTTTCCAGGAAATTTGTCTGGAAATCAACCACCACGTAGAAACTCAATACATGTAACTAAGCTCAAACAGCTGTCGTGGAGTATCGTTTTTATTTTTCCTAGAACTTGGACCTAAATGCTATTTCTTTTTGCTAGACCCCTAAATACATTTCACACAATCATGGCTGAGGAGTAACAAGATGGAAAGTTTATCATCTCTTCAAACTGAGTGCACAGATTTAATTTGGCCATATTAGTAACTTGGATATTTGTCTTCCTGTCAAGCCCTGTTAACGTCAAGGCAGCTATTGTACTGTATCTAGTTTTAAATTTGAATTCCTTCTCTTGGTTGTATCTGAAAAACATCTCAGTGTTTCACCCTCAAATGTAAAAGTGGTTGTGTTTACTGACATGCGATACAGGAGAACAGAAGGCGAGATACACCACATGAAGGCCAGTAGTGTAGCACAGCTCATGTTGGCATAAAACACAACATGTTGTCTTGAAGCTCTTTTATTGGATGAATGGCTCTGAAATGCTACTTTACTCATCCTACTCCAGCCTCACGCACAGTTAGAGTCCACTGCTATTTATAGACTTGTCTGCTTCTTCAAGGACACTTAGAGTTGTTCAACCTTCACTAGTAAACCCTCGGGAAGCTGTTTAGAGTCAGACTGTTGTCTCTTCAACTGATGTTTCACTTGTTTTGCAGATAATATGAGACTCAGGTTATCTTATCCCCTCAGCAGATTGCACTTTTGGCACCGAAACTACATGCGAGGATTAGCAGAGCAAGTTGACAAACAAAGTTGATCATGTCAGAAGTTCAGACATTTGAGTGTTTATTTCCAAAACAGGAGATATCAAGATGGTTTACAAATTAGCTAATGATGTGTGACATAGCATAGGAGGAAAAATGAAGGTGTAACTGATTATGTTAAACAGTCCCATTACAGTCTGATATCCAGTTCCCTGTGCATGCTGCTCACCAGCAAGGTTTACTGGGAGACTGGGCTGAGACATCATTAGTGTTACAACTGTGCATTTCCTGCTTTGACAAGTCGAAATGTCATGCCATGGAAGTGTTAGAGTAGGCTTCAGTGAGGAGTTAGATCAAGTGAGATAATATGAACTACTGTATGTAATGCCATACCGTTTTCTTTGAAATATGCTTTATAGGCCCTCTCTCTGTTACAGTGTTTGAGTAGTTTGAATCTTTTGCACTTGATGCTCACACAGTGATGGCAGAATGGGAAGAAAAGGGAAAACACTGTGTATTCCCACTTGTAAATGTTCACAGATTATTTCAATGTGGTTAGCACTTGTGCTAACCTTGTAGTGACACCAGATAAACAGCCTGAATTAGCTTTTTTTGTTGTGTTACTTATCTGTAGCAGTTTGTTACCAAGTGAAACCAGATACAAACAGTGTATAAATTAGCTGAAAATTTTGTTTTAGTGTTTTAGTGTAGATTTTGATGTGATGTGGTGCATTTGCAGCCACTCTGCCAGTGGTTTAGTGACACTTTTATAGTTCCTTTTCACCAAGTGAGAGATATTATAGATCAAAAATTCCTGATATCTCTGACTCTGGCATTACAAGTCAACTGACAACTGACCACTCACGCGCTCAGTATTATGGCTTAAACAACATGGCATGAAGACATTAGTTGAAACATTATTGCTGGTTGTTCTTCTGTTATAAGATGGTTTAGTATGAACCAGTTTGATTCTCCTTGGACGTTGCCAACTTTGGTAGTTACAATGCATGAGTTAAACAAGGGCGACTCCTGCTATTCTTTCCTAAATTGCTCTAAAAAGAAATGCAAAAATATATATATAAAATATATGTAGCTTGTCTGTTTAAAAAGTGATTTATATTTACTGTTTAGTGTCTACATCCAGGTAGACAGTAAGGATACATATGAGAGCTATGTTCATTATGCTGATGTGGTTATATTAACACTATTGCAGAGGTTTATTTAAAAGACAGACATTGACTTAAAGCTCAACGCTGGAGCATCCTAATGGAACTGGCATATGGATCCGATTATCTCACAACCAGCTGACTTCATTTTGCACTATTAGTACTAATCACTACAACCAAGGACAGACAACATCTGTGGCAATGGGAATCAGAATACTAGGATACAGTCTATCTTTAGGTCTACTAGAATTGCATAGGTGTTTGTCTTACCATGTTTTCTAGGTGTTGACTGCAGAGGTGACTCCACATTACATTGTGCTTATGAAACTCTACCCTTATTTGACAGCAGTACTCTCAGTACTGAGCTACAAACTAAATGGTTAGATGGGGAATCTACCCCTCAACTGTGTTTCTTCTGTTTCCACTCTCTATAGTAGGTATTTTGGATATATTTCCACTTTTCACAAGAAACAGTAGAAGCGTAGTAGTAGTAGGGAGATTTTCCTAACATTCAGGACAGCTCCTCGATTCGACTCTCTGCCTTATCTACTTTCAGTATTTTGACAGTGTGGCGCAGTGTGTCTCAAAGAAATTGTGTCTGTGCAAAGGGAGTGGCAGGCGCTGGTGTGTCTGATGCTAAACTTGCAGCAGAGCACGTCGTGTTGTGATATGACCTGGCGCTGACTCGCAGATGATGGAAGACAAAAAAACTCACACTGAGACGAGAGAAGGCGGGAGAAGGAGAGCTAGAGAGAGAGAGAGAGAGAGAGAGAGAGAGGAGTGTTGCCTCCCAAATAATGAGAAGAGAGAGGAAGCAGAGCTGAAGGGAAACTGCCTCTCCATGGCTTCCATCTCCCTCCTTCCCTCTCATACGCATAGCAGCCCCATGCTGCTGAAGACAGATGCTGAGGGAAACAGTGAGGCATGTTGCTACTGTGGCTTGTTTCTCAATTTGAGGCTTAACCCAGGACCAAACACACACACATCAAACACTCAGTACCTTGGCACAAAGATAAAATTTGTGTGCATATACAAACTCACACCTGCACACACACCCTGATAATATCCGTTGAGATGTGAGATTACAAACGCTATAGCTCCACCTGTTCTTTGCCATAACAGGTGCCTGCGATAATTATTTCGCCTTTCTCTGATGAGCCTGGCTCACACTAGACAGCAACTGTAGCAACCAGAAATTTTCATTAAACTATTGCTTTGTAATTACTGTATTAGATTTATGTTTGATCCCTTTATCTGCACAAATAGTTTTCTTGCCAAAATTAGCATTTCAGTTCTTGATTTTTGCTATTCCGGTGTTGTGCCTTTCTTTCTTTCTTTCTTTCCTACGAGCCAACAGATGGTCAAATGTCAAAGGTCAGTGTTTGGCTTTGTGGTAGCTGCCATCTTTAGGAGGGTCAATCTGTGCTCAATAAGCCAGAGACCTGGTGAGAACGCAAAATTGATTCAGTCCTCACAGGCGCACTGCTAGGATCCACACTGCTGTGGCTCCCCTCGTCTTGTTTTATCTGTAACAGTTATCGAGCCACATGCCCTCGTAGACAAATGGTGTTGTGAAATCAAACTCATCATGCAGAAAAGGACATATAAGAGAAAATATATGCATGTTATTATATGCATTTCTTAATTATAGATGGAAAATCTTTTGCCCAATGTTGTCCGTGCAAATGGATATAATAAAAACCTTTAAGACTCTATAATTTGCAGTGAATGGCAGATAAAAGCAATGCATCTTACACAAAACTTGTGATCAATCTTTTCTCTGTCGACCTTTATTGGACCATATGGTTCAAGACGCTTTCTAGGGCATTTGTTCAGCAACATGTTTTATATTTCAGATTCCTCAAATAGCCACAGTTTGCCTTGATCACACTATTGGCAACATCTTAACCGGCTCCAGGTGGAAGTCACCTGGAGTGGTTTTCAGTTAACAGGTGTGCTTTGTCAAAAGTTAATCAGTGGAATTTCTTGCCTTCTAAATGTGCTTGAAATGAGTTGTGTTGTGCCGAGGTGGTGTTGGTGTACAGCTGCTAATAGAACCACTCAGCTAAGTAAAGAGAAATGTGCTTTTTGGCTGTTGTAAATGATCCGATGGGTTCACTTGAACTTGGCTGAGTGGCTAACCGTTCCTCTGTCTGCCTGATGACCAGGTAAACTTGTTTTTATCCAGCCTCACTTGTTTGTTGAGTTTACTTTTGGGTTCACACCTTGGTCATCAGCTGCTTATTGACGATAGGCATCTTTTTCCCATTTGGGTTCCACAAACATCCTCATTCAGAAGGCAGAATTTTCTGAAGGCACAGAAATGTTAAGGTTCTATATGCAGCTTCAAATTATATACAGCAGCCAGAAAGATAGACCACAGATAGTAACTTTTAGTGCCTTAGTGAAATACTTCTTATAGTATCTTTCATATATTTTCTTATAGTATCTTGTTGTATTTTGTTTATTGATGTTTAAAATATGTAGTCACATTCTTAACAAGTAACACATCAGAAATGATTTTCCTGTCTAGCTTTTGGTTTTCAATCTTCACTTTCTTTTTTAGCATTTATTCACACATGAAGCAGTCAGAACGTCATGGATATGGTATTCATGAGTCTGGTATGTTGTTGTGTGCAAAACGTGATTCAAACCAAATTTTAGCTTTTTAATCAATGAATGTGCATGATTTCTGGTTCTAGTTCCAAAGTTCAACTCCTTGGTTTTCCTCATTGTTTAGTCCAAAAAAACAGCCTGTTAGTGTGCTCTTTGTTGTACAAACTGCACAAGCCGCTACAATGCGACTATTTGCATTTCATAAATTAAATGGTGCTTGTTTCCTGTAGGATGAACAGAAATAACAAGGCCACAGCTGTCTTCCACTTGCTGACCCGCACTCTTATCTGTGACTCTGAGAAGAACGAGACAAAGAAAGCCTTCGCGTTGGTGGAACTTTGCAAAAATAATCTCTCACAGGGATCCTGTTTTAAAAATAATGGCACGACTGGCTCGTTTTCTCTCTGTGGGCTGATGTCTGCACTTACTTTTGACTTTTGGCTTTTGATAGCGCTGTCTGCACTGATAGATGATATCACCATTGCTGGCTGGAAGTGCACTTGCCACAGAGGGGATTTTTTTTTAAGTGTAGCTTTGATGATATACATTATAGGACTAAGTGTGTGTGGAGTATGATTCTGGTGCTGCCTCATTACTGCAGGATTACATGTGCATCCATCGGCAAGGGGGCCTCAATCACTCCCCCCCCCCACCCGTCTAATTCACAGAATGATGTAATTATCCCTTTTTTCTCTTCCTGACACCTCACACACATTCTCTCAAGCACAAAAACATTCACGCTCACAGTCACAGGTATTTTATCTGGCTCTCTGCCACACACACATGCGAAGAGAAACTGAAGGCCACTGACTGACAAAAGAGGAGCATTTTGTGCCTTTGACATGATCTCCCCTCCCTGCAGTGGACGAGGGCCCACAAAGCCTGGCGGTGAATGAGGGTCAGCTGCAGCCTGGCCCCTGGGAGCCTCCCGTCGAGCCTTTTAATGAATGTCATTTTCTTGCATTAACCACCCCGATTGTTGGATAATGGCATCCCAACAATAACATTTAACCAATTCCCCTGTCTTTTGGGCTGGCTCATTTGGGCCACAGCAGGGGTTGGTAATTGATTGTGTAATTCCAATCAGAGCTGTAAACAGACTGAAGGTTCCTTCAGAGCCCTCCTTGACACCCCCTTTACCAATATGCAAACAACACACATACAGTATATCCATATCCCCCCCCCTTAAAGGCAATGCACATGCTCAGAATGAAAGTTGCTTTATTCAAATCAAATCAAATTTTATTTGTATAGCACCAAATCACAACAAAAGTCATCTCAGGACACTTTACAAAGTAAGGTCTAGACCTTACTGTTATCAATATTATTACATAGGGAAAACCCAACAAATCCCCCTTGAGCAAGCACTTGGCGACAGTGGGGAGGAAAAACTCCCTTTAACGGAAGAAACCTCCGACAGACCCCGGCTCTTGGTGGGCGGCCTTCTGCCTCGACCGGTTGGGGTGAGTGGATAGAGGAGAGACAAAAGAAGAAAAGCAACAAGACACAACAATCAAACACTGATCAGGTCGATGTGGCCGGTGACTGCTCGTCAGAGATATAGAGCTCCAGGGCAACCTGCAGAAAGTTACAGGGAGAGAGAGAGAGGACACACTACGGGAGAGGAGACACAAAATTAGTAATGTGTAATGGTGGCATATAGAAGCATAGGGAGAGAGAGGAGAGAAAAGGAAAGAAACTCAGAGCATCATGGGGCCCATGCTCAGAATGAAAGTTGCTTTATTCTTTATCTTCAGTGCCCCCAAAAAGTGGCTTCTGCATGACCCTGGCTCTGTTGAGCACTAACACGTTCCACTACCTTTTTCTAACCTCCCCCTCCCTTTCTACACTTTTCTTTTCTCTCATATTGATTGTAATTCTCTATCATCGTGCTGCAGAGATTCAGAGACTTAGGAGGTGATGGGGTTAACTGCACTCACCAATTTAGAGTTACTGTGAGACAAACACTGGGGGGAGCAATGCCACATTGTGTATGTGCAAGTGTCTGTTCACATGCTCAGGTACTCATTTCAAGATGAGTTCAGCTAATTGTCACCCGAAAGCTGTTTATTTACTAACTGGTTCGCAGAGAATGCTGTAGTGTCGTACAGCATACCCATATCTATGCCATATGTGGGCTTTAAGGCTTAATCTGTGGTCTGAGATCACAATGTGCTTCTGTCATTTCCATATAGGAAATACAACAGTATGTGTGAGTGAGCTTTATGCTGTTATATATCAGTTTTGTGATGTAGATTTCCACCTTAGTTACATTTTTCTTGTACTTAGTTCCCATCAGTGGATCCAATCAGCAGTTTCTTGCATTTCCCAGAATTATGTTTAGTAATACAGAGAAGGGCTGTGTTTTATTATTGTTTTATTATACATACAGTAGCTCCTTTAAGACGTCTCATTGTTCTCCCTCAGAAATTTAATTATCTTTACAGCCTACAGTATGTTCTCTCTACATTTCTGACAGCTCCCAACAATTACCTCTCTATCTGTTGTAATTTGACATTCAAACAAACATTTACAGTGTACAACTACACCCTACCAAAGTTAGCCATCAAGACTTGTCACAGATATTTTCTAGGTAATGTATTTTCTTGCTGTTTCATCATTGTGTGATCAGTAGAAACAAAAGAAAGTCCTCCACTCTCGCCCGTCCATTCAGAGATGATTATATTATCACATCTAAAAAGACTTGATGTGAGCCTAAAGATTTATACAAGCGCCCCGGCTGCTGTCGTTTAGTTGGATCTGGGTTCGCCTGAGCTGCTACCTCCCTCTATCATTCTGCTGACTCGGTGTGATCTGAGGAGGAGTGTGAGTAAATCTAATATAAAGGCGCTATTGATTTGCAGGTCCTTAATCACTTTGATTTGGCCCAGTTTTCACTGACCCCCACTGCAGCTATGAGCTCCCCAGGGGTGGGCCTTCAGGATCGTGGACGGGCAGACACTCAGAGGCAAATGCAATTTTTCTCCGATGCCAAAGAGATTTAGAAGCCCTATCATCAATCATCTCATCACTAATATTAATACATGGTGTGGCAATCGATAAGGTTTTTTTTTAATTCAGTGCTGGAGGAACTTTATGCATAAATGTGGTGTGTGGGTGAATGCTGCATCTGTGCACATCCCAAACTTTAATACTCCTGAACCACTTGGTCTCTTATGAAGTTGAAAGTTTTGACTTTTGAAAGTAGTCAGAGTAAAAGGATGCTCATAAATTACATCTAAACATGTAGAACATCTCAGCCTAAAATCAGGGACATAAAGATGCTGCTCTAACTACCTCCAGTCCTGTAAATGCTTCCCACAGGAGTTTGGATCCCGGCTCCAGGAATTTGCTTTTGTTCAAGCACCAGAGCATTAGTGAGGTTGACCACTGATGTTGAGTGATAAGGCCAGGCTCCCAGTCTGCATTGTTGTTCATCCCTAATGTGTTGTATATCCTATTTGCTTCCTAAAGTGTTGCTGATACAGTTCTAGCATGTAGCCTCATTCTGGACTCACTGCAGGAGACCCAGTGCTGAAAGCCGCCATAGAAAAGGGTTTTCACACAGTGAATTTCCGGTTTACCAGGAGAAAAAAAGACTATGAGGATGAGGACTAACTGGTTAGTTTTGCAAATATACATCTGGCTCTCCACCTCTGCTAAATAACAGCCTCCCTGAATGTTTTTTTTTTTCCTATGGGAGCTTTATATTCCATGATTTTGTTGTATATATCCGCTTAAGTCATTTTCAATATGTTGAAAGTCAGTAAATTAAAGTTTTAAGTTAGATGTATTTATTTCTGTGCATAAATTAGTTAATTTCAAGAGCAGTTTGTCGATGCCTGTGTGCTGCAGGGCTGCATGGCTGTTTGTCACTTAGAAGGCACAGAGAGCATTTATATGTAATGTTTCATTTTATGCTCCCAAATTAATCAGAACTAAAGGGTTTATCACAATCCCTGAATAACCAGATGTGCACAAAACTATGTGGACATTTTTCATCATTTTAGATGAATGGAGTTCTCACCTGGCAGTAGCAACATCCATTTTACATTAGCCAAAGTTTGATCAAAATATAGTTTAATAATGACAAAGCACAATCCACACATATATGTTTAGTGTGTTTAATCATTATCTGCACACATGACTATGGGATCAGTGAATCTAATAGAGGTGTGCTGCAATGTAGCAGATATCATGAACCAACTGTGTCACTTGGTAAACAATGCTAATTAAGACAGACAGTGGGATTGCCTCGGTGACCCCTCTCCTGCATCCGTGTTTGTTTTTATTGTTCATGCTAATTAGGCCTAATCCCATCGTGGACTGTGACCAGCACTGGCCGTCCCTGTTGCAGCCAATCAGGTGCAGTGATACTGCAGGGTTGAGATGTAGAGGAGGGAATAGGGTGGGTACATGAGGAAGGGAGGGGGATTTAAGCTTATAGCTGTACTTGTGTGTGTGTGTGTGTGTGTGTGTGTGTGTGTGTGTGTGTGTGTGTGTGTGTGGGTGTGGGTGTGGGGGGGGTGG
>NW_018127928.1:1737969-1742180 GCF_001952655.1 Monopterus albus
GTGTGTGTGTGTTTGTGTGTGGATGTGTGTGTGTGTGTTTGTGTGTGTGTGTGTGGAGAATGTGTGGGGGGAGCATCATGTCCGTTGGGGCCCCTGGCAGCCATTGTCTTGCAGTACAATGATACGGCTCACAAGTGAGCAGTGGGCCAATAATGAGGAGGAGGCCCCGCTGAACAGCATGTCCCTGCCAATTGTTGAGCCGCCACAGTGCAAGAATGGAGCTGTCTGTACACACACACACACACACACACACACAAACTCCACATCCATACTCCTAACACCTTCCTTGTAGTATGTCTACTCCCACTCTCCTCTCTCCATGCCTCACACACACATATACACTCCCACCATCTCATATCTCTCACATGGGGAGTGTGTTCACTAATGGCTAATTAAAACATGACTATTAATGAATGGCCAGGCAGCAGACATGATAAGGAAACTTAGAGGGGTGAATTAACACATCCTTAATGTGTCATCCCAGCCAGCTGCAGCCCAGTGTCTATATGTATAGTTTTGTACATGCATCATAACATATAGTTTGGATAAGATCATTTAAAAATCTACATAAAACCAGGTGTGATGCTCCTAGAAACACAGTGTATGAGGAATATTAAGCTAAGGATCTCAACCGATATTAATGTATTAGTGTGATTTTAAGTTTGGTTTCAGATCCACTCGCATATTGGTCATATTGGCATACAAACCTTATCGATTAGTCTGAGTGGAATCAGGACTCAGTTTGACTTGGGTCCTAGGGATCCTTGGCGGGGCATTGTGCAGTCAGAGGTCACCAGAAGGCATTACTGGGGGCAGGAAGTGGAATTCTACTGTGGGTTTGTCCTGGTGGCTTGGCAGCAGTCAGCGGGGGTCCCTCATGCCTCAGCTGCTGCCCAGTAGGGCCTCTCTGCCGCTGCTGATGCTGGATGGATCAGGAGCGTGTGTGCCCTGAGCGTGTGTAAAGGAAGAAGTATTGTGGTTTTTGTTACTGTGTGTCAGTGTTTATTAAGAGGAAATGCACATTAATGAGTCTGTCACCCCCAGAATTTACAAGCTTTGGTATTTTTTGCTGGAATTGGGAGTGTTGCAGTTGAAAGAACGGTACATTTCTGTTGCCTAGGAGTGACACTTGGTAGAAACTGGTGACTGCTCTTCATATCGAGGCTGGCAGCAAGGAGTGCTTCCCCTTCCCAGAGCTGCTGTGCTGCACCGCCAAAGTACAACTCCCCCTCGCCGGTGCGTGAGATTCTGTTGGAGGGGAGGGAAGGCAAAGAGGGAAAGCAGAGTTCGTGCTTTTGTGAGAGCTCAGCAGATTTAGAGGACATGCAAGGAAGTTCTCAGAGCAGAAACCCTGCTACACTGCTACCAACATACACACAGTCACCTTTTCTTTTGTCACAGCTACTCTCATTTTTACTCCCAAACACACACACACACAAACTCTCACTCAAAAAAGCAGAAGCAATGTGCAAAGAGTGGTGAGAGATCAGCGTCAGACATGAGGGAGATGAGGAGGATTGAGGGTGAATAGAGTGAGGAGAGAGGAGTAAAATGTGCTGAACAGATGAGAGGAAGATGTAATGATTAGCTACCAAGTCGGCCGGTACCAGGAGGCAGTTTAGAGCTTTATGGTTGCCTTCATGCTCTGCCAGCTTAGCCTCTCTGAACGACAGGAAAGCCCATTTCCTAGCCTGTCGCTCTATGACCAGTGGAGGACAAAGTCACATACAAAGAAAAAACTGCTCACACACTGCATGCACACACTTAAAATTACAGCGATTTAATACATTTAGGGAGTTATTATTAACAAATAAGATCACACTGAATTGAAAACCTCTATTTGAACATGACTGGTATTTCTAGTGCTAGCATTTTGCCAACTCAAAAGCAAAATTATACTCTTCTATTTTTGTTGTTTTGGTTGTCACTTCTATAAGTTATGGTCACACTGAAGTGAGCTGCTCAAATCTGGGGTTGTAGTAAAAGAAGTCTGACTAGGTGAGAAACACAAGGAATCGTTCAGAATGACAAAAAATAAGACCCTGGTTGAAAGAAACTGGAATCCCCTTTTAGGGGCCCCATGAAATGGTATTGCGTCTTCCTTAATGTGATGTACTTCCTTGGTCAGGTCACTGAGGGGTTCATTCAATGTGTTATCTAATGGGCTATTAAGTCTGGAGAAAAAAAGCAGTGTGATTTGATGGAACTGGCAGGAAGGTGGATATTTTTAAGCCACTTCTAATGTGAAAAGGTTGAAATCCTGCACAATGCCCCCTCTGACTTTATTAGAGATCAAATGTTTCTGTCATGGACATTTGCAACATTTATACTAATATCACATAGTTAATTAATTAATGTTGCACTTTTGAACCTACATGCACATAATCCTATGACTCATACAAACACACAAGCTGACAAGTACACATACATACAAACCAGTCTGTGACACTTTCAGTGTTGACACCTTATATTCCCCAAATGCACACAACACTAACAGATTGGCCAGAGATTGACGTGCACCTTCTCCTGATCAGTAAAGCTGATGGATTTTGCCGGGTCTCCCCCCAGTGGCTGTTATGTGAGGTTCAGCTCAGTAGTATTAGCTGACTGGCTGCAAATCTGAGGTCAGAGGTCACCGTGTCTGTCTGTGCTCTCCTCAGTAATCTCCCTTTCCTCATATTAAATCACACTTGACACACCTGGAGCACTGAAGCAGCCTCATTCATATTTTATCCCTGTGCTGTTTTTAATACTGCAGCACTTTTAGGGTGGCAAACTGATATATTTATTAACTGACCCGTGCCATAGTGCTGCTTACGCCAACAAGGGGGAGGGGGAGGGGGGGCATAATCAGGTTTGTTGGGGAAATAAAATGAAAAGAAGCTCTGACAAGTTTATGCAGTAAGCACAGTGGCCCTTCATTACTCTTCCAAACCCCCTCTGGCATTTTTTGATGCCAGGTTGCACAGCTCTACGTCTAACTGTGCAGAGGCAGGGTAAAGGGAATGAATTGTCAGGGAGAGTCTTCCTTTTGCCATAACTTGGTCCTTAAAGGCCTATTATTCCTGAAGAGGCCCAGTGCCGAAACCAGTTTACTGTCATAACTCAGAGAAGGAGGCGCTTTTCTTTTAGGTGGTGGGGAAAATGTTTATGTAGGAGGTAAATAATTCAATTGGGTGCTTTACTCTGCAGGGTCCTTCCTGTCATTCATCAAGTTTTTTTTTTTTTTGGGGTGGGGGGATTTTTTGGCTTCTTCTCCATACACCGCACTCTAACGTTAGAGGCTGAGTAGAGTTTTCCCTTTTTAACCACAATTTAGCAGAATGAAGCCCTATAAACATATGTGGAGAGGCAGGGGTAAGTGGGAAAAACAGGAAAAATAACTGATTGTGCAGTGCATGTTTGGTGTGGGAGTGTACACACTTGTCACCTGCTCACACATTCTCTCCCAAACAAAGTACTTTTGGGGTTTTCTTTAAACCATGTCTAAACAACTGGCTTGCATTGTCGCTCACCATGTTAATAATCACATTTTACCCTCTGCAGCAGCCGGTAAGAAATGTGGAGATAAAGCCTGAAAGTATCTTGATAGCCCCATTTTGTTTCAATGGAATGGTTAGTCTTTGCAAAGGTGAAGTTTGGTTTAACATATATGACCAATCGTGCATATAAAAGTAGAGATGTTTCTTTATTTTATGATCCAGAAAGGTCACGTGGATCAGATAATCAGCCAGTAAACTGTGATTTTTAGCCAAGCTGTCTTTCGTGCACCTCCTGAGCTCTCATTTCCTCTCTCATTTCCTGTATTTCTTCTCTGCTTTCCATTCTACCCATGGCTGCCCTTTACTATCCCTTTTGTAGCCCCACCTGTTTCTTTCTGCCTTTGTGTGGAAATAGAACCAAATTAGAAATCCATAACCATTCATTAAAGACAGTTTCACACACTGTGAAGTATGGCACTGAACAAGCCACCTCTTCAAAGGTTGTTTTTCTTTTTTTTGTTTGTTTGTTTGTTGCCAGTGCCTGAATTGATTGTCACTAATTATTTTATCTGAAATTTTAATTCAGTCTTGTTTATTCTTTGTCAGTTTTTCAACATGTCTTAGAATGCTGTTGCTTACCTGTTGTCCTTTTAATTTGGTGGTGGTTTCATCCTACACGCTTTTGAATAAATAACTGAATGGTATTAATATGAATTTGTTTATATTTTA
>NW_018127928.1:1742261-1744186 GCF_001952655.1 Monopterus albus
GCAGAAATTGATCTTATTTTTTTCATGGTCAGTTGAAACATTTATGTTTAATGATTTGTCTCTGAAAGATTGTTGGTGTTTGAGTATTTCACACAGTAGAGACACTTTTTTTTACCAAGTTTACTAGTATTGCTCTCGCTGGTTTACAGCAAAGTGTGAAGCAGTTGGGATGTGAGCTCCCACTTCCAAATCTAACAAACTAGCTGCCGCCCTATAAGAGTATTTTGGGGTCTCTTCCATGGATGAGGGTGACTGACAGGTGGATTTGTGCAGTGTCAGCAATGCTGGGACTGGACTTCTGTGGTAAAGACGGAGCTAAGCATAAATGTGAATGTGTGACACTTTTGTGCATGAAACCATGTTTTACTCTTCTTCTATCACTACTTCCTGTCTTTTATCCAGTCACACAAAGTGAATTACAGTGAGTGTGTTGTCTGCTTCACAGTGCAGCTGACATAAAGTAGTGCCCACACCAGGTGTGTCAACCTCTAAGCAAGGTGTGTATGAACTGCTTCAGGTGCAGAGTGTGTGAGGTGTGGTGTGTGCACGAGCACACAAAATATATGAATGTTCATCCATGTCTCTTTGTGTGCATCCATAGAAAAAGTGACCACCAGCAGCTCCCACCTCCCTACAACAGCTTCTCATAAAATGCCCTTTAATTTCTGCGCTCTGCTGTTAAACGGCTCTTAGGCCTACATTTATATTTTGGCCCCTCACAGTTTAGTCAGAGTGAAGATGGTGTCTGCTTTTAGTAGTCTCTTTTTCTAATCAAACGTTGTCAAGAGCCGCCTACTCTCTTACTGACCCAGAAAATGCCCAAACAACCTCTTATTCACTCGTCTCATATTACGAGTTCTGACCTCAGGGCTTAAGGTCACTTCAGCAAATCACACTAACATGATGTGGACATCATAAGAGGCACAGCTGCAGGCATACTGAAGCATTAAGAGTAATATTTCAGTTGAGAGAAGAGTGGAAGAGTGAGAAGAACTACTGCTCCATTGGTAAAGCAGAAAAACACCGCAACACTGAAATCCTGATCCGAAGAGAAACCATTGATCAAAATATGAAACACAGATTTTCATCAAAACAATTGTTAAAAATAGTTTATAGAACTAGAACAAAGGGTCAACAAAGTGTCAACCTTAAAATTCAGTATGCCCATGTACTTGAGGGGATCTAATATGCACTGATCCAGACTGAATGCAAATAATGCTTTAGATGAAGTATGAATGTGTGCCAACACACACAGTAGAGGAAGAACTGTGGGTTGGATTTCCTGGCACATCAGAAATTTTGGTCAACTGTGTGCACTTTGAGCAGTTTCACAGTTTGATCTCCATGTGACTGTTACAAGATCCCTTGAAAGTGTAGTGAGCTTGTTTTAATTGTTCTCAGACCGCAGCTTTTCTCTTACTTTCTGATCATAGACTTGCACAAAGTAATGCTGCCTTTTTTTTTTGTTTGTTTGTTTGTTTGTTTTGGGGGATCAACATTGTGACAACATGGCTGCCTTGTTTGTATTTGTATTTTTGTATTTGATTTATTCTTTCAAACATGTAACAACAGTCAATATGTCAACACACATAATTTCACACATATCCACAAATGCATTATCAATTTGCTTATACCTAGTACATGCTTGAACGGATGAATGGGGTTTCCGTGCTTACGTCCCAGAGGCTCTGGCCGTACAGAAAGGCAGATTAAAATGTGTTGTGTGAGTTAATACAACTTAGTCTGCCCAACTTTAATCAATTTCACCTTTTGTTCAGTAGCATTAAATGCACCTCACTTCCACCATTTTTACTTTCTATTCAGTGTAGCTAAAGGTGGTGTAGTCATAAATGGTAGAGGTGTGTTGATTTGTAGAGATGATCTTATTGGAAATATCATAGTGCACTTTGCATTATCTTTGTATG
>NW_018127928.1:1744200-1746069 GCF_001952655.1 Monopterus albus
AAAGAGGTTTTTCTTTATCAAAAACCAAATACAAAAGTTCCTTTATGAATCTGTTGTGAAAACAATGAACAGAATCTCTGGCCTACATAATACTGTATCTCAGTGTTATTCTGTTGTATAATATTCAAGTTGAGTGGCCTAGTGCTTGGGAAAACATAATGTTTTGTACTAACCATCTCTTCCCTACATGTCATAAACATCTTTCTCCTTTACTATTTCATTATTTAATAAAGGCAATAAGACAACTCAAAGTAATGAGAACAAGTTTTTTTTTATTTGAAGATCACCATTCATTTATTGTTTCTCTCTCAGACCCATAGTTAAGTATCTTATCCATTTCCTCGCACTTGTTTTTCTTCAAATGACTCTCCAGAGCTCTCGCTCCAGCTCTCCAGTTCTCTGTGGAGTTGAATTTATTATTGAAAAACACAATTTGTGTTGAGCACCTCTTACTATCTTGCTATGTCTCATTTTCTGGAAACACTCATCGGTCGCTCTCCTCTCCTCCATATGTCTTTCTTTAGTTGACTTCTTGCACAAATTGTGTCCCAGTCTTCATATAGGAGCCCAACCAGACCTGAAGGTGAAACACCTGTTTAAAATTCCCAGCTAACTGTGGCTGACTGCAGAGTGCTGACTCAGTTGGCAGGGGACCACCGGGACCAAAGGAGGTTGTGATGAATCTTTTGCCTTTTTTTCACCTCCCTAATCAGCAGCCATTGATTAATTGGGGTAACCTGAAATGATCTTAATCACTGATCAATTTCCATTAGGCATCGTTAAATACATCTTAATGGGATTGGATGGGTTTCAGGTGCATGTGTGTGCAGAGCTGTTTGTGTGTACGTGTATACAAGATGCGCGATTTAGCTCAGCACACACAATTTGTGATGGGCGATAGTAGAAATATATGTGCACATGCTTATTTAGTGAGTTTGCATGTGTCTAAATACACTACCCATATTTTTCAGTGTTTGTGCACAAATGTATTTTCCAGCTTTAACACCAGCATACATGTGTCGGTATGTTTGAACATTTCTTCAGTATGTGTACACAAGTATGTGGCCACCTGAACATTATGTCATGTAGATACATATTTGTAGCCATACATTATATCTCTAGATAAAAAGATGTCATAAGATGTCATACTTTTCAAGTTACACAGGGTACTTTCTTTAAAATTAAGTTTGCCTGTGGTATCAGGTCTCAGCTATCCCTTGAAACCTTAGAACATATGAAAGCCAGAAAATATCCAGTGTCTCTTCCTCCACCTCCTCTCTCCCCCCTCCTCTTTTCTCTCTCCAACTGTCTCTCCTCCCGCCCTCCCTCCCTGCCAGCTACTCTGTGATCCCTCTGTCTCCCTCTGTTGTTGTTCTAAACAAGCAGCAGGGGGTTGTGGGTAGAGGCCTACACTCATGCTGGGTGTGTGAGTCACCGTAGGGGGTGATTGCGAGGCTTCCCTGCATCAGTCTCTTCTTTCCTTTCTCACTTTCTTTCTATCAGCCAGAGGTCACTGGCTCGACAGAGGAGGCTTGGCAGGTCTGCTGACTCATTTACAGACATCACACACAAGAAACACTGAAACTAGACTTTTTATGCAAGTGATGTACATAAGAGGTACATACACTATTTACATCTGGCCATACATTCTCGCAAACAGACACACCGAATAAAACCCTCTTTAATCCATGAGTTTAATTGCACATATATACACATTACACCGAGAGTAATCAGCCTTGAGGACGCATTCATCAACAGAGACACTCAAGCATAAAATAAAGCAGTGGGTGTCAACATACACATACAAAAGAAAACCATAAAGCACCATAAACAGTACAGTCACACATAAATCTTCAACCTGGAAGCACT
>NW_018127928.1:1746085-1749545 GCF_001952655.1 Monopterus albus
GTACATTGTATAAAAAATCATATGCAATAACCCATAAACATGTAAACAAACTCCCACACAAGCAGCATTATAAATAAATAAAGTGATATATACTGTATGTAAGCGCTACATGTTCACATGCAATGAAAGTATGCTGTCTACACCTACAAGCCATAATCTTTAAGTTTATTGGCAGGGGAAGAAGTGGCAGAAAACAGAAGGACACAGATTCTGAAGGAGGTGGTGATCTTAAGTCACACTATGTGGATGGAAATATATAGTTCTATCAAAGCTTTCTGTGTACAAGCTGAGAGGAAATGTGCGGTGTGGATCTCTGTACACAGCTGTAGGGTCCACATCTCTGGTGGAGTGCTTAGCCAGGGGATTATGGGACTGCCTCCATTTGCATAACTCCATTAAGACATTGTTCGTTCTGCCTCTCTCTCCTTCTCTGTCTCTATCTCACTCGTTCACACAGAGACACCTGTGTTGGAAAAGCTATAAAGATGTTACCCCTGTGGAAAGCAGAATTACATTTTCTTTCACATTTGACGAAGACGTACTGTAATCAATGGTACAGCTGTGAAAATTGTGTAGTGATACAGAAAGGGAAGCATAGAGTTGGTGAAGAATAAAAAAAAAATACACAAGTTCACTGCTACGGCCCTGACCCAACATAATGAGGTTGATGCTCATGCAGATCAAGAGACAGAGGTTTAAAATGCAGAGGCAAAAAACTAATGTAGGAAGAGTTCATGATGCAGTGTTTCTTATATAGAAGGATAAACAAAGAAACCAAAGACTGGCCTTCAACTGGATGATCCAGCTTCAAGAAACTACCTTGCTGTTCAATGAAAAAGACTTAATGGCTACAGGATTATTGTTACAGATGGAACTGATGATCAAAATGAATAATCATTTTAGGGGACATCTTTTATTCCAGATCCTAAGCAGAAAAATACCAGTTTGCCATAATGAAGAAGAACACAAAACAAGGTTAAAACTTGAAGATACTCTGGAATGTTAGCATAGATGTCAGTGGTTTTGTAGCATAAGATTGAATAAACTTTTAGCCTGGGTAAGCTATAGTTAGTGTTTGCTCTGATGCTGTTACCTTGATGATATTAACGCCTTCAAGGATCAACCTCTCCTTCTTCCTTGAAGACAGTAAGATCAATCTGGCTGGGCTTGGCAGCTATAGATAGCCTGACTGTGTGTGGTGCTAAGGAGAGTGATGACCCCTGAGGTCGCTTTTTTCCTCTGGTGTCTTTATACGTCCGACCCCGTAATGTCCCCCTCCCTCCTCCTCCCAGCCACTCCCCTCCCACCCTTTTCGTACTTCTCCTTTCTGTCTCAGTCTTTCTGTTCTTCAGTGCCGTGAATCATGAAAGCAAGTCCTTTTTCCTCAGTGGTGCCTTGCTGCAGAGAGGAATGGAGAGAAAGGGCAGAGAGATGAGGTATTGATTTGAGAGCCTCTGGGAGGAGAACAATAGGTCCCTTACTGAAGCCACTCTGAAGCATGAACACCTTCCCTGCAGCCTCTCACTGCCACACTGTGAAAGAGAGGAAGTTAAAGAACAGCTTCGCTTTCTATTGCTCCATCTCTCTCCACTTGCAGCTGATTGTTGATAGCCCAGAGGGGAGGAACGATGAAGGGGGAGAGGAGGAGGAGGCCAAACCTTGGCACTCCCTGGTTCCCCACAGACTCACTAGCTGCATGGGCCAGGACCCTGAACCCTCTGAACCTGCCCTGTGCAGCGCGGCTGTGGGCCAATCGCACAAACACACAGGGCGTAGAACTGTGACACCACAGAGGCCGCCAGTTCAAAACCAATACTTGGGTGCCTCAGGGCTGAAGTTTCTCAGCATGTTAACCCAACCCAACTGGATTCGCCCACCCCCTTCTCATCCCTACCACCACCCACCCACCCACCCACAAACATCTTGTACATTAGTTGGTCCAGGGTCGACTGTTCTGTGCGCCGTGTGTTGAAAAAGAGCCTTCAGCTCTGACTGATTCATGATCGCTGTGGAGAAAATGGACCAAGCAGAGGGCTTGGCACATGATGTCATAGTGAAAAGTGCATGTAAGGTTATGCTTGGTGGGGTCAATGACATCATCATCAGTAGACAGCAAAAGCACCCCTCCTCCTCCATCTTCTTGGTTTATGGGCTTGTTGTGCAGACAAGTCACAACATGATTACCTGCCATCATTGTCCATTATAAGGAAGGCTGGTGTAAAATCCTGGGGGGGCATGATAACTAACTATTTTTGTAATTAAAATCATAAATAAATCATTGCTTTCTGTGCACATTTCAGAGAAGTGATGCGTTAAGCAGAATATTTCATGTTTCACAGAATAAATAAGTTGTTATAAAGCTCAAGAGACCACAACTTGTCTGTCAACTCCACCAGGTTGGAAACACAGGCAGGTCAAATGCCTGACTTTACCTCTTCTCCTACACAAACCACAGGCTGGCTGAGGCAACGTGCAGGTCGGGGGGGGTGCTTGTATACACTGTTTATCTCATTATGCAAAGTGTCTAAGGGATGCAAGAGGCCATGGAATAGAATAATCTGTAGAGTTCATTTAGAGTCTCTCTCTGAACATTGTTTGTATTGATTTGTGTTTAGAGGGATCCTGATACTTTGAAGGAACAGGATGAAACCTGGGTCAGTTGAGGCACTGTCCTTTTCAAACTTTGTTTTATGTTGATACATTTTTCTCTGAAAATTTGGTATGTGTTTGTATCAGAGTGCATTTGCTGTGTTCAGTAAAAAGAATATTAGCTTTACTAATGAGGACATATGCAAATTACAAACTGTTTTACATGCAGCGATATGAAATACAAGACTCTTAATAGAAGACAGGAAGATGTAATAAATCCAAACTTTGTTCAAGAAAGTTGTTTCTTTTTGGTTTTTGACTGTTTTGTCTGTTGTGTGAGGTGATAGATGACCAGCGGTGATTCATATCACAAAAATGCCTATATATTTTGCCCACAATGCAATGCGCTTCTCAACAGGAAATGAGAAAGGCTCCCCTCCGATGGCACGCCATGGCAGAAAAACAATTTCCAACTTTTCAATTTTGTCACAGTGTCACTCCTTTTACTTTACTGGTCACTCCTGCAGGCGGCTCATGTGGAGACTCATAATGAATGTGTTTCATAAACAGACATCAAGAGCGACTGCTGCAGCCGTCAACTTAAGTTTTTCTGCTGTCTATTGCTCCTTTTGTTTTTTACAGTCCTTGTGCTTTATCATTGTGAGTTAGCGGCAGCAACCAGCACCTCGCTAATTTCCTCTGCCTCTCATTCGTTGAAGAGGGCTATTAATTTGGCATAATACTGTTCCTCTTTATTGGGTGTCAGTGCTGTCATATCACGCAGTATCTCATCCGGATCTCTCCTCTGCCACTCCACAAGCTCTCTGGGTCTCCCTGCTGGCACAGCTTCAGGGAGAAGCCATTTTGAAAA
>NW_018127928.1:1750763-1756398 GCF_001952655.1 Monopterus albus
CAACTGGATTCGCCCCCCCCCTTCTCATCCCTACCACCACCCACCCACCCACCCACAAACATCTTGTACATTAGTTGGTCCAGGGTCGACTGTTCTGTGCGCCGTGTGTTGAAAAAGAGCCTTCAGCTCTGACTGATTCATGATCGCTGTGGAGAAAATGGACCAAGCAGAGGGCTTGGCACATGATGTCATAGTGAAAGGTGCATGTAAGGTTATGCTTGGTGGGGTCAATGACATCATCATCAGTAGACAGCAAAAGCACCCCTCCTCCTCCATCTTCTTGGTTTATGGGCTTGTTGTGCAGACAAGTCACAACATGATTACCTGCCATCATTGTCCATTATAAGGAAGGCTGGTGTAAAATCCTGGGGGGGCATGATAACTAACTATTTTTGTAATTAAAATCATAAATAAATCATTGCTTTCTGTGCACATTTCAGAGAAGTGATGCGTTAAGCAGAATATTTCATGTTTCACAGAATAAATAAGTTGTTATAAAGCTCAAGAGACCACAACTTGTCTGTCAACTCCACCAGGTTGGAAACACAGGCAGGTCAAATGCCTGACTTTACCTCTTCTCCTACACAAACCACAGGCTGGCTGAGGCAACGTGCAGGTCGGGGGGGGGGGGTTATACACTGTTTATCTCATTATGCAAAGTGTCTAAGGGATGCAAGAGGCCATGGAATAGAATAATCTGTAGAGTTCATTTAGAGTCTCTCTCTGAACATTGTTTGTATTGATTTGTGTTTAGAGGGATCCTGATACTTTGAAGGAACAGGATGAAACCTGGGTCAGTTGAGGCACTGTCCTTTTCAAACTTTGTTTTATGTTGATACATTTTTCTCTGAAAATTTGGTATGTGTTTGTATCAGAGTGCATTTGCTGTGTTCAGTAAAAAGAATATTAGCTTTACTAATGAGGACATATGCAAATTACAAACTGTTTTACATGCAGCGATATGAAATACAAGACTCTTAATAGAAGACAGGAAGATGTAATAAATCCAAACTTTGTTCAAGAAAGTTGTTTCTTTTTGGTTTTTGACTGTTTTGTCTGTTGTGTGAGGTGATAGATGACCAGCGGTGATTCATATCACAAAAATGCCTATATATTTTGCCCACAATGCAATGCGCTTCTCAACAGGAAATGAGAAAGGCTCCCCTCCGATGGCACGCCATGGCAGAAAAACAATTTCCAACTTTTCAATTTTGTCACAGTGTCACTCCTTTTACTTTACTGGTCACTCCTGCAGGCGGCTCATGTGGAGACTCATAATGAATGTGTTTCATAAACAGACATCAAGAGCGACTGCTGCAGCCGTCAACTTAAGTTTTTCTGCTGTCTATTGCTCCTTTTGTTTTTTACAGTCCTTGTGCTTTATCATTGTGAGTTAGCGGCAGCAACCAGCACCTCGCTAATTTCCTCTGCCTCTCATTCGTTGAAGAGGGCTATTAATTTGGCATAATACTGTTCCTCTTTATTGGGTGTCAGTGCTGTCATATCACGCAGTATCTCATCCGGATCTCTCCTCTGCCACTCCACAAGCTCTCTGGGTCTCCCTGCTGGCACAGCTTCAGGGAGAAGCCATTTTGAAACCCCTCATCCTTTTCTTCCTCTGTTCTCTGTTTTAACCTCCATCCTCTCCATCCCTATCTCTCTCTAGTCAGTTTCCCTCCTTTTACACCCTCGCCGCAGGTTGCCTAAGCATGTACAGTATTTAATAATGTTCAGTCCCTTTTTTCACTAACAACCACAACAGCAAGCACCTAGCGGCCTTAAAGGGACCCAGGGGGTCATTTTCCACTCTTTCTCTCTGTTCACTTAGCAAAACCAAGACAGAGGAATTAATATAAACTCACTCCCTCCCTGTCTCTCTTTTCTTTTACCTTTTTTCTTCCCCCCTCTTTCTCTGTCACCCAGACTTCCCTCAGGCCTTTATTTCTCCTCATTTCTCTCTCTTCCTCCTCACTTACAACTGCATGACAGAATCAAGGTGAGGTGAGGGTGCAGCGGTAAAGACACTTCTTTCTTGAGAACTAAATGCTTGCCAAGGATGCTGGGACCCAAATAGCAACAACAGTGGCATGGTAACTTGTCTTGTTGGGTCTTCCATCATATGCAAGGCCCTAAGCAGGCAGGGCCTTGATGGAGAGGTGTCTGTGGGGGTAGGAGGAGTAGAGGTGGTGGGGTGGAAGCGATTGCAAGGCGGAGATGGGTGGGTTATTAATTTCCACTATGCAGTATCATGCAGCTGGTGGCTCCAAAGGAGCTTTGCTGGTAATGAAAATGGCCTGAGTCGAAGATTAATGGCTCATAAAGACAGAGCATTTAGATGGGACGGCCATCTCAATCTGGACAGCGGTGACTAATCGCAACAGACGCATGCACGTGCTTACTCGCATACACATAAACATGCATATACACACACAGCTTCTCTGTTACCACACCCCCTATTTCTCTGTGGCTGGACTCCCTTCTCTGTTCTCCCCCTTTTTATTCCCCCACTGCTTCATTTCCTTGTCGCTCCCCTCCCTCCCTCCTCCTCGTCTGATGTTGGTGTGAATTGTACTGGGGTCAGAGTTCAAGGCGTACAGAGAATTATCTTGATTTATGCTCCCTGAGCTTGGTGCTGGTCATGGTGTGCAGCATAGCAGGCGGTCAGTGGACCGTTGGGCTGGCGAGGTGTAGGGGTGAGTTCCCCCCCCCCAAGCCCCCTATTTTTTCCCCTTAATGGCAGCAGTGGTGACAGGACCACTGAAACGTCAAACTGGAGAAATGGTCTCGCTCGGTGCCAGCGATTTTTCCTTCTTTGCATCTGAAGGTACATCATATATCTCTAAAACCACCCAATAAGGTTGTGAGAAACGTGTTTTTAAAACAAATTGATTTGGAAGCTTTACGACGTGAGGGTGTGTTTGTGGTGTAATAGCAGCTTGGGTGGATGATGCATTTGTGGTTTTAACTGAGATGGTTTCAGCGCCAGGAGCAATAGCAGCACAGGTCATAAAACAAGTGATTTTCATCAAGACAGAGAGTCAATCCTGTTTTATACTCTCAGATTGACATGTGTACACACTATATAAACCACACATGGGTCAAATGCTGTTTTGTTTCACACTGATCAACCTAACATTGAGGATTTATCACCTCAGTTTAGCTGTCAATCACAGTGTACTAACCAAATTTTGTGGTTGTGTAGGTGTTAAATTTGCACTGGCTCTCACAGAAACATGACTCTAGCCTTTGAAATTGCAACTATAGTGTGGTCTTTCACCATAAAAGCCACTGTGCTTATTTCCCAGCCCTTAATTTTAGCATTAAGTGAAGAGATGGGGCAAAAGTTTGCAGCTTCCACAGCAGTAATGATGTGTTGTCATTTGTCATTTAACCTGACCAATGACTGTACACCAGTATTTCCATTACCATTTATCAAAACCATTTTAGCACCTAAGAGATTCAGCAGTTTTTACTTAGACTGTGTAGACTGGTTCCCAAAACCTGGAAATTCAGGTGTTTATAGTTTAACCGTAGGTGTTAATATAGTTTGCTTCTTGAGTGTGTAACTATTAAGAAGTGAGAAGTTAGGACATGACTGACTTAAGATGGAAAATATCTATCACCACCTCTGTTGTGATTTATAGTCTCTGTGGTGAGACTGCTGCAACTTGTCCTTGAGAAGGTAATCTATATGTAGGTCTTGGCCTAAGCCTAGGCTGTGGTCAGGGTCTGACAGGCTAGACTGAGTTTAATCCTCCAATCTAAACACACAGACTCTTGGCGTATTGCTGCAAAGGAGACCTCTCCAACACAACACAGAAGGAGACATATTGTAACCTGGCAGGCAGAGCATGGAAAAAACACAAAACTGCCAGGATTCCCAAAAGATATACACTACTGATAATTTAGATGTTGGATAACAGCATCCACCAACTGGCATATTAACCTCTACGCACATCAGAACAATCAACTGATAATATTTTTACACAAACAGGATAGTTTATGAAGACAATCCTGAAAATGAAGGATCTTTCTTTATTAGACATTCCAGTTCATTCTCATTTCAGGTTGTTTTTTTTGTTTTTTTTTGGCAAGAAAATTAATTCCAGCAGTGATACACAGGCATTTGTACTCAAAGATACAGACATAAAACCACAGAGCTGTCCTGTTTCAGTGCCCATCATCATTGTTATATGTGTACATCTACATCAGCCTGTCCTGCTGTGCTGTAGGATGCTGTTTGATTACCTCCATACCTCTGTTTGTGTATTGTGTGCTCCTGCCTGTTCAGCGAATAACCCTCTACAGTCTCCATTCATCTGATCAGGCATCGACACTTGGGTGACTGTTTCCTGTCAGCATAGAAAATAAGTGCCTGTGTCAGATTTACCATGCTTTAGCCATGTCGCCTGTTTCTCCCATGAGCACTGAACTCGCTGTTGTCGTCACTACTCATGCACAGATGTGTTTGACGTCGGGAAGGAGGTCCATATATTCTTGTCAACTCACTGACAGTGTAACACAAAAATCTATTTGTTTTTATTTTGTATTTATTTGGGGTAAGGGGGCAGTGGAACCTAAACTCAATCCAAACCTCATCTTCTATACTCCCACCCCCAGCAAATTGGAAGCCCCCTCAACACTACCACCACCTCCTTTTTCTCTTCTTAGCATGCCCTTGCACCTGGCCTCTCTGCTTGGGCCTGTCATCCATTTTATCCATATCTTCTTCAGTGGTCCTAGTATGTGGGTGGTAGGGTCAGAGGGCTTGGAGTGCGTGGCGGAGCCTTCACTGTTTACCTTCAATTTCGACAGGAGCCTATTTGATCCTACTGTTTCCTTGTGTGAGTTCACTGTGTGACTAGCAATGTTAAGAGACAGGAGGGAAAGAAGAGTTGTGAAATAGGGAGAAGGAAAAAAGAGCATGACAGTGTCGCCTCCTTTTTGGCAATGGTGAGGGAATCTGCTGTGCTCATAAGGAGGAAGACCAGAGGGGAGGGGTTAGAAGAACAAGGGACCCAGGGAGGAAGACAAGGAGGGACAAGAGGCACTGCTGATTCAGCACTGCAGAATGGATTTTCACACACACACACACACACACACCCCACACATACATGCTCCCTTCGCAGGTTTCTCCTCCCCCCCACGCTCTGAGTCACAGCCGGTCCTGCCAAATGAAGTTCCCAGTTCGCAAATCTAATTTCGCCCCTTTTCCTGGGGAAAACCTATTGAGGGTCATTAGATTTTCACTGCCACATAATATCCAGCAACCAGTGCCTCTAAAGAAATCACCCTCTTGAAAATAAATGACAAATTGGGTTTGGGTCCTGTGGCATTTATGCGTGTGTCTGTTTGTGTGTGAGAGGTGTGTGGCGTGCAAACCCTGACCTATCCGAATGAAGGTAGAGAACAATTCCCACACATTTCTTTCCGGGATGTCCACTGAGAGTAGAACTTTTCATTCTCAACTGAGGAGGCTTAGGGGTTAAGGAGGACTACTGGGAGAGATTTACAGAGTTAGAAAGAGGCTGCAGTTTTGCCAGATCCTCAGATTTTCAGATTTCCACACACAAAAACACTGACACAGAAATGTACCTACAGGCTTGTAAACATGTATATATAAAAAGAAAAAAAG
>NW_018127928.1:1756484-1793769 GCF_001952655.1 Monopterus albus
GAAAAAAAGTATATATATATATATATATATATACTGTATACTGTATAAAGCTAAAGATGCTAAAAAACACATGCAACAAATGCAAACAGACACACACAAGTGCTGACAGACACACACTCCTCCCTGCAGACAAGCCAGTTCTAATGCCCTGATGGATAAGACCTCCTCACTGATAACTGAGCGTCTGGGCTTATGTGAGCCAGAGACTATGCTGTCTAATTACCCAAGCAGGAGCAGTGGTGGGTAGGGCTATTCATTTCAATGGTAAAATAGCCTCGATAACGTGCCTTTTTTTGTTGTACAGTATCGCAGGGGCCAGTGATTGAATTACAGAGCATCCCCCGGTGACTAAGAGGCGGTAATTATACAGCGTAATTTAAGATTACATTATTAACCGGCTGACTTTATTAGAATGTAACTTCACCTCTGCAGTTAGTTACATCCTTATCATAAAATAGAAAATGATTAAAGGAAAGAGGAAATTGCTGCAATTGTCCTTTTTACGACTGCAATTGCATCAGGCTTATTAGCAGCACTGAGTCACAAAGAGATTTCATGGCAGTGTGACTGTTTCTGCACGTTATGTACAAGGTGATCAGGTAAAATGCTGCTAACCTAAGGAAAGGAGCCACCTGCATTTTAGCATGGTCTGCATACTGCTGCTGTGGGAGGCTGTAGAAACTGTTGTTTTTGTTTGTTTTCTGACACATTTTTCTATGTGAATGTTTGATGTCAGAATAAAATGTCCAGTTGCATGAAGGAATTATGAATAACAGCAGTGAGCTCTTCTCATCTCCAGTAGTGAATGAGGAAGCTTGTACATGAAGACGCCAACACATATACACTGTATTGCCAAACGTATTCGCTCGTCTACCTTCACATGCACATGAACTTGAGTAACAACTGATTCTTAATCCATAGGGTTTAATATGATGTTGGCCCACCCTTTGCATCTATAACAGCTTCAACTCTTCTGGGAAGAGTGTTCACAAGCTTTAGGAGTGTGTTAATGGGAATTTTTGACCACTCTTCCAGAAGCACATTTGTGAGGCCAGACACTGATGTTGGACGAGAAGGCCTAGATCGCAGTCTCCACTCTAATTCATCCCAAAGGTGTTCTATCGGGTTGAGGTCAGGACTCTGTGCAGGCCAGTCAAGTTCTTCCACACCAAACTCACTCATCCATGTCTTTATGGACCTTGCTTTGTGCACTGGTGCACAGTCATGTTGGAACAGGAACGGGCCATCCCCAAACTGTTCCCACAAATTTGGGAGCATGAAATTGCCCAAAATGTCTTGGTATGCTGAGTTCCTTTCACTGGAACTAAGGGGCGAAGCCCACCTCCTGGAAAACAACCCCATATCATAATCCCCCATCCACCAATCTTTACTCTTGGCACAATGCAGTCAGACAAGTTCCGTTCTCCTGGCAACTGCCAAACCCAGACTGGTCCATGGGATTGCCAGAGAAGCGTGATTCGTCACTCCAGAGAACACGTCTCCACTGCTCTAGAGTCCAGTGACATGTACTTTACACCACTGCAGCCGACACTTTGCATTGCACTTGGCGATGTAGGGCTTGATGCAGCTGCTCGACCATGGAACCCCATTCCATGAAGTTCTCTACACACTGTTCTTGAGCTGAAAGCCACATGACATTTGGAGGTCTGTAGCTATTGACTCTGCAGAAGGTTGGTGACCTCTGTGCACTATGTGTCTCCGCATCCACTGACCCCACTCTGATTTTATGTGGCCTACCACTTCATGGCTGAGTTGCTGTCATTCCCAATCGCTTCCACTTTGTTATAATACCACTAACAGTTGACTGGAATATTTAGTAGCAAGGAAATTTCATGGCTGGACTTGTAGCACAGGTGGCATCCTATCACGGTACCACGCTGGAGTTCACTGAGCTCCTGAGAGTGACCCATTCTTTCACAAATGTTTGTAGAAGCAGTCTGCATGCTTAGGTGTTTGATTATATACACCTGTAACCATGGAAGTGACACCTGATTCAATGATTTGGATGGGTGAGTGATTACTTTTCTTAGTTTTAGTTTCTCCATTCCACTTGTTCTTCTCTTCACATTTTATGATCTTTCATATCTCTAGTGTTTTTGACTAAGACTTGACCTGCTAATATTATGTATTCACATGCTGAGTCATTTTGCACCCCTCTCGTTTAAACGCCTACATTCTTGTTCATCCAAAATAATAAAGCTGCAGTATGAAACATTTTTTCAAATAGTTTTGTTGTAAAAATATGCCAGAACTTGTCTTAATGTGGAGAGGTGCTGTCAAAACCTCCTGTGACCCAGACCAATTGAACAGCACTGGCAGCGTGCTGTTCAATGGCAGCTGCTAAAAGGTTCTGAGTGGGATTGACCTCTCTCAGCAGTCAGAGAAAGTTTTGTTGAATTCTGATTTATTGTATTTTCATAATGACAAGTATCTGAAGAGCTGGGCAGAGTGTGGCAAAGCGTAGCAGATCATAGTGGAGCATGGAGAGAGGCTGCTGGGTGGAGTAGGGCTGATTTGGAGTATCATGCTAGTGCTACCTTAAGTTATGTACTTTAGCTTTAAATCTGCTGCCTCAGCGCCTCAAATCAAAGTAGATTATCATTTTTGGACAAATGCTTAACATTATGCCCACAGTGAGTTGCCAAGCTTTGAAAAATGCGTCTCTTGTTTTTGGCCTGCCAGTCCTAGACCTTGTGTTTTGTCAAAAAAACGGAGCTTTTTCAAACTGCTCTCTAGAGAGGATAAAAGAAGTGCTGGCCTTGCATTTTAGTGTGGAGCCTTTGACAGTACAGTGGAGAACTTTGTGGTCTCATGAAATAGTGATTTAATGACACCTGAGTGTAGCAGCTGAGAAAATATGTGCACATCAAAATTTTGGTCTATATAGGTGATCACAGAGAGCAGGAGGGGACAGAACATAGGGACAGGGCCGTGTCTGTCTTTACCTTTAACATTGTTTTCATGTAAAAGAGGATGAAATTTAATTTTTACTAATGTTTAAAATGTAGCCCGTTCATTGTGGATATTGCCAAAGGTCATGAATCATATGAAATCAGTCTTGACTATTTGTGAGTGTTATGTTCAGATGTATTTTCCTTTCTGATTTTATTTGCAAATGCTGCCTTTGAGGAGGAAAAATGATCTGAAATTCTGACCTGACAGAAACAAATCCACACTTGAAAATGCATTTAAAAAAATTTCCCAAATGTAAAAATAGAATCCGCATTTGCCCTTAAGCACTCATGCATACACATTGAAAGACATTCAAACCACACACACCAAACAATCTAGCTAAACAGTAACGCTATGTCAAAGTTGGCCTGAAACTGAAACGAGATTAACTCAGATCACACACAAATCTTCTCAAAGTGCAAAACCATGAACCACCTGAAACTGAAACAAGATTAACTCAGATCAACTGGATTCAAACACAGATCTTCTCAAAGTGCAAAACCATGAACCAGGTTGTGGATCATGATTACACATCCCTTCATTAGCATCATATCTATGTTATGTATTAGACTCAACAATAGGCGCCGTTGTAGAAGCTGCTATCAAGCATCGAGCACATGAGGAACTGAAGGCACCTGGAGGACAGTCCAGCTTGAAATAGCAGAATGTCTTACTAGAACAGGATGTGAGAACATGAGCAGTAAGTTGAGTTAAGGTGGAATCCCTCTTTTTTCTAGTGTGGACATGTACAAGGATGTTGTGCTGTAATCAAATGGATTGTCATTGTAAGTTATTCTAAAGAAATAGTAGTTTTTGTGCTGTTCTTTTTTTCAGTGTTATTTCTTCTTTACTCTACTTCACTAAATGAGCAGCTCCTTTTTGTGTTTTTGTTTTTTATTGTTCTTATTCACATATGCAATAGCACTTGTTACTTCACCTTTGTCCAGAAGCTGTAGATGTTCACTGTATCAATATAAATGAGGGGGAGACAAATAGAAGACAGAGAGAGAGGAAAAGCAGCTGAAGCAGTGGGTCCAGGGTGAGCAGAGTTAGAGGGAGAGGAAGGATGGGGGATTGGGCCAGTGGGTCAGACTCTGTCAATAACTCTTCTTGCAGTTCAGCTTGTGTAAATTGATCTTTTACAGTTTTACAAACAACCTCCTGACAGGCTGAAAAATCACTGTACCTGTAAGTCCAGAGGTGGAGTGAGAAAGAATAAAGGAACTTTATGTCTACCTGACCAAAAAAATTATAAACACCACTGTGGTGTTGATCATGATCCAGGATGAAATCATCTCTGTCCCATAACGAAACACAACAATTATTGTCAACACTCCGGCCTCGTCTACTGCACTTGAACTAGTCATATTGTGAACTCTGTCTGTTTGCCTGTTCCTCTAATCAATCAATCAATAGATAGATAGAGAGAGAGATGGTGCTTAAAGTAGCAGTTAAAAGACAGCTGAAGCTACTGATCTCTTGTTGTGTGTGGGACTGTGTGTGCTTTGTGTAGGTGGTGATATGCTTTGCTTCTGCTCTGTTAGCTGAGTTTGTTGCCATCATATACGTGTGTGTGTGTGTTTAGGTTCCTCTCTCTTTCCTTCTCCATAGACACACACACACACACACATACACATCATAGACACACACACACACTGTAATACAATAGTTGTCTACAACTCTAAATGAATACTAGCTTGTCAGAGCTGTGGGCATCCACAGCTAAACAGTTTCTAAATATTTTGGGAGATAGAACGAGGACGGTGGTGGCGAGTTGATGATTATATGTGTGCATGTGTGTGCTCAAGTCCATGTGTACACTGGAAAAGATTTGGTCACTGTAATCACCCGTTTATAACACGGTTTGATTCCTTCAATTAAAACCGATGTTGACTGGTTATTGTTTTTTTTTGTTTTTTTAAACAGCTTAACTTTTTTACAGCTTCTCTCCCACATCATTGTACTGTAGCTGCTGACAACGACACAAGCCAGGCTGTGTTGAGGTGATCAACATAAATGTATGTGCGCTGAGTGTACCACATGCATCCCCATGTTTCACACCTGTATGTGTCCGTATTTGTCAGTGTATGAATGCAGGCCCTTATAGACGCATGAGTTCTGTCTGTGTGAGGGCCCAGGGTTCTGTAAACATTACCTCATCGCTGTCATGCTGTGGGGGCCCGTTCCCCCCCATCATCCTCCAGGTCTGTGGGAACTGAAGCCCACTCTGCTAGCTGGAACAAAGGGTAGCCCTCCCCTGCCCCTCGCCCCCTGCCTCAGCCACTGCTGCCCCAGCCCACCTCACAACAAAAGAGGCCACGGGGCCTTAATTCCTAAGCAACGATATAAATGGTGGCCCCCGACTCCTGAGGATGAGGCAGGGACAAATGGGCCTGAAAACCGAATGGGAAGGGGAGAGAAAATGGCAAAGAAGTCATAAAAGAGGTGCCCCTCACCACCCCCTCCTCACCCAAGAGGTTCTTTTGTTGGTGGGGTAAGGGGACTGAAGGGTGGGGGTTGAGAGGACTGGGGTGAGAAGACATAAAGAACAGGTCAGAAAGAGTGGCAGGGGGCAAAACTGCCAGCCACCCCCTCCCCCCCTCTAGCAAAACTCTCCATCACCTACACACCGCTCAAGTCCATGTGTACACTGGAAAAGATTTGGTCACTGTAATCACCCGTTTATAACACGGTTTGATTCCTTCAATTAAAACCGATGTTGATCTGGTTATTGTTTTTTTTTTGTTTTTTTAAACAGCTTAACTTTTTTACAGCTTCTCTCCCACATCATTGTACTGTAGCTGCTGACAACGACACAAGCCAGGCTGTGTTGAGGTGATCAACATAAATGTATGTGCGCTGAGTGTACCACATGCATCCCCATGTTTCACACCTGTATGTGTCCGTATTTGTCAGTGTATGAATGCAGGCCCTTATAGACGCATGAGTTCTGTCTGTGTGAGGGCCCAGGGTTCTGTAAACATTACCTCATCGCTGTCATGCTGTGGGGGCCCGTTCCCCCCCATCATCCTCCAGGTCTGTGGGAACTGAAGCCCACTCTGCTAGCTGGAACAAAGGGTAGCCCTCCCCTGCCCCTCGCCCCCTGCCTCAGCCACTGCTGCCCCAGCCCACCTCACAACAAAAGAGGCCACGGGGCCTTAATTCCTAAGCAACGATATAAATGGTGGCCCCCGACTCCTGAGGATGAGGCAGGGACAAATGGGCCTGAAAACCGAATGGGAAGGGGAGAGAAAATGGCAAAGAAGTCATAAAAGAGGTGCCCCTCACCACCCCCTCCTCACCCAAGAGGTTCTTTTGTTGGTGGGGTAAGGGGACTGAAGGGTGGGGGTTGAGAGGACTGGGGTGAGAAGACATAAAGAACAGGTCAGAAAGAGTGGCAGGGGTCAAAACTGCCAGCCACCCCCTCCACTCCTCTAGCAAAACTCTCGATCACATACAGACCAGTGGCCTGTGGAAACAGAAAGTTTCTTACACAAATATCCACAAATAAGCAGGATTTTTGAAAAGCATTTTCCATTTGTTTTCCACAGCTACTGCTTTTTAATATGAGCCTCATTCAGTTTAGTATGAATATATAAAAATTGTTTTTACCCTTCAGAAATATGCTATCTGCGTCACAAATGTCATGAATGAAAAAAATGCTGACATTCAGCAATTCAAGATGAACAGTTAAGAGGAAACTTTACCTTCTGATGGACTTGGTTTGTTCATTCACCAAATTTTGCCAACATGTCTCTTTGCCCTCTGCAGTTACCAAAATGGATTCTTCTTTTTAACGTCCTGACAGCAGAATGGTGTGTACAGGAACACAAAGAATAACTCAAGATGGAAATCTGCACAATAAGAGTAATTATGATACAACTTGGAAATCAAGAAGAACATCGGTGACAGGTATGCAGCAACCAATGATATGTGTGCGCATATGTGGTGTATCATCGAAATGCCCCTGCTTTCTTTGCACTTTTGAGACACATTATGATCTTGCTGTGAGCAGTCCCAAATACTATGGCAAACACTGATGTGTTGACACTGTTATAATAGCCAAAAACACGGTGCATTTGTTGTTGGAGCACCTTGGAGACGAGTCTGAGACGGGAGCTACCCAGCGAGAGCACAGCAGGAAACCATGGGAGGGAGGGGGTGTGTGCACAGACTGACTTCTTGGGTATTTTTGTTGAATGTTGTGATCATTTGTCTCAGAGCTCAACTGAAATCATCTCGTAATCAGCACACCTCATCTGAGATCAGTTGTTTGTAAAGCTCCGTGTCACCATGGCAACAGTTTGGGATAGAAAAAATTGTCGTAGTGTGAGCGGTACAGCAGTTCTGACATTTTGTAAAGCTGCTTGTCCACACTACATTTAAATGACACTTTTTTCTGTTTGTCTGTAGCAGCTTTTATTGATCATGCTTACTGCCAAGGTTCTTTTATATTTGGTTTTAGCAGCTGTCTTTAATGAAATCATCACTTTCAGCACACCAACAGCATCAGCTGTCGAGAGGGGTCTATGCTTTTGCAGCGTAGTTGAGGCTAGCTGTCCACTGGGTTGGTGAAGTGGCTGGGGAGAGTGCAGGATAATTGGGGCTATGTTATATCTAGTGTCTGTGGCACTTCAGTGCTGGGGGTCAGGGACCTGAAAACACTGGCTCAACAGTTACCAATCATTTCAAACCCCAGGCCCAAGAAAAGAATGGTGAGCCAGCTTTCTCTTGGGGCCACAGCCTGTGGAGGCTCAAAGGGACAGCGAGGTACCGAGGCCTGTGTGTGTGTTTGTGTGCACTCTTTTGAAGGGAAAGCAGAGCTGAGGCTAGAAGCTTGAATGATTTAGAGCAGTTTTACTCCACTCTCCCTCCCTCCCTCTGTCTCTTTTTCTCACAGACTGTTTTTACCACTGAGCAGCTGATGACATTCAACATTTTCAGTGACTTGATTTTTGTCCTAAAATTAAAGACAACGTGATATTGCACACTTGAAAATTGGGCGAAATTGGAATTTAATGTTTTGGTTCATTTTTAACCAACACATTTTATCACCACAACCAGCAATAAAAAGAATTTGCCCCACGTTCAGTTTGTGAGGTATTTTATTTTTGCTCCTTTACCAAGGGCCTATCCCCCACCTGCCCCCACCCCAACTTTTTCTTCCTCTTCTTCTGCATAACACTGTGGCCACAGATTGTGTGGAATGCAATTAGAGTGCCTAAATTAAGTAGTAATGGAGAACCAGGTCTCCCTACCAGTGTTGCCCTGGCAACAAGCGCTCACAACACCGCCTCTAGTAGTTTTGCTACTTTATCTGCAAAATGCACAATTGAGCTTTAAACCAGCTCTCTGTCTGCAGGAGCCAGGCAGGGAGGAGGGAGGATAAAGGATGTGAGGGTGGGGAGGTAATGATTTAGAAAGGGGGGTGGGAGAACAGCTGCATGCTACGATTTTTCACCGCATCTTGTGATATTGCTGGTTGTCAAATATTTATTCCACAAACTGTCTAATGTGGCGTGATGTGCTCCTGTGTGCGAATGAGGGCCAGATTTCAAAGACCCCCTCAAAGGATGACGTGTGTTCGGCGAGCTTTGATTGCGCGGCTCCCCTCCAGTTGTAGCATTACGTGACATAGAGGAGAGAGGCTTTGCTTTGTAAACAGCCTGTAGTCACAGGGCCTTGTTGACTAATGTGACAAAAGCTCTGTGAATTGGAGACACGCAGTAAATTTTCATCAGCAGCTTCAGATTTTAGGAAATGGGATTAAATTTGAATGAAGCAAAAGGTGCAATCACACCTGCAGACTTTGGTCTGAACCACGAGGAAAGTTTACTTTGTTGCGTTCTGGTAGTTGGCTCATTTAGATTCACACTTCTCAATTTACAAGTGAACCAGGACTTGTAAAAAGTCACATGAAGCCTGATACCTAGTTTGCATCCCAGGGTGAGAGATTTTAGCAGCAGGAGCAGTCGAATAACTTCCTCTCTACTACTTTGTTGTGAAATTCCAGTTAACAACAAAGAAACAACTGATATCCAATGACAACTTCCATCCCTACCATAAAACAACTGCACGTTTGCATCATTTCCTGCAACTTGTACTCATGTGGCCTTGTTGTGGTGACAGTACTTGGCGCCACCTGCTTGTTTTAATCTGCACAGTTTAGGTTAAAGATAACTCACTGAATGCTGAGTAACAAGTGGCTGAGTCATCCTGCATATTGGAAACGACATTCTGGATTATCTTCCTTCCTTTTTTCAGTGGAGGAGGTAAAAAGATTGTGGAAGAACCTCTGTGTTACTGTACAAATGTCAGAAGAGAACAAAAGAAAATTCACTGTGTAGAAAATATGTTATGTACAATAAAGAAAAATTCATCTCATAAGGTCAGACTGTTTACTCATCACCAACCAGGCAGCTTTCTGCTGAAACTCTGTTCTAAAAAGCTCTTTGTACAGTACAGGACTTCTAATGAAAGACCTTTTGTGCTACAGACTATACTGTAGTGCTCCTGGAACTCTGGATTCACACCTTGATCACATCCTGACTCAATTAATGTGATAGTACACTTAATGGTACTTCCTGTAATATAGCTGTAACTATATAGCTATAGGATAACCTTCTCAAAACCTGGTTAACTTTGAACCTCTTGCATCTTGTGTGTGTGGTATTTGGGGGCTCAGGCTCAGCACACTTTTTGAATGCTGGTCTTAGCCCTTTGGCCCAATACACTGAAGTCTCAAGTGGGGAATTTGGAGTATATTTGATGATGCATTTAAATTAGATAAACAGATTAGCTCAGTCTTCAGATGGAGTTTCCTTCAGTTGAGACTTTTGGCCAAGGTTAAGCCTTCATTCATGCTTTTATCAGTTCAGGGTTAGATTATTGTAATGCACTATGTCTTCAGTTGGTCCAAACACTGCCACTCATCTTTTGACAAACACACATAAACACCACCATATAACTCCCACACTTGTTTCACTCCACTGGCTTCCAGTTTGTTTTAGAATCAATTTTAAGGTGCTGCTTTATGTTTTTAAAGCTTTAAATGGTTTAGCACCCCCCAACATTATTGATTACCTTCCAGGATGATCTCTCAGGTCTTCCAAACTGTTATTACTGGAGGTTCCAAGATCTTGGCTAAAGCTCAAAAGCAATCGTGCATTCGCTATTGCCTGTCCAAAACTATGGAATAACCTGCCATTAGAGGTCAGATCTAGTGTGGGCACCTTTAAATCATTACTGAAGACTCATCCCTTCTCATGAACATTTGACCTTAGGCTGGGTTTTTCTTATCTATTTATTAATTGTATTGTTTTATATCTATTTATTATGATTTGCTGTGATTGTGAGTGATATATGGGGTTATTATGATTATGGTAATTCATTCTGTTGTGAAGCACTTTGTAACCTTGGATTTTTAAAAGGGCTCTAGAAATAAATTTGCTTTGCTTTGGTTCTCAATCACCACACATCTCCTCATAGCCCATCTCCTGTCTTCACCATCCAGGGCCACGCAGCACACCAGGGGTGACAGAGCCTTTTCCTTAACTGTCCATTTAGCTGGCAGAATCTAAAAGTGGTCTTAAAAGTGTATGATCCTGCCTTTAACACATTGTCTGAATAACCTGACTCAACTGTTATGACATCAAACCAAGGAAGTATGATACAGCGTTTTCACAATAGTTGATGTCTCTTAGTGTGTACACTAACATTCACCCTTGTTTAATAGCTCAGGGAAGGCTTCATCAGATCCTGTGTATTGGTAAAGAGTGAATGACAGTAGTTTACACACAGACGTAATAAAGAGGATATGACCCTGTATTTGTCATGTGTGCAAACAGATAACAGCTGTTATGTATTATTTAACTGGCAGCCAGTTTGAAACTGAGTGTGCGTGCCACAAGTCAGGCTTTGTTGCAAATCAGACTTAAATGAAGATAACTGGGGCACCTCGTTTTCCCCGGGGTCTTGGCCCTGCAGATGTCAGCATCATGTAATTTCATATATGCATGTGCATGCATAGTCTTGCACCTATGTGCACAAATTGTTTATTTTTCTTTTTACATTTTCACACAACAGCATTACCATCAAGCTCACACACAGGAGCAGAGTGAGCAGGACACACAGGTGCAGCGCAAATCTCTGACTGTAGTTGTGCCAAGAGGATGTCCTAAACAGAGACAGAACAAGCATATGGCCCACACATGGTGCAGGAGATTAGGAGTCTTTTTACAAAATGGCCTCTCCACAGAAGACAAAATATATCTGAATCGACTCCATGTGTTTTTACTCGTCTGGAAACTATTTTTCTTTGGTGGTAATTTGTACTATGAAAAGGGTTTTGGTTAAACTACTGTCTCAGCTGAAAAATGGCTGACCTCATGTAGTTAGAGCAGCCAGGTGTGTTTCAGTGGAGCATGAATGTTTCAGGTTTTGAATGATTGGCTTTATCGGTTAAGTTTCATCATCGGCAGTAGAATTATCTCTTTGTACTCAAAGATGTACTTATGCTTCACGCATGAATATCACCAGACAATATGTAAGACCTGATTGTTTAGAAAGTGGAAGTTTGGAAAATATGTGGCATTTGTTCAAAATCTGATTGAAAATGTTATTAAAGAGTTACTTGCTGACTTTTCTTGTCTCCCTACGAATCATGTAACACAGTCTAACAGGGTACATTTCAGTTAACAGGTAAGATGACCAAAGGGGCAAACTCATGGTGTCTGCACTAAGAAATGATCACACCTTATATGAGTACTGCAGAGGTGTGAACAAACAGACTGCTGTCCACAGTACGGGTGGCAAGACTTGAGGCGGTTTTAAAGGCAACGTGAGATGTCTAACACTTAACATCACTAATGTTGTGACATCTCTGATGTTTCAGACGTATAAATATACACCACTCGCTATTTTGGTGCCTGTTCATCTGGCTGGGTGAGAAAGTAAGGTAGAGACCAAAAAAGGAGGAGGGAAGGTGGATGAAGTGCTGAGGAAAGTGAAGGAAGGAAGGTGAGGAAGGAGAAGAGAAGCATGTTGTTTTGGTGTACAAGCTCAGGATGACAGCCAGGAAAGCCGGCCAAGGTGTATTGTTGTGGTCTACCGGTACAGCGATTGTGGGGGTCTGCTGGAGAGAGCATCACACTGCTTCATCGCCATGGCAGCAGCCAACCACAGGGGCCCGTGCCAAGACGCTTGGCTAGCAATCCCACAATCCTGTGGTGCTTGTCATTGATGAAGGAAGAGGCCTCCAGTTGTGGTGAGAGCTTTTGGAGCCATATCAGTTCAGGACAGTGTTCTGCGTTTGGGTTTTGAAATAGCCGACACCAATTTGTTTGATAAGACATCAGATAAATCAGAGAAATCAAAACACATTTGTGCTGAGCTCTTTTGAGATCACTTCATTCATCATTTCAGGATTATTGTGTTTGCCAGTCTTTGTTCTCTTTTTCCTCCTTACTGCATCATTTAAAGGTTAAGCCTGACATTGTTCTTTATTTTACAACTGTCATCAAAACCCATAACAAGACCTAGACCAAAATTAAGAGCTGTAGGGCAGTCGTTCCCAAACCTTTGTACACCATGCCATTACATTACTTATGTAATGCAATGTCATGTAATTGCTTCAGGTCACTTTGTTTTTGGAGTGGTGAAACTTTATCAGAGATGTGCATTTGAAAAACAGGGAAATGACTTTAAACAACAGACTTTGGCTCACATGAAGCATGATTATGTCTTAACTTGTTTAGAAACTTCTGCATTTTTAAACACATACGCAAGAGCTTTGCAAAATTGAATGTTCAAATGGACAGGGATGACAACTGCATTTGCTACTTCAGGATTTGGTTACAGAGGCTGTACTTTTTGTAGTCATTCTATAGCATTTCTTTGACAGTAATAACGATAAAGAATATTACCAACCTTATCCTTCAAAGAACAGTGTAAACAGTGTGATGTGTTTACTCAAGGAAAAGATCATTTGTTCATAGAAGAAGCCAAGCGGCTGCAGGTCAAGAAGGCTCTGCAGAAATCACTGGTCCGAACGTCACTGGCTGAGCAAAAAACCATCCCAGTCATCCATTTACTGGATCACTGAGGTGACTCGGGCAGAGAAGTCAGACATCTGTGTGAGACTATACCATAATGTAATGCGTATTGAGTGCTTTAACTAGGTCACCCTCATACCCTTTTTACATCACCGCTAGTGCACGGTATTGTTCCCCCTGCTGTCCTCTCTTCTCTTAATATGACAGATCAAAGTAAGATTGAATTCTTTACCCTTTTTTTAACAGCCTGAACTCAACAGATTTTTTCATTCAGTTATTGTCTAGGTTAGTTAACATTGGGAAATTAGCATCCAATATTTTTTTGAAAAAATTACATGCTGTGTAGAGACAAAAAAAATATGGCATGAAAGATAAATTAGTAGTATCCTACAAATTTACAAATGAGAGTCAACTTGTCGTTCTGAGTTCTCACCTCATGTGGAGGAGGTGTGAAGAGGTATCAGGATGTGCAGAGAGGCTAGAAAAACAGCAAGAAGTAGGTGTGTGCAAGATGGACAGAATGTGCTGGTTCTGTCGTCCTGCCTCATCGGGTTTGACGTGGTGAGGAGTGTGAATCGCGCACATTACGAACAAATGTGGTTACACACTTAAAGACAGCGGTCAGGGTGTGAAGCATGAATCACACGTGAATGCACAAGGACATACATGCTGATCCACACTGAGATTCACACGTGTAAACACATACAGAATGCAGCATACATAGAGCAATTTACCTATTCAGAGAAAATCAGATGAAAAAGACTTTGGTTTTCATTATTCATTAAAAAGCAACTTAAAGGAGCAATAGTCCCAAATTTATCCAGGCTTTCCCACACTCACAGAGAAAAAGACCCACATACCAACAACAAAAATACCAAAATCAAAAGTGGAAGTGTCTCACAAAGTTGAAATCGACATTTGAAAACATTCATTTTTCAGTTTATTTTTACCAACCTGGAGCGTCGCTTTTTCAATTTTTCGAACAAGGAGTCAAACTTTCTACTTGAACTCTTCACAAACAAACTGAACTGAGAGTTTTCATATTTGTCAAGTTCCAGTGACATGCAGCATATTTGACACTGTTGTTGGTACCAAACGCCCCGTAATCAACTTTCAAAAGATTGACAAGGATGAGAAGCAAGAAATGTGAGTGAAAAGAGGAAAGGAAGGAAAATTTAGTTTATGAAGTTTAGAAAATATAATTGCAAACTGCTGAGGGAGGCAGCAAGAGAGGAGGTGCAGCAGACTGAGTGCATGTCCCTGCCACACACACACACACACACACACACACACACACATATATACAGTAATACCTGGGGAGTGTGGATATGGTGCTCTCCTCTTTGGCCAGAGGCTGGTAAATAATGGATGTATTGGTGCAAGCCCAGGGAGTTTGAAATGTAAATGTGATGGATGGAAAGTAGTGTGTGTATGTGTGTATGTACATGGACAGATCATGTGTGTGTATGTGATGGTGTCACTTGTGGCTGGGACTGGTTATGTGTCTAGAATGGTGATGGTCCATCCTCCCTGAGGGGAAGAGGAAGAGGAAGAGTAAAGAAGTGTGTGAGGACTCAAAACTGCAGAGAGGAGTGGACATGTGGGGAGATGCAAGGGAGGAAGATAGGAGGAAAGGAAGGAAGGAAGGAAATGGAGATCAAAGAAACCCTCAAATACAGTCATGAGGTGGAACAAGATAAAGTGAGGAAGACCTAAAACATGTACTCCAGATCCAGTCCACTACCTGAAATTGTTCTATGTGTAATAAAGCATTCACAATCTCTCCCTCCTCACTTCAACAAGAGAATTAACTGCTTCCACCTGAAATTTAAGCCTTAATATTCAGCCCAAAGTCAGAGTGTGAACTTCAAAACTTGGCCTTTTTTGTGCACACTTGTGCAAACGATAATGCATAGGCCTAGGCTAACCCCAGTGCAATAACACAGTCAGTAAAGGTCAATTTATAGTGTCCACTAGCCCTCAGATGGATGTGAACTGCAGATGTACTTCTATTCTCACTACATGGATAATACAAGTTGATGAGGTGCTAGCTTGAATTTAGTTTGTGTTTTAATTTGTAACCCACCTTGTACAGTGTGGCATGACCTGTATGTTAGTCCAGATGTTTCCTGTGTAGGGGCCTTAAGTCCTCAAAGAACAGGATCTCCAAAAGGTGACACACAAACACTTATCAAAGGATAAATAAAAAACACGTTGTCTTCAGTTGATCAATCAGTCATACCGAGTCATGTGTCCTTAGTCTGTGAGAAATCGCTCCAAAACCAGTCTGAGTAATTCAGTGACGCAAGCAGATGTTTGCTGTGCAGTCAGGTTGTCACTGAACTGCAACTGCACCACAGATTCCTGTAAATGGGGAGAGATATTAGTCCCTGGTGAATCGTTTAGCTCACAGAGAGAGTAGCTGGTGTAAAAACTACATCACTGGACTAATGCAGCGGTGGAGGTCAGCTCTAGCATAAGGTGTGTGTGAGGGTAAGAGCACAGTGAGGAGTGGGAGACGCCAGCTGGCCAGAGCATGATAGAAACTGAGGATGGAGTGCATAACAGAGGAAGGGTGGATGGGAAGTTGTAGGAAGAAAACTACAGAGATGGAGAAAAGGAAGAATGAAGAAAGGAGGTGAAACGAAGAAGGGAAGGAAAAGAGGAGATGGAAAATGGATGGATAGAGGGAGAGACAAAAGCAGACAAAGATAGATGAAGAGAGGTGGGAAGGTGAAAAACATGGAGAAAAACCAATGTGGAGAAATTGGCATCTGTTGCCCTCCCAACCCCCGCCATCGCCACTGTCACCACCAGCTCCTGTTGGTGCAGTGTGTGTGTTTGTGTGTGTGTGTGTGTGTGGAGATAAGACAGAGGAAAGAGCCCAGATGGTCTGAGGGGAGAGTGACAAGTGGCTGTCAGGGGATTCAGACAGCCTGGCCCTCTGCTGCCCTGCTGGTACACACACACACACACACACACACACACCCGTCTCTTTGTAAGACCTCTACCTCTTGTGGGGCACCTGTTCACCATGTGATTGTGAAGTGTTGGCAGAAACAAGGATGGATATTTTTACACCAGTCACCTTTGGGCACAGTCAGTTTTTTGTTTGTTTGTTTTTTCCAATTTAACTGGAAAAGTTGATTGTGTTGCAGTTTGTACTTCCTTCACTATAAACAAATCAAAGCTTAAAAGCACAAGGGTTCACAAGTGCTTTGACCTTTGAATCATTTTTTGGAATTACATCAGTGTTGGCAGTGAGTGTAAAGAAATCTGAGTCAGAAGCCGCAGCTTTCATACTTTTTTGATACTTTGGAAGCTTAACCCAAAAAAGTTAATCGTGTCCAAATGAATTTGAATGTTTATTGGCCTGTGGAAGGGAAATGTGCAGAAACACATTAGTGCATCTTTTATCTGTCACTCATACCATTTTTTGTATGCAAGCATATTTTTTGTTGTTAAAGTTTTTGCAAGATTTGTCCATTCTATTTAGCCTTTCTCACAGTGCATCAAGATGAATAACACACATTGTCTGTCTTTGAATGAACTGCAGTATTCTAGTATTATGCAGATTAGTAATCTAAAGATTGTTACATAAAAAGTGTTTTCTCATTACCATAGCTTGGACAATCATGATTTTTATCACCTTTCAGAGCGTTTTGTCTCACATATGGTGACCCAACTGTTAGCTGACACATACCAAAGATGTTTCCCTGCAGGGGGGATGCAGCGCTCTTTATTTCTTTCCATTAAAAAAGCTCTTTACCTTGTAGAAGTACCTGTGGAAGAATCTTGTGCATGATTTAACCATGCCAGTAAAACTCCACATATCTGCTATCTGCATGCTTGCATAAAATTACATCCCATTTATCAGCTACAGTAAATCAGCATTAGAGAACCACAACAGAAGCAGTTGGGTTTAACATTGTATCATAAAGATGTGTAGTCAGGCTGTGCCTTAGCATGTAACATACTGTACATACGGTCCAGAACAGTCCTATAAGTAATCCATGTCAGCATCTGAATCTGAATACTATCTTGCTTTTTGATCTTTGTGTCAGATTCTTTTTCACTCTCTGTCCCACTTTTCAGAATTTCTCTCTGTGACTCTCTCCAGTGTTTTAACACTACATGTGTGCTGACCGACTGGCCGTCGAGGCCGACAGAGGGACTGTCACAACCAGTCACAGTGTGTATTAGCTGTCATTTCTCAGCCATGGGACTCAGTTTAATGAATAAAGCCTGCGGAAATCCCAGACCACCGGCCTCTTTATATCTTTATGGGTCATATACTCATCTTCCCAAACACCCTTAATACGCTTTATCTCTCACACTGCCTCCTCCTCTTTCTCCCACTGCACAGTGGACACTCACACTACTTATCATAGTGCCATTGCCCTTGATTTGTGTGATCCGGATTTTTTTTCTTTCTCAGGGAATTTTCTGCTTGTCCTTTCTGAAATGAGAGAAAATGAAGGCTGGGACTTGGAGCTCCAAGGTCTCAACCTGTGCAGTCCCACAGCAAGGCTTCCTGGGATATGTAGGCGCCTCCGGACTCAGGGACGCCGGGGGGTCTTCCTCGTCAGGAACGATGGCATGTGAGTGTGTGAATAAAAAAGAGCAAAAAGAGAAAAACTGACAAGAGAAACTGGGTGTGAGGAAAGAGGAGGAAGGAAATGTGTGTGTGTGTGAGAGAGGCGAGTGATAGAGTGTGTGATAATGGCAAAAAGAGAGCGGAAGGAGAGAGATTGTTCTTTGGTGAGAAAAAGAGCAAGTGTGTGTATGAGAGGGACAGCTCGTCCTTCAGGCTCACCTCGGCCCCCCGGGGTCTTTCTTCTCGGCGGCAGCACTTTACTGGCCCCGGCTGACGGCCATGAAATGGCAAGAAATTTACTGTTGTGGAGCTTATGGATCCTTCACTCTCTCCCTCCTTCCTTTCTTCGTTTTATTTCTCGCTCTTTCACTCATCATCCTTCCCTCCCTCTTAGCTGTCCTTCATTTCTTTCCTCTGTTTCCATTTTCCATTTCTTCCCTTCCCATTCTGTTTTTCTTTATCTTTGCTTATATTTCTGCTTGTCGTATTCCCGCTCTGTCACCCACATGAACCCTTGTTTCCTGGTATCCCTCCAGATTCCTTCACCTTTCCTCCCTATATTCCTGTCCCCTCACTCATCTCCTCTATGTCTGCTCTTCTTTCCTTTCATTTCCCATGTATTCACTCATTATTCCATGCATCCCCCTTTATTTTCCCGTGTATAGTCCCAGAAGTGTTTTTCTCCATTTTGTATTTTCATTACAACTTTCCATTGGATATTTTTCTTTGCGTTATTCAGTAGAAACACTCCCAGGTAATCTAACAATCCTATGCCTTTTATAGCCCACCATGGTTATTTATTTCCCCTTTGTGTCTGGAAAATCATGGTGGACGGTTCTAAATACTACAATACCCATGATTCTCAGCTGCCATTAGTATTGAGAAAAAGCCAGTCAGTTGAGTTCAGCTGCAGATTTTGTTATCAGTTCTGTCACCAGCATAGTCTTCATGTTTGGCTTGCCATTAGCAGCACTCAAAATTAAATTTTAAGAATAAAAAATGGGATATTTCTTGGGTGCCATAGTTGACATGTTGCCTTATTTATATGTGTAGTACACAGGCTTGTACTTTTCACTTTTTATCAAGGAGCCAGTTGTTCTTTTTTGTACTGCTAAGTCAGCCGAGAGATTTTCATGCTGATCCATAGACGTGCTCAAATATGACTCACCTAAAACTACCTATGGGAAAACCAAATGGGACTTTTACTTCTGGACACAGGTATCCCTAAAATAACTCCTCACACTTTGCAGCTCTAATACAAAACCTATATTTTCTTTTTTCATTATTTCCTTCTGTCTTCTTTTCTGTTATTCCCCTCCTTTCATCCATTCGTCTCTTTGACCCTTCCCTCCATGTCTGCCTCTTGTCATTCCCTGTTCCCTTTTTTCTATGGAATTCAACAATAAAATCAAGTATTTCATTTCAAATAAGAAAAATGTGTATTTTGAATTATATTAAATTCTATCACTCAAATGGACCCTTAAAAATAATAACAAAAATGCAAACTTCAGTACCCAGAAATCCTGTTAACTTGATCCCAGCAGAAGCTCATAATTGCTAGCATGTATGGGGGTGAGAAGAGTCCCCTCAAACCATAGCAGGTTTGGTCTGTCATACAGTAAAAACTGTAAGAAAAGCTGGAGGTGATGTGCATTTGTGTGTGTGTGTCCCTGCTGTATCATCCACAGCCAGAGAGCCTCATAGTGTTAGTGAGTAGGAGGGGAATGTAAAAGGATTAGCAGCTCCAAATTAATACTTGGAGAATTGTTCATGCAGAAATGTACTGACACACATAGACAAGTACATATTCAGTTAAGCATATTTATATACAGCATGAGTGAACTGTTCTTTCACTGGGTGCACCTCCATTACAGCTGAGCACACATACTAAACCACTGTTTGACTGGGAGTGCTCCTCATGTTTTCTGACATGTGGAAGAGAACAGTGTGTCACTGTTCTGAACAGTGCTGCAAGATTGCAGAAAGGTGTCTGACTGTATGTCACATTTTAGGGATGTAGCGCACACTCTTATCCATAGCAGCAAATAGTCGCAAAAACAATTCACAGAAGAACCCGACACTGGCACTCTGCTGACTATGAAACAAAATGTTTAAAATAACATTTCTTTCTTTTTTAACAACTTGAGTTTGATTGTGCGATATGGAATAAACTTGAATTTGTTTAACATCAGAATTATAGTGCAGGAGTCAGATGCAGAGTGGCCTGATGTTTTTCAAGTGTGAGATTTGCATCATAAATATAAATCAGAAAGTGTATCTGTCTGTGTGTATGTCAGTACAGTCTCCAGGATGTCAGCCGGGAAAGGCCTCTACACGCCGTTTGAGCTCTCCTGAGTGAGAGAAGTGTGACAAACAGCTCAACAGGCTTTGGCACACCAGCTGTCCAGAGGGGACACACACACACACACACACCCAGGTCCATTCACATACAGTGTATGCCTAGGCCTAGGAATGGTTGCACATGCACAAACACACACACAATCAGTCTCTCATAAAACACACACATCTACTGTATACACAGCACATATAAATACGCTCAACATGGGAGAGGCCCACAACAAAACACACACACTGCTGCCAAGTGTGGTGTGGTAATCTTTAGTAATGCCATCAGTGCTGGGGGCAGCGCATCTGAACGATGCCAACGGCCACACAACATCAGAGCCTCAGCATCCTGTCTTCCCACAATCCCCCTCTCCACAGGCAGCCAATCCACTGTCAGACAGGAAAAATTGGCTTTTCTGGCAGCGATTCACCGTTTGACTTTTTAGGAGGGATGCTGCTGCTGCTGAGGGGAGAAATTGTGACAGAGAAACCAGTTGGCTGAATGTTTCAGTAGCCCCCTGCTTTCTGGTCACCATGGTGATTATAATCAACAGCCATTAATAATATGTAAAGCTGTTTGTCAAGTCTGTGACTGCTCATTTTCAGCAACTCTTTTCAATATGTCTAATAGGCTACATTTAGTATGAATGAAGAAAATATCAGTCAAAAGCTCTCACTTATTGCCATTTCATCTTATAATTGGATGAGGAGAAACATGTACGTATTGCATGTGCACCAGCTTCAATAGATTTTTCACCATAGGTTTGTTTCCACTGCTGTGGTTTGAAGGGCAACAAACAGCATTAGTAATCACATATTCCTGAGTTTTTTTTCCTGCATGAGAAGAATTTTTTTGCCAGGTTTAGCAGAGTTTAAAGTCAACATGAAGCATTGCTAAGCAGTGTCAGCTTTCTAAGTGTGTGCAGGAGCCGGGATACACTTGCAAATCGAACATTTAACCTGATTATGGTTTATGTACAGTATGTGCAGTTATCTCTTGCTTCCAACATCCAGAGTTGACAAGAATCAATCCATGCTATAGGCAGTGCAGGTTGGTTCAGAGAGTTTTTTCCCCCCAGGAATTAAATCACTGGCTTTAGAAGCTGCATTTAGAAAATAAAGTGAATTTTCTATGAAACACAGCTTTTAATAACAGCACAAAAAGTGAGTGTGTTCTCTTGCAAAAGTTAAACATTCTTGCATCAATAAAGCTGTGAGCCCAAAACAGAAACCCCTTTTTTGCATGGAAAATGTATGGAAAACCAGCAGCTGCCTGGAAATTGTTAAGATTCCAAAAAGCTGTGAGAGTTTTCAGAAGGTCATTAGTGGTGTGAAGTAACTGGGTTTAAACATGCATAGATGCTGATATGATCATTTGAAATATTGCACAAAAACCCATTTTAAAGCAGGGTGAATGCAATCATATTATTGTTTACATTTCCTTTAATTGCAGATTGGCTGCATTCGCCCGTTGCCTCGGCCTCTGCCTGGACGTTGATTCAAGGCTGACAGCTCATCAAGCTGAGTGACAAGCGTTGGAGCGGGAACTCGACCAAATGAGGGGGAGGAAAGAAGGTAGACCCAGTAAAAACACCTCAGTGACTCCGGGTGAAATGCAGCATATTGTAGCTTGAAATCTCTTTCACCTCCTTCTATTAGGAATCTTGCACCTGAAGAACTGTAGTTTTTAAGTAAAAAAAAAAAACAAAACACTTCAGTAAGGGCTGGTTAGATTTTTATGCAAGGAAGGTTTCAGAAAGTGAGAATTCCCAACCTTTATTCTGTCTATTGTTGGAAATCATGAGATGTGGGTGGTCAGTTAGTGAAGTCATCAGCTGTAGGAGGTTGGTAGTTATTGTAGTAGTCAGGTGGGGGTTGGGGGTGAGGCATTCAGGAACCCACCGTCCATGCCGCCGCATCGCCCACAGCATGGTCCTCAGCTGTTCCCATCCCTTCCTCCCTCCCTTCTCCCCCCTGACCTTCCTCCACCTCCTGCTTGTTTCATCCCTCTCTCCTTTTAACAGTCGGAGAGGAGCTGCTGCTGGTGGGGGTGGTGGGGATAGGGCCTGTCAGGGAAGGAGTGAAATGTGTGTGTTTGTGTGTACAGCTGAGGGAGGGGTCGATATGATGAGGCTTCAGTGTTGTCGAGATGGATTAGCTGAATGACTTTGAGGGGTTTGTTCTCTTGTCTTTGAGCGCACAGCCAACTCACTCCACCCTCTTCCTCTCTCTCACTGTCTTTCCCTCCAAACCTTCATGTCTCCCTCCCAGTGTCTGTCTCTGTCCTTTTCTGTGTTTAATGGACTGTCTCATTAAGACCTTCTGCCTCGACCGGTTGGGGTGAGTGGATAGAGGAGAGACAAAAGAAGAAAAGCAACAAGACACAACAAACAAACACTGATCAGGTCGATGTGGCTGGTGACTGCTCATCAGAGACGTAGCGCTCCAGGCCCAGGGCAACCTGCAGAAAGGTACAGGGAGAGAGAGAGGACACACTACGGGAGAGAGGAGACACAAAGTTAGTAATGTGTAATGGTGGCATATAGAAGCATAGGGAGAGAGAGGAGAGGAGAGGAGAGCAGAGCAGAGCAGAGCAGGAGGGGAGGGGAAAGAAACTCAGAGCATCATGGGGCCCCCCAGCAGCCTAGGCCTATAGCAGCATAACTAAGGGAAGGCTCAGGGTCACCTGATCCAGCCCTAACTATAAGCTTTATCAAAAAGGAACGTCTTAAGTCTAATCTTAAAAGTAGAGAGGGTGTCCGCCTCCTGAACTGAGACTGGGAGTTGGTTCCATAGGAGAGGAGCTTGATAGCTAAAGGCTCTTTGTATGTTAGGAGAAGGATTTTAAATTCTATTCTGAATTTTACAGGAAGCCAGTGGAGAGAAGCTAATATGGGAGAGATATGATCTCTCTGTCAGTACTCTGGCTGCAGCATTTTGGATTAACTGGAGGATTTTTAGGGAATTATTGGGACATCCTGATAGTAAAGAGTTACAGTAGTCCACGCCTCCCTCAAAACATTTATTTTGTACTTTAGGATGGAAAACTGTCAGATTTATTTATGATAAAAAATGGTTGCAGTTTCATAAATTTAGTTTTTGATTTGTTTTTCATACTTGCTGCACTTTCTGGATCTTTTCTGCCCATCCTTTTCCACATCCTTCCATTCTGAATTCATTGTTGTGATATTGCTGTATTTTTAAGTCAGGTTAGGTTTTGGCCTATTCAGAGGCAATATGAAAGCATCTTTATCTTTTTCCTTGTTCTTGCTGTGATGTTTTGTGTTTATTAGTGAAACATTTTCAAACATCAATATATCATTGCTAATTAACTGTTATACCTTTGGATAATTATGCTAAACAGATGAGACCACAGTCAAGATGATGAGTAGCCTCTGCCTCACAGCAGTAGTACGATTAGTGGAAGCCTTTGTTTATTGTAAACCACATTTCCCATAACTCCTGTTGCTTGGCTTTACTGACAATGCTGTAAAGTTAGTTTTTCTTCATCTTTTTTTTTTTACATAGATCCCCAAAGTGAAAATGTATGGTCACCAGAAAAACAAAAATAAAGTATAGAATTAACATTTATGAACATTTAGTCACATTCCATGTGACTAAAACCTGCTTCCAGTAAGAATAAGGTGCTGTGCTCTGGAACCAAGTAGCTGTTTATGCAGCATGTTTATACAGACAATATAAATATGGTTACATTTACTATACAGAGACTTGTAACAGCGCTGGAAGGCACAGACAAATGATGTTGTCCTGCTGATAGACTTGCCACATAGTAAAAAGATGCATTTTGTTTAATTAGGAGGACTTACTGTTAGTCAACCTTTTGACATCTTGTGTGGCATGTTGCCAAATTGTACAGATGTCATTTGCACCTGGCTGAGATCCAAGTTTAATGCATTTTTTTCTCCAGCTAAAATATCCAAATACAGCTCACATATAAAAACTGGGGGCCTTGGGGTCTGTTAAAAACATCGAACATCAGCAGAAAATAGTCTTTGTTACTCTGTTGCTTCAGTGTTTATGTCAAAGGTCAATTTATTTCCAATGTAATAGTGAGGTACTTAAGTCTCTCAGCACTTTCAACCTATTGCCTTTTAGCAGTGAGGATGTGGAAATGATGTTTTCTTCTGAAGTCAATAGCCATATCGTTAATTCTGAAAATTTTCACTGCCAAAAACTAATCATCAGCTTCTACCAAAGAGCGGCCTTTATCTTTTCTTCCTTTCTTTTTTGCACTCCTTTGACATATTCTTCATTCCTGTCTCCTTGTTTTTCCTGTGCTTCTCTTCCTCTGCCTCCCCTTCCCTCCTTCCTCTTGCACTCGTCTCTGCATCCTACCACCTCCCCTCTCTTCTCACAGTGTGTGATTGATGTCGCGAGGTAACATTAACACTTCTCACGCTGCTAGTACATGGAGGAAAGGGGGAGGTGGCATAATGTATATCAAGGATTGATTACCTTAGCACTACTAGCTGACGACTTCTCCAAAGATGGCTCCCCTGGAATCGATAACCAGTGCTTTTTCTTTCCTCCACCCAAACTTTCTACTTGTCACTACCCCCCCAAAATTTTCCAAATCAGAGATGAGGAGCTCATACAGCAATTATGAAGGAAAGGCGCATTTGCATATGGAAAAATAATTAAAACAAACAAAGTGAGGCTGGGGCCCCCTGGAGAGAGGAGCAGGGAGGAGTGGGAGGAGGAGGAAGTGAATAATGTGGGCAAAGAGAGAGGTTTAATTGCTCCATGCCAGGGTTGTGCCATTTATCTTCAGCTCTCTTGCTCCACCGCTTTCATTTGTCACCTTAGTACAGATGAGCGTTTACATAGGTGTTCTCAGGATATCTGATTCAAGGCAAGCACCAAGCACAAACACGCCCATGTGCAAATGCATTATACTATCATACTTTTAAGAGACAGGTATGAATACCACGCTGTCAATGTGGAGCGATAACTCAGAGCTCTCCAAAGTTAACTGCATTTGGTTGCTTTAGTTTATAGGTCTATAAAGAGCTGATACATAAAAGAGTCCAGTTTTCAGAGAGGAATGTTCTGCCCTTTTGCAGTCTGTCTCTCTCAGAAGTAGTCATTATGTTTCTGGAGCTTCTTTACAGGCTACTTAGTTCCTCCTCTCTAATGTGTGTGTGCGTGTGCGCACAATGTGTGCTTTTGTGCACACCGATTTCCGTACATGCATACTATTTATGAATTTCCAATTTTGTCAGCTTGTGTGTGTGGTGCTTTTGAGCAGGCTCCCCGCTGACGCCACAGGGTGAGAGTCGTCACATGCTGAGGGGCTGTCCGCTGTGTTAGCACCAAGTGGCTAAAACTCCATTTTCAGCAGTGTTTGAAGCCACAGGATGAAAGTCTCTGCTTTCTCTCTTACTCCCTCTCACTCTCTGTTCTGACACGTCTGATGGACAACTCAGTGGCCAGCCACTTCTTTAATTAAAGGCAGAGTCTGACATTTTTTCCACAGATGAAAGACTATTGACCTGATAGGGCGCTGGCCAGACAAGGACGATGTGTGTATCACTGAACCCTAGACTGGGTATGTGCGTGTATTCTGTAGGTACACATGTCTGTTTTAGCCAAGGGGCCGGTAAGAGGGAGCACCTTTAAAGTCAAGTCTTGACACTGTGGAGGAATGTGGGTAGAATCAACCCTAATATGAATCACACTACTAGCTGCAGTTGTAGTTTGACTGGTGTTTCATTCATAAAAGCCTTGGACCACAGGTAACTGCAGTGATTCCATTCTGGCTGAGGAAGATCCACATTGGTCCTTTGCTCAAACACTCACACCAAGACTGAAGACAGTCGTGTGGTTGTTTACATATGAATTAGAAGTTTTATTCTATTTCTAGTAACCAGCCATTTCCACAAGTCTCGGGTCTGTGGACTCACCCATTTATTGCTCCTGTTGGGATTTTTTATACACAAAAACATGTTTTCAAACCTTGGCTCTGCTGTAATTGGGCACTGTGTTACAAGTGGGTTTGTGCTTCAGGTGTTATCACTCAGAAACAAGAGTGGGAAAGCATGCTGTTTTGCTGCTTACAAGTATAAATATACTGTATATACTATCAAATTCAAATGATGCTTCTCTTCTTCATGTATAGTAAAGTGATATTCCTTGCTTTGTGAGCAGAACAACAAAATTAGCTGATTTAAGCAAAGCTGGTGTTAAAGCCTGCAAAGCAAGAGTGAGCTTGCAAGTTTTTTTTTTTTTTGTTTTTGTTTTTTGTTTCCAGATATTTGTAGTCTACATTAACGTGCAGTCAAGGCAGCCTAGTTCACCCTCTGTAAGGAACTCAGCATCATCCGAGCTGGCTGTAGCTGCAGGCGAAAACAACAAGGCTTTAAAAACACCCTGTTGAAGAAAAAAACAATTTTAGTCTCTTAGAGCTCATTTTAATTGTGTGCTTCCTGTTTCTGTTGGCTTATATATACATATATATATACTTATATATAAAGTATGTGTGTCTGTTTAAATCCCTTGCTGTTTGTGAGCTGTGACATACTGCTGTGTGCTCTCTGTGTTGGCTTGCTGGATATCAGGCACCCAGGGATCCTCAGAAGCAAGACATTACCATTAAATGCACCTTTGAAAAGAGCATCTGCACTTAAGACAATTATATCACAGATGGGTGTGTAGGTATGTGTGTTGTGGGTATGTGTTACTGTGTGTGTGAGACAGAGACAAAGAAAAAAGTGAGTGAGAGAGACAGAGGATGAGGGGGTAAGAGCTTACTGTGCTTTTACGTAAAATACGATCTGTGTTTCGTTCCCCTCTGACCTGAAATCTGTTTGCATCACCTCTTTTCTTAGTTTGGAACATTTGAGGTTTCTTCTCAGGACCATGCAATCGTACCTTTGTTGCAGTAAAGCCAGCAACACACACACACACACACACACACACACACCTTTCCTGGCTATTTTATTTCTCTGTCTTTTCAAACAAGTGCACACTTGTGTCTTCAGTTTGACTAAATCCACCCAGAAGCCCCAAAACCACCTTGACGCAGCTGCTGTGAACTTGTTTTAAAGAATCAGAACTGATCCAAAAATGTCTGCTTCTGACCTATTCTGGAGGAAAATTCTATCATGCCTGCAATATTATGAGATAATATGCTAAGGAATGTAAATAAACACATGCAATCTGGTCAGTCTAAGAAGTACAGTACAGTGCCAAAATCAGTGGTGTCATCTCTTGATGATCTATGGAGCAGCGATGTCTATGTCAAGGTCAGTGTTCAGATGAATTTGGGGCATCACATCTCAGCAGTGCACTACACTGAGCTGCTGAGATGGATGTCAGTGATTGGTGTTGAGTACTTTGACTGCCAGTTTAACTTGAGCAAGCGGTTTTAGACTGTATCTCACTACTTGATGCTGTTCTGAAATGGGAGTTCTATTAGGACCTATGAACCTCCACGTCCAATATGGCTGTGTGCTATTAGGGCTGGATGAAAATATTGATTTTTCCACTTAATTGTGATTTTTGTTTGAACAAATCAGTATTGATTTTTGAAGTCCCATTTGTCTTTTCTTAGTAAACATGTTACATCTGTGCTGAATGTTACCTCTACACAGAGGTTAGTTGCTGTAAGTGGTTCAGTTCAGACTGCATGGTGTGTGAAATGTCTTCTGGTTCACTTGTTAAAACCATGCACCAAATAGTTACTTTATGTTAAAAAGCAATTTTGATGACAGCTGGCTATATTAGCCTCACTGAGTCACAACAGGCCCTAAAGGTGTCACACTGTTGTGACTCAGGATGGTCAGATGAGTCTGAGTTGTAGCAGACCTAAAGATCCTGTCGACAAGAGAGATGGAGTGAAAAAAGACTGCACACTGATCTGAGCTCTCAATTTGCATTACTGAAGAGATATTATCTCTGGCTATGAGCTGTGAGGCCCATGGAAAGTTTTTAAATTATGCAAGGAAAATTAATCCTTGGTCCACAATATTAGAACCAAGTAATATTATTCTGCAAGTATAACAACAACATTGCTCACTTGTTGAATATAGAACAAAAGTCCCCTAGACTCAGAAAGCACTTTGAATCAAATTGAATCAAGACATCAGCATCCATGTCCAGCTCTATGTCTTATATTACCTGACAGGTTTCTACCAGTGTCAGATATTATATTCAGTACATTCTGCATTAAAAGTTTGTTCCACTCAGCTGTCCCATGTGTCAGCAGCACCTTTTCCCCTCTAGGGGACAGCAGGACAGACTCTAACAGCTTGGCTCCCCCATATGGCAGGTGCTCCTATCCTGTGATAAATAAACTACTGGCTACTCTGACCTCTGCCTGCATGGAGCTTACAGTGAACATGTGCTGCTGCTGGATGGGAAGAGCTCAGTGGGGGGTTTCCTTCTTCCCCTCCCTGTTCCCTCCATTCCTCCCGCTCACTCCCTTCCAGTCCTACTTAAATGTTTTCTCCCCTCGGCCGGAGTCAGCAGTCCATCTTGCACTGCATATTGCCTCTGACAGCCGCACTATTTCAAGTCGGGGATTTGAGCTAAATTGGAGTGAGCAATACCACCTGTGCCTGCTGAAGGCCCGCGCGGGTTTGCGCTGTTGTAGGGGAGCCAGCTGGAACTTACCAACTCTTCCTCCCACTTCTCTCACTCTCTTTATCCAACTTTTTATAGTTTTTCCTCCTCTGTCTTTCCAACCCTGGTCTCTACTTTGTATATGCCCCTTTCCATAGTGCAGTTTTGTTGACAGTTGAAGAGCTTCAGCTTTAACATCAAAACTCTGATAGCGTTTGACATTTAGGACAAGACAATTACCCTTAAAGCTGGTGTTGGGACTTGTGGTTACAAACCAAACAATCTACTATACTGTATGTAATTCTCCTGAGTTCACTGCTGTTACCTTGTCAGTGCCATTTTTGAATGTGAATAAAGGTTTCAGACCGATCTTGCTAAATGTGGCATGCAGGAAGGCTGCTGGTTTTCCATTACTGTAGTCCAGCTAAAAACAACTTTTCATGTCTTCATCTAGTTATTAATATATGTTTTCTTATAGAAACGTTTGGCTACCACCCAGGGTTGGAAACTGTTACATGCATTACCCTATTAGACAGACAGACACATTTTCAAACATGAAAAACAGTTTTGCTGCTACTAAGAAGCTTGTAAATGTTTACTTTGCATTGAAAAATATTAACAGTGATTTTGTAATGATTCACTATTTCACAGAGGTAAGGCACATTCTTGTAGAGTGCTGGCCTAAACATAGGATTTACAACATTAACACCCATGTGTGTAGCAATTGTTTCACTCAGTAAAATAAGAAATAAATAGTTTCAATTGAATAACACTATAAATATTTTTTTTTTGTTTTATTTTATGCTTTTTTTACTGACATTTTGATTTGTCAGCATTTCAAAGTGCAGTACTGAAGTGCTGCATAGCTTTAAGATCAATCATTAATCATTACAAACTCATGCATGAACAAATGTTTCAGACCCACAAATACAAAATACAGGTAAATCATACATATAAAACATTGCATGAGACAACTACAATATTTATATTTAATATCTCACAAGCATCTTCTGTGAATAACTGTCAGTTCTTAAAATAATGAACTGTCATATTTGTTAAACATGCTATGTTCAAAGTTCCTGGAAATTTCAGATCTTAAGTATTTTTTAATAGCACTATTATCAGTAACTAAAAAAAATCTCAGGACTCTGTGGGTGTGGTTTGACCATATTTGACTGGTGGTGCCCAAGCAACCCATTAAATGTCATCACCTTCTCATTCAAATGCTGACAAAGAGCTCAGAGAAAACAATAAATACAGAAATATTTCACGTGAAATAACCACATTTGTCTTAACATTGGTAGAAAGTAGTATATTTATGTAGAACACCAAAATAGGTTTTCAGGGCCTTTAGTGGACCTTTTTATTGTTGAAATTGAAAATATATCAGTAATATACTGTATGCCTACAAGTTCAACACTACTGGCACAAACCAACACTGTCACAAATAGGCAGTCAAAATGTCCTTTGTAAATAGAATTATCACGTCTTCGCTGCTTTACTCATCCAAATTGGCTGATAAGAGAGAACTGGGAGGGGGGGGGGGGGCAGTGGGGTTTAAGGTCTGAGCTCTGTCTTCCTCCACCTCCTGAGCAGGATACAGTAGGCATCATTTAGTGGGGAGAGCGGTGGAAACAGCATGGGGTTAGCCACAAGGTCGCCACACTTACTGCACGGCCGAGCTCATTTCCACTGCTGTCCACAGCTTGGGCTTCCCCTGCGAGGCACAGACGCACAGAGGAAGAGAGAGGAGGACTGCAGCCGGTGAAATGGCTCATTCGCTTTCTGATCACAGCCCGTCGCTTTCTCCCTCACACACTCAAACTGACACACTTGCTGCACACATAGTCGGTCACACACACACACACAGACATCTCAGACTGTCTCCATCGTGTGGTTATTTGCCATTTACATCCCTCACTCCCCTGATGTCAGGAAATATTTCCTCAGCTTTCACAGTTCACTCTGTGATTGCAACCACTTACCAGACTCATTTAAAATAAGCATGATTTTTTTTTGTGTGTTAAAAGTGAATCATGTGTCTTAAGATCAAGCCAGATTTAACATACTGGTGCTTTTCTAGAGATTATCTGCAGACAAAAGTAGAGCAAGCTAATGTGCAAACTCAGTATCTAAATATTTCACAATTATGTTAATCTCTTTCTCAAGCTATTGTGATAACTACAACTACTGCGATGATATTTCTATGAGCAACTGAGCCAAAGTGGGCTTTGCTGTCACACACTGGAAGCCTGGTTTTTGTTGTTGTGGGGGTTTTTTTTGGATTTTTTTTTTTTTGCAGGAGCACAGACACAAGATTGCATCTTTTTCCTTTTTCACACACACACTCAAACACTTTCTCTCTTTCTCCCACACACACACACACACACACACACACAAATGAACACATAGAGATTTATGTGCAGGCACCCCAGAAGGCACGGCAGTGCTGAGCCAATCCACTCTGGTTCACTTGTACCTCTGCCAAGTCTTGCTATGAAGACGTCAAATCAGCCAAATGGTCAAACACCTGAGATACACAGCATTAACAGGTTTACTGACATTTGAAGCATATAGCTAATGCTGCATGCTGAACAGATCATGGCTTCATTCCCTGTTAGCTCAAGTCAATCAGAGGTACATTTGTAGGATCATAATCAAACAGCAGCAGTATAAGAAGTGGCAAAATTTGGTGTCAGTAAAAAGTAAATTGTCACAATATCATGGGATCTGAGTAAGGCGGTGCAAAGACAGCTGTGGAAAATTTGTGCTGATAACATGTTACAATGCAGGAAAGATTCAAATAAAGATGATCAAATCAACACCTGTTCAGCCTGAGAATGTCTGTTTTATTATTCTACTGCAAATGTAGTTGCTGCACTATCATCACAAACTGATTACATTTTATTAAAAAGGCTTCCCCCCAGTATACAGTAAAACTGTTCCGTATAAAGCTACACAAGAAAACATGACCACATTTTATTTGTGTTTGTTCCATTTGATTACAGATTTCACAACAGTTACTGCAGCATATTTTTGGGAGCATTTTTGTTTCTTGATATCATGCAGATTCCAAACAATCAGAGTAGTGTGAAAGAAAGCGTAAAATGTAAATATACACTAGGACTAAACAAGATTTCCTATGCATGTTGCCAAAAGGTTTGAGAAGTGCGTTTCAATGTACTCCTTTTGTGTTTTTATATTTTCCTTTCATTGTCTATTTGCATCTTAAGACCTTTGACCAAACGTCCAGAGGCCGGGCTCCACTGTCAGAGCTAAGCATCACTCTCACTGTGATTCTAAACTTGTCTCTGTTACAGTTTTCCTCTGTGGCCCCAGTGTCTCATCCAGGGATCAATACCACCACACACCACAGCCTTTTACTCACACTCCAGCCTCGGGAAAGGGATTGCAGGGAGCTGCTGGGTCAATGGTCGGGTCCCAGTCGGTTGATGGCTGTTCGTTAAAGAGTGGTCGACACGGCGGTGCTTGGTGTTAACGGTGTCAGCCCTGATACTCCCGCCGGGCCGCTCTGTCCTAATGACCAGCCAATCAATAGCCATCTGCCCTCAGTACTGACCAATCACTCTGATGTCTCTTGTTGACACATCGAAGCAGAGGGGAAGAGGAAGGTTCAGCTGAGCTACAAATCCATTTCATTTCTGAATATGTGGCTTCGTGGGTGGAGGAGCATGATGGTGTTGCAGTCACCTTGGGTTTTGTGATGCATTTGCAGTCACTAATAAAACATTATTGATTAATTGTTAAGGACAGTAGCATTTATAGGTTTAAAGCAGGGTTAAAGAGGAGAGAATTCTGTCCACCATGGTGTTTGTGTAGAAAAATGAGAGGTCAAAGATGGCCAATTCAAATTAAAGGTTTTTTATTATTATTATTATTATTATTGGTGGTGGTTTTTTCAGTTCTGTATGCAGAACCAAACTGCACAGTGCCACTCTGCATCTGTTTTGGCTCTATTTTGTTTCTGTGACAAATTCACCTGTGTCTGTGCTAGTGAACGTGCTTTTTCCTTCTTTTCTCTTTTTCTCTTATCAGCTCCATGGGATTTCTTTTTCTCACCAGCACAGTTTGTATTCCTGCTTCTCTGTCTCTGTGCTCTTGTCAGCTTTTGGCATTTATTTGCAAGTAAACTAAACCAAAAATATTTTTATATAAATAAGACCAGGAGCTGTTTGAATGCAGTTATCATTTGAAAAACAGCCTGAGTATCTTCCCGAAAAACACCAGTCTTTAAATCTATCCCTCACTGTGTGCTGCATCATAGTTTGCTTGTGTTTTTGTGAGTGAAAGAGGCAGGAAATGCACAAGTTGTGGAGATGAAAGGGGATTCAGGCCACGTGGCGACGGCTACACTGGAGCCTCAGTCCTCTGTGTCTGTCACTGAGTCGCCCCGTCCATCCATCTGTCCAAGCGCCCTCAAAGGGACATTTGTCCCTCAACAAGGGTCATTCAGAACACACATACAGAGATAAAGACAGAAAGAAGCACATCGTCTTCTGACTGGACAAATGGACACTCGGTGACTCTGAGTGAGCCACTCCAGGACCACTTTAATCGCCTCAAACAATGAAAGAAAAAGACTTGGTTTTTAATATTAGGACTTAACTGGCTAATCTAGTGACATGCAGACAGAGGACAAAATAGACAGAGAGTGTTGCTTCTGTGGATCTGGTTTTATTATGCAGTTGATTGCATTAAAGCAAGAACAGTAGGGCATGCACAGAAACACATTTTGGTTAGTTAAAGTATTTGGCTCAGTTTCACTGTGTCCTATAGTCAGATCACTGCTACTTCTTTCAAGAGCCCATTGTTTTCTGAGGACAGTGTTGGGAAAATACATTGTCACTGTCCTGTGCAAAACGATGTATCTACCAAACATCGAGCCATCGAGACAAATGAGCCAAGAAAAACAGCCTTGTCTTTGGCTTTGTGACGGTGCATTTTACTGATATACCACAGGGGTTTTAAATAGTGTTGTTGCTGTCAAATGTAGATTGGTTTTCTCAAACCAAAAAGGAATACTCACCTAATTTGGAAATAAATAGATGGTTCTCAATTGACAGTGATGTCTTGTAATAATAGACCACCTTGACTTTTTTCCAGAGTCCTAAAATCCTGTAGAGACAGACAGAACACAACAGCAATAAAATGGTACTTTTTGCAGTGGAGTTTGGAATTTAAACCACTTAATGTTTCAGGCACAGCAAATTACTTCAGATATGGTAAAAGTGAGTTACTTGGCATAATGACAGTGGTACAACCTGTCATTTACCTTTCCACTGAGGTATTCATGCCCTACACAAGACTTTTCCACTTGTTTTAATTCATAAAAACACTTATCAACACATTGTCAGCAATTCTGTTACATGATGAGCAGTCACATTTTACATGCATAAAAACTGAAATAGTGCACATAGTGTAGAAAATGTCTGGTTACATAAACGGTTAAGTCCCTCCTCAGCTCTGCCAAAATACCTTATGAAATAGTATATCTGAGAGGAGCTGGCATTAGAGTATTTTCAGTAGAAGACATGACAATGTGACATCATGCTGAGGGGAAATGAGTACGAGCAGAGATATATAAAAAAAAATCCCACCAGCTCTATCCCTGAGCTTCACTGACAAAAATGTCTTTAGGTGGTGAGGATTATGGAGTAATCTATAATAACTAGTGAAGAAAAAGAGGAAGGAAGAAAAACACAGTCTCCCAGCCCCAAGTCTACCATCCCACCAGGGGAAACACTGCCTCATCATCTAATGTTCCCACTGATATTCCTGAATTAGAGCATTTAGACCTGTGCTAGTGGCAGAGAATCAATCATCATTTTTGTGACACTGCCCATCCCCAGAGTTTATTAAATGCACTATATCTTCCTCTCTAATTTCTACAAGTTGTGGAGATTTTTTTTGTCTTTTTGGTCCCTTCAGCCAACCCCATCCCTCCATCCCTCAATAATCAGTTTATCCATACGCTTCACATTACATTTGCAAAGCAGCTGGGGGGGACCACTGCCATCTTGTATGGAGGGGCTTCAGTGTGATTACCCGTCCTCATATTTGGCACGCACTCAGACTTGTCAAATCCTTTGATCTGAACTATCTTCATAATCACTTCAAAAAGTCTTCCTGAGAGCGTGAGGGCTTTACAAATGGGCTTCCCACTTTCACAGGGCTACACTCTTATTCTCCCTCTGAGCATGTGTGCTGGTCTGAGTCGGGGTGTGTGTTGTTTGTCTTTAAGTTTGTTTTAGTCTCAGTTTTTCGATATGTGTGTGACTTTCTCTGTATGTTCCACTCTTTTGTTTTTACTGTGCACTTGTTTTTTCTTCCTTGTGTATCTTGAATTTGTGTAGCTTGAACATATACAGGATGTTAAGTGAAGTTAGACAACAAACAGCTGAAAGGTCTGGATGTGTCCTCCTGTAGCCATATCTCAATTTTAGACTTTGTCCTCACTATTTACAGTAAGTGATACATACAAATTGTATTATACTGGTTTTTCAGATAGAATACCAAATCACCAGCAGGTCATGACTCCTACTAAATTATAAATTCATGCAATGAATGCACTCGCAGTGATGCTTTAATGTGCGTATTGCTCCTCCGTTCCTTTGCACTATAGGACAGTTGTGTCCAGTGCATTGTGCGACAGTAGGGCATATCAACAGCACACTCTAAAGTTTGCACTCTGACTTTTTGAATCTGCTCTGTTATGTTGCCAGTCTGAACAAGTGGCAATTCTATTGTTACTGTGTTATGAGTATGTTTTACTTTTGACACTTGAAGTGATAATACTCTGGAATAAAAATTAGAAGATGGAACATTTACTTGAAATTGAGCATTTCTGCCTTGTGCTATTATAATTTTTACTTAATGATTTGAACAGGCCTTTCTTACAGCAGACAGTGTGCTAGGATGCACATTACCTAAGCAGCTAAATGGAATTCAGCCATCATTCATTTGAATGTTATCTGTTTTTCTACAGCTGTGACACATGAAATATTTTCTGTGGTTCTACTTTGGGATTTAAGAGTATTGCCCACCACTGTTCCCAGGACAGTGTTTGTGTGTACAGACTGACATGTCTCTTACTCCACTGTTAGCGTTGTTGCACCTGTTGGGGCGGAACAAGTTACACCTATTTCATTCTAATAGTCCCAGCTTCCTTGTCAGCAGGGGTCTAATCACCCAGAAGTGAAAACACTCCTGTGACCTTTTTGAAAACTGCTCAAATTTGGGACGTAGCTTATATATCTGCCTTTCTCTCGCTCAGTTGCTTTAATTCAAGTAAGATTTATTGGTATGATTATTTTAATGTGATGTTGCCAGAGCAGTATAGTACATGATAAAAACCTCTGACCTGTTCTCTATCCTGCTCCCAGGGACATTTGCAGATCTGGCTTTGTGGTTTGAGATGGATTTCATTATCTCTCAATAACTGCCCATCTCTCTCACTCTCTCTGTGTGTGTGTGTGTGTGTGTGTGTGTGTGTGTGTGTGTGTGTGTGTGTGTGTGTGTGTGTGTGTATCTCTTTCTGTCTTTCTACTACAAGGTCCAGAAAAAGGCCTCAATGAAACAGACAATAGTGGCCTTTGAGCATATTTTTAATATCCTGCCCCTGTTGACTCTCTCTCTGTCACACCTAACACCTAACTCTGGCCTAAAGCCTTATTCCCCCCCACCCCTCACCCCACCCCACCCCAAATCCAGGGGATGGATGGAAGTGGAAGCAGCAACAGAGGTAGCAGGGGTCACACCTAACACCTAACTCTGGCCTAAAGCCTTATTCCCCCCCACCCCTCACCCCACCCCACCCCAAATCCAGGGGATGGATGGAAGTGGAAGCAGCAACAGTGGTAGCAGGGAGGAGGAGGGGGTGTAAAAGGAGTGCTCTCCCTCTCTTATTCTGCACTTCAACAATAGCATTTACATATTTTTATACTGTCTTTCTCCCTCTGTCTCTGTATGTCTCTCTCTCAAAGAAAACAGCCTAAAGCGTGAATACTCCAGCAGCGGGCGTGCAGAGGGAAACGGAAGCCAGGGAGACTGCATGTCCGCTTTTGCTGGGGGGGGCAGACTGTGTACACACACACACACACACAAGCTAAGGCCCTTACCTCCAGAGGGTGTACACCAAGGGGAGGATGGGGAACAAGGAGGGGTCTCACAGGAGGACTGTGACTCTCCAGAAAGAGGAAGAAACAAAGGGAAAAACAGACATTAGAATCAGGTGGGTGCACTCGTAAAAACCCAACACTCAAACTAGTTCGCAATGTTACACTTCAAATGCAAAACAAGCAAAACCAGCAGAGGAAGGTAACAAAGTCCATTTACTCACATACTGTCCTGAAGTACAGTTTTGATGTACTTGGACTTGCGTGTTTCCATTTCATGCCACTTTATACTTTTGCATCACTATATTTCAGAGGGAAATACTGTGCTTTTTACTCTACTACATTTATTTGACAGCTGTACTGTAGTTATTTTATATACAAAGCATATGATGATCCTAAAAAATATGATGCATTGATTAAACTACTAAGATGGGGTACACCCTAAATGGTCTTATATTTGTATAGCGCCTTTCTATGCTCTTACAGCACACTCAAAGCGCTTTCACATTATTCGGCCATTCACCCATTCGCACTCCCAAACACACACATTCACACACCGGTGACATCACCGGGAGCAACTGGGGGTTCAGTGTCTTGCT
>NW_018127928.1:1793956-1800785 GCF_001952655.1 Monopterus albus
CTTCATGTTTTGACTACTGCTATGACCAGCTGCAAAGCTGGTAACAGAGACGTCTTGGTTGACGTTTCTGTGTAGTATGGGGCTAGCCCAACCGAGGTGATATAATGTATAGGCCTGGTGGGTTCAGGGTCTTTCATCTTACATCTGCCTGCGAGCAGTTTGGAGGTGCAAGATACCTGAGCGTGTAATGTTAATTTTACCTGTGATCCTTTGAATAAATCAGCACTGTTTTGAAGTTACTTGGACTGTCTCGTCTCTCAGAGTTAGCAAAGGTAAGAAGAACCACCGTCCTTCAACCTCCTGAGCCACAGCCGCCCCTACATCTTAATGTAGTATCAGTCAGTGTATCCAGCTCGTCTCTGATTGGTCCATCATGAGAGTGGACTGATTCTTAAGCAAGCAGACTGCAAACAGTAGTGATTGTTTGTGTCTATTTTTGTTGCTTTTTTCTGCTGTGTCACTCTCTTGACTGCGTTGGATTCTAATGTTGCTGTATTTATTGGGATTGGAACTTAATGGCAGCTCTCAGCACTGCAAGTAGATCTTTTGTCTGCCTTCGCCTTTCAGTTGGTCTTTTAGATCCAGCACTTATAAACATTTTACACCATTTTTCTCCCAACTACCCAACAGTACATACACTAACTAAAATCACTTAGGCCATGCATCAATAATAAGTCAATAAATTTTCATCATTGTCCGGGAAAAAAGCTACAGAACATTACCCAGCAGAAGTGATCTTTCACCTTACTTGGAATCGTAATCAAATCAAAACAACGTGAGACATTTCTGTTTCTATATCCATTTGTTCCACAAATGATGCTTGATGTCATTTCTCTGAATCTTTGTCGACGTCCACTGCCTGTAGTTCAACCTAGAGCAGGTTTATTACAGCTCTTCCATTTGCTGCTCCAAACACTTTGTGTCTGGCAGCCCTCTTCTGGGAACATGATGTGTTTTCTGTTTGTTTGGTGTAAGCAGAAGAAGAAGGCCTGTTTGCATAAGCAGCGATGACTATCCTTACTGAAACAGAGAAAAAAAAATACATCTAAGAAACTCAAATGTCAACAACAGAAAATATATGTTAAAGTACAAAATAGGTCCACCCACACTGTTTGATTGACAGGTGGTTTCTGGAAGGCGCAGTGCAGAAATACAGCACCACCACAGAAAACCATGAGAAGTGAACAGACTGAGCTGGAATTCAGTGTTCTTCTTCCGCATTTTCATGAAAACTGCATGAAAATATGATCTTGAATAGTCATTGTTGTGAGTTGAGACTTATTTCTGGAATCTTCCAGAAAGAAGTGAAACAAATTTAGACTAATAAGAAGAATGATGACTAAACTTAACTAATGTGCTTGTTTTGCTGTGTACAGTAGGTACCTGTATACGGGTGTAAATTGATTTGCAAATAAAGATGGTGTTATAATTAGGGCTTTGTGTGGTTCGGTTGACCTCAGGAAAATAAATAAAATGTTAAAAAATCAGAACTTTATAAAAATGTTCAAAGCATTTTTGTATATGAACAGACATTTAAGAGCTTCTCTGTGACTCCTCTGTGGGTACATTTTATCTGCACAGAAGACTCTAAGATGTACACTACAGCCAGATTACTGGGACAATAGATCAGCGTTATGTAACAGTGTCATTCAGAGTTTTAGCTGGAGGAGAGCACACAGGTTGGATAAATGTAGGCTAAACTAGAGTTTCTGTGGCTGATACTGACAATGCATTGAGACATGTGTTAGACATTGCTGGAAGGATTTGTGATTGTGGACCACTAATCCGAAAAGGTCTATGGCAAACAGAGCCGCGCACACCAGGGAGGACTGAATTTAAAACACACACTCCCAACCACAAGCGTAACCGCTGAGAATTGGCCATGCTTTGCTAAGCTTTCGTCTCACACCTACAGTATGAAGGTTACAGACTGAGAATAACAAGATGCGCAGCACTGTGCAGAGGAGAGAACAGCGTGCTGCATGTAATTTCATTTTACGTGACACCCTGCATTATCTCAGGTTCAGTCAGACAAAGGAGGCATCCCTGTGGAAGACCTTGATTTGGAGGTTGTGGGAACATAATGCTGTCTTGTCTCCTATTTTGACAATGAAGACATCCACACAGGCACTGATACTTTTTGAAGCAATATATATTGCCGGCATGTGTGGTGCCATATGTTGCACTTAAAAGTAACAAAAATGAGTTTTGTCCCCAGTTGATGACACATGAAGTATTGAATGTGTGACTACCTCTGCGTCAGCGTGAAAATTATTCAGAAAGATGTGAAAATTATTTATGTCAAGACAAGTTTTTCTGTCTGATTTTGTTCAGATTTAATGTGATCCTGTTCAGCTAAACACAAATCCTGATATTCGGACACTCACAAGCACACACATGCATCCCGTACACATGTTCACACACAGTCAGCATCACTTCCTGGGATGACAACCTGACAGTGCACAACCAAAGGCCAAAAGCTGAGAGGGATATTTGACTTGACAGTCCATGCTGAGGCAATTTTCCAACATGGATGAACAATAAAGTTCTATTGTGCTCTATTCTGCGCTGCATTGTTTAGTCCTCTTTTAACTACTCATCAGCTCTAAAGTTAAATCTTCCCCTTCAAAGTAAAACAAAGCAACAAGCTCTGAACCAAAAACAGAGGAAACCCCACACCTCACCCCCTCCAGTCCTACGATAGACACTATTTCCTTGCCTGGTTTGTAGTCTGCACTGAGGCCTGTTACTGAGTAATGTGTGGTTGGTGTGAGCTCAGAGGGGTTGGCAGCCTCCATGCAGTTCCCTCAAAGCCACTTTTGTGATGTTGCTTGAACACTCACGCCAGTCCTGGTCTAAGAAGGAGGGAGGGGAGGGGATGGGGAAAGGGGCTTAGCAGCAGCTCTGTGAAGCAGGGAAGAGAGAGTGTGCATAGTGTGTGGCCACTTATAAAACTATAGAGGCTCTGCTGTTGTCACACATTTAAAAATCATGTCTGGTGTCTCTACTCGAAACTCAAGTCAAGTTCAACAGACGCAAAAAAACTTTTAACTTTTAGCGTGCTAAGGAATCGCACCAGAGAGAAGTATAGTTTTTAAAACAATTTATTTCACACATTAATCAGAACACTTGTGAATTTGCATGCTAATTTCTTCTATATAATACAACAAATCCAACTTTTGGTGTATAACATTTTTAGAACTAAGTTACAAATTGCTCAGCAGAGGAGCAGAGAAACATGTGCCACAACACTATAATCACAGAAGTCATTAGGATAATACAGAGAGAACACAAATAAAATCACAGAAATTAAAAGAGCCTGTAAAGACATCGCTAAATACAGAAATGCAAGTTTATAAAAATTAGTTTTCAGGCTACTGTAGATGTCAGCAAATGCCCCTTTGTTCATTAGATTTAAGTCTAGACCGGGGAGTTTATAGGCTCTAAGGTGGAGTGCAGGTGTGTATGGGAACAAAAGCAGCAGTCAGATCATGGAGCTCTTTAAAGGTAAAACATTAAAGCTCCTAAATAAAATCTGTTTTCAAAACTTCGATGTATCTCCATTACGTTAAATATTAATGACTTACTAAACAACAGCCAATGTTACATCCTTCAGTATTGTTATTGAGAATTCAGCAGTAAAAAAAAAAAAAAAAATTTGATCTGCTTTCTTTAACTCTGTGGTGTATTTTTTTTGACCAGATCATTGATTGTGGCCTGGCCAACAGTCATCATCACTACAAACATTTTCTTGCCGTGTCTAAGGTTGAGTGCATGTACATAGTATGGGCAACAAAGCTTGGGCTGGGGCCAAACCACAGAGTGCTTTATAAATACTACAAAGTATTAAAATCAGGTCTAAAATCACCCGGTAGTCAATCTAAGGAGGCTCATACTAACATAGTGCTGTTTTACATTACAATATGCAGTTATCTGAGCCTATATAACCACTGTATAGGTAGTCTTGCTATTACCGGACACAGCTACTGTACTAATTAAACCTGTATTAGCTTGTTTTGATATCAGATAGGTTTGCAAGCAAACAGTAATAATTAAAAAGTTAGAAAACTACAATTATGTGAATATGGATCAAAAACTCATAAAGATCGTTCTAAACAACTGAAGGATCCACATGTCTTCTCATAACCACACCTGCCCAACTAAATACCCCCAGTGTGGCTGACAAATGGTGACTTGTATCACCTAAGTGCCCTCTCTGACAATTGTTATAGCTGAATGTTTGTAGTTCCTAGTTTACCCACTCTCTTTGTGTGTGTGCATGAGCTGTTAGCCCAGGGAGAGGAACAGGGGAAGTCATCTAGAAGAAGATGTATGTAAACCCATTTCCAAACAAATGGGCCTGACTGCACGGGAACGGGGAGAGGTGCCATAAGCGTCCGGCGTGCATAATGCCCACATGAATCAAGACTTCCAGGCTGCTGAACGTGACCACACAAGCTCTTGTATGAATAGCACATGTCACCGGCAGTCGCTTATCATCAACAACGGTCGCCGACCCCAACAGCAAGGCCCCATTCTGAAGCTGAGAGTCACTGATCATTATTATAGACGTCTTGAAGCTCGAGTTAGCTAGTCACACTCAGCCAGTCATACATGTTTATGTGGTGCATGTAATGGAGAAACAGTACAATATAATACATGCAAAATTTGACTAATACAGGGGCTGTCAGAGTGTTGCTGAGGACACACAGGGGCCTTGTGGAGGCTTTTAAGGAAAGTGTGCTTGCAAGTTTTAGCCCCTTAACTTCAAATACTGGGAGCGACTGTGGCGTAGTGGGTAGAGCAGTCATCTCCCAACTGGAGGGTCGGGGGTTCGAATCTCAGTACCTCCAGTTAAAGTGTCCTTAGCCAAGACACTGAACCCCCAAGTTGCCCACGATGGTTAGAGCCATCGGTTGAGTTGGTGATGCAGATGGCTGCCTTGGTTCTGTACCGGAAACAAATTTCTTGTGTGTAACATACTTGGCCAATAAAGGTGGTTATCCTTTTGGTTTTGCTGATTATTTTAAAATGGATGATATGCAGTTTTAGAGCTTTGAGTGTGTTTCTACTCTTCTGACTAACCATTGCTTTACATTTATCTCTATATAATAAGAACATTCCAATAACAGTCTCTTGAATAAAATAGTTCATTCATATCATATTACTGTGTTTTAGTATTTTGAATGTAATTCTCCACCTGTTCCATGCAGGCATTGGCTTACATTCATATATATGCACAGTATCATCATTTAGTAGTCTTGATAAAATCAGAAAATTAAGTTTGCATTCATTTTTGTCAAAGTTGCGTTATCTCCTCATAGTAATGCACATTGATTTGCCTCATCCCAGTAATGTAACTTACAGAAATGAATGCAATCAAGCAAGTTTGCATAGCCTGCAAATTGATCAGTAGTGAGTGACTGCCTGAGACAACAGGCAAATAGGTTCATAGCTGTGAGCAGCACAGTGCTGAGCAGTACAAATCAAAAGTATACATGATTTGTAGTGATAACTCTAGATCACTTTGAAATCAGACATAAATGAACAGAAGCTACTGGATCCCTTTACATAGTGACACCTTGAGGTTACTGCCTTGTAAGTTCTGATTTCGGAGTTAGAGCACTCCATGCTCACATCCTTTACTTTCCACTCCATCCAACCTGCACTGGTCCCATTAGAGCTGTAGATTTTCTGCTCATTTGCTAAGCATCATGGATCATCAGTTGGACACTGGTATGTTATGGCGAACAGTTTGCACTTTCTCTGTCTCTGTATGCAGCACTCCTTCACCTCACCATGTGTATACACTGAACAAATTCCTACACACAGGTTGGATAAACTTGGCAGCTTTCTGTACAGCAGTACTCTGTACACACTGGATGCTATAGAGGCCACGTGTAGCTTTCTGGGCTCCACAAGTGGAATATTCCTCTACATAGTGTACACACACAACACTTGTACACACGTAGCTCATGTGCTGTACAGCATGCAGGCAGGCTGCCTTCACCCCGAGAGGCTTGGCTCTGAGTCAAGGCCCCAGCAGCAACTCCAGCTAGCCGTATTACACCCGGGCATACATGGTGTCTACAAATATACAACTGTGTTTGCATGCATTTGAGGGTGTGTATGTTTCTGGGGTGGCAGAGTTGCCTCCAATGCAACGTAGCAAGGTCATTATTTATCCATGATTGGGACGAAAGCAGATTTGCGCTACAATGCGGTGCCCATAAAGACAAAGAGATGACATTTCCTCCCCATTTTCCTCATGAATATCAAAGAGAGGCAGCGCCAGCACCACCACAACAGCACATAAGGAAAAATTACAGCCCTATTATTTTATTTGCATTACCTGTAATAGGCAGCATATTAGAGTCTGTATTTATTGCCTTATCAGCACTGGCTCGGCTGTAAACATTTGCTGATTTATTAGCCATCTAGCTTTGCCCAAACATCACACATAATTACTCAGCAAATAGTGCAAAGACGGTATCAGGAGTTTTGTGTTGTTTTTACCACTCTATGGGTTTTGCAGTGGATTGACCAGACTTAGAGGAGAGAAAGCAGGCAGGGTTGGTGCTGGAGGTTGATACCTCTATCGCAGATGGGGGATATTCGAGGCTAGTTTTTCCTGTTGCTGGCTGGGACCCAGACATGCCTATAGCCTCGACAGGGAATCAGAGACTGGCTGTTATTTGTACGGCTCTATATCCAGAGTCACTCCTATCAGCGATGGATGTGGTTAGTGTTGTTTTTTCTCTACCTGAGCGCCTGCTTCCATCCAATTATGTTGTTTGTCTTCTCAAAGGCCTCAATATCTCTAGCTTTG
>NW_018127928.1:1800828-1824788 GCF_001952655.1 Monopterus albus
GATCCATTAAGTTGGTGAAATGAGCAAAAAAGCGTGTGAGAGGGTTACCCTAGGTGCGCCCGTTCTTCTGTTATCCAATTTTACTGGGATTTGGAGTGATTTGCGCCTGGCTCCCCAAGGGAAATAAATACTTTGATTAATGTAATCCTGGGCTGGGAGGTGCCACAAACCCCCACCCATCCTCAGGGAATGCCACTGTTTAACAAACAAAAACAAAAAGCAGCGACTATGGAGAGACATGCTCAGCGGCTTCAAACGTTGCTACTGAAGTCTTCTATAGGTTTGATTTTCTGCAGGTTTAGTTTATTTATTAATTGCTCTGCTTAATAACACAATATCACTCTTCATTAGCATGTGTAATATTGTCTAATAGAACAGAAAAATACCAATGTGTCTGTCTACTGGTTTACATACACAGCAACACTGTGGTTTGTTTGGATGCTGCTGCTGCAGGTGGGGGTGTTTAGGCATGTGTGTCCATGCTGATGTGTTGTACATCACTATGTTTGGTGAGTTACACAGAGAGAGAAGAAGAGATGTGGCCGAGGCTGTGAGGTAACTGACACCCAGCGAAGGGACGTGGATGGGGGTGGGGTGAAGCTGAAGACCAACAGACAAAGCACCCTCCCACCCCCATTCACCCAAGCACACACACGTGTGTGCACATACTCTCTCTCTCTCCTCCGCCCCTCTAACTCAGAAAGCTGCACTTCATCCTATCTTTGCCAATCTGTCCCTCGTCACTCACCTCCTCACCACCTGGCACTAGTGGCTTATATCTGTGTGTGTGCCTTTGAATCTTTGGATCAGGCTACATAAAATAAATCTTGTTGTCCCCCACCTCTTTTTATCATAAAGACTATAACCCCTGTTTAACTGACCTTTACTTTACATTTGAATCACACCAGTTTTTTAAAGTTACATGTTATTATAAAGTGACTAATATGGATGTGTTGCTGATTCTCTCTAGCCATACATAAAAATGATATTTATCTTGTCTAACTGAACTATTCTGAAATTTTTCCTGATTGTGAAAAGTCAATTGTATCACTTAATTCAAGAAGAGATAAATAAATGTGCCCACTTTGCAAACACCAAACACACCCCTGTCTTCTGAAATGCATTTTAAGACACCAAGCCCTGTTTTAGGTCAAATAATAACATCTCTGATCCAAAATCAATACCAGCTGTGCTGATGTGTGTCTGAGCCATGACTCTAGGTGAGATGAGTGCTGAGCACCACTGGAGAGTCCTGTGATAACTAAACATATCACCTTTACCTGCATGTCAGCCCACTGCGCTGCATGTACAGTACAAGCCAATTACCAACCCCACGTAGTGGACTAAGAGCCTATATAACTCTATATTGGCCTTTATTAATAGAATATTAATAAAGACCCTCTGTCTCGTTTGAATGGGTTAAGAAAAAAATCCCATTCATGTCTTAAATTGAAGGCATGTTTAATGCTTACACTGATATTCAGTGTAGCCCATTTAATTAACGGTGTAGAAGCTACATTATCATTTAAGTGCTCCAAGTTGGATTCGGCTTTAAATCAACGTTTGGCCTGACGTGAGACACACTCAACGTATGTCGTTACGGATTAGTGACTGGACCAAGGGGAAGAAAATAAATTATGAAGCCCATAGGCAACTTAAGTAGGCCATAATTAAAACGGCAGAAATTGCATCAGTTTAATCAGAATATTGTAACCAGGGTGCAGTGGAAGCTACAGGCACCTGTGCTGGCTTTAGCCACCTTTTGAGGCTGACATAAATCTGAGTGTCAGGTGAATTTATAGTGGGTGCAGAAAGTGGAATCAAAGTGACTAGTCTATGAAGCTCCTTTATGGGGGAGAAAGATTATTGATTTTTGTTCATTGTCTTGTGCGGACGTTTTCATCCCAGGCTACATGTTGTACTTTCACATATGTTCTTGCATTAAATCACCTTTCAAACAACAGAAAACGTCCACTCTCTCATTACCTCAGCCGATTTTACTCACATCTCTTTATCAAGTGCACAAGTTGGAAACACGATTACTTGTGATTTATTTTGCTTCTGACTGAGGAAATGTAGGTTCATGAAACCATCTTGATGAATTAGACAGTCTGCTCCTGGAGGAATAAATAATAGGCCTCCTACTACCAATAACCGTCATTGTTACACTGTGACAGAATGGGTACATAATGCAGAGTAATAACGCGCAGTGCTGCTTTGCTGCTGCTGCTGCTGGTAGTGGCGGTGCTGCTGATGGTGACGATGATGAAGAATAACTCTGCATAGTGCAACACTAAATAGCTGGTCAAGCATGGAGACAAATTGCAATGCACAAATTCCCGGGATGATTCATGAGTCCTGCTCAGCCCTCATTTGCTGATCATTCTTAAAGTCTCCGGTTGGTCATATGTTTCCACAAAGACCTGCTGGCTCACACTTATGGCTTATAGGCTACTGCAGATGGCGACCGTCTTAAAACAGCGTGCAGGGCCTATCTAATCACAGACTATTTGCATATCAGCCCGAGCAACGCTGTCACTGATAGGCTGCTGTCACAAGCCTGTACTGATCAATACAAGCAGGTTTGTTCATGCTGATGAGGCAAAGAGGAATCTGTAGCAATACTAATGTGTGCGTGCCCGGGATATCTTTAAAAATGGATAATTAAATTAAGGTGTCTTAATTGCCTCTGGAATTGAGTAATGAACCAGAATATAGTCTGACCCTCATTTTATTTATTGTTAGGTCCTCGGCTTTTATATCAACATGAAAACATGTCGAACAACAAATATCAAAGTTTAATCACCAAACGTTTTCGGCCATCTGGCCTTCATCAGGGTGTGAAGGCCCGATTAAACTTTGATATTCCGTAGAAGAAGTTGTGCGACGTGTTTTCATGTTGATACACCGACTTTAAGGTCCACACCGGTATGCACCTCATTGTGTGTGCGTTCTCAGAAGGACAGAGAAGGTCGTCTAATTCTGCCATGCAAGAGCAGGAATTAGTAAGGCTGCGCATATCAGTATTATACCAGTTATAAAACAGCTTCACACGCACTGCCTCTGTGCATGGCATTGCTTTTCTGTTGGCCGTTGGAAATCTGTCCCCGTTCAGTCATTTATCTCCTCTACCCAAGTGATATCTTAATTGGTGCCATCCAGCCATCACTCCAGGTCCGTTATGGAAAGGGTGGCCATAAATACATTATAATGCCGCATCTATACACTGCAAAAATTTGCGCATTTCATGACTTTCATTTGGTATTTAGTCTCACTTTTAAAAAGAAAATAAAAATTGCCTGCCACCCACAACCAGGTGGTTTCAAGTGCGTACAGTGCAAAACGACTTAAGCATCACAGTAAAATATTTCTTCAAAGTAATATTTATTTATTTATTTATTTATTTCAGAACTAAATCTCTGAAGAAAAGTAAAATAACTGCACTGAAACCAAGTGGAATCAGCTCACCAGTGGCAGATTTTTCGATGGTAAAAGAAATCAATTAATCAATTGATAGGTTTTTTTGTAGTGCAAATTATAGGTAACATGTTTGCAGAATTTGCATCATGAGTGAGCGCGACACCTGGCGGCAAATGTTGTTTTTCTACTTAGGATGAGGCCAACAACTTCCAAATGTTCACTTCACCCTGACTGAAGCAGTAACATGTGCTGGGTCACTGACACATGTGAGATTTAAAGAGCACTCGGTGATAATGTATCCTTCATTCCTTTGAACTTTACATTGTTAACTGTATTAACAATTTGGTGTCCATCTCCATATGCCTTACTTTACGTTTCAGTTACGCACCACAGATGACAGTTTGCTTTTCGTCTTATTTTAAACCGTAACGATGAGTTGGCTCCTTCTCTAACCCATTTACCAATCAAGTCGTCAAACTAAAGGAAGATTCCCACTCAGTTCAAATTAAGACTGAGGCCACAGTTAAGCCGCTGTACAGGAATAAATTGTGATAAACTGCACCCGAACATGATAATGGTCCTTTCTCGACCTAGACCCGTAAAACACGGCAAAAACGGTAAAGAAGGGTTTGTTCTTTTTCCTTTTCGTTCAATGCACGAAGTAGCTAATAGTGTTACTCTGAGGCGTTACCGCCCAGGACCGGTGCTGCTGGCCCCGGACACCGGCTCTTTTCATCTCGACTCCAGTGCACAAACATACAGCTTAATGCGACTAGTGTTTCCCCCTTTTATTTGGCTCACCATGGCTACCAAGTGCTGGGCTCAGAAATGCACTCCCCATCAATGAAGGAAAACGAGTTAACCCGTGAGAAAGAAATAGCCCTTTAGCAAAGTATAGCGAAAACCAAACGACTTCTCCTCAAATTTAATGTGTAGATCCGAAGTGATGGACTGTAGGGGAAAGTTGTCACAGACACTGAAATAATATGTTTGAGATTATGTTGTCTAGTGTTAAATAATTGCCTATGACTAGATCTGTTTTGCATCTGTACCTTTTGTAGAAAAATCTGTCGTTCATTGTTTGACTTTTTCTTGACTTTCCCCTCCTCGTGCGCTCCTTGGAACAGCTCCAAAACAAAAGCATAAAAATAAAGAACAAACCTTTCAGCATTCATTAAAATTCAAGCTGTTTATAAGCTATCATAAGGTTTGTCTGTCTTGATGAGTGCAGTTAGGACCGAGCTGTGGTCGGCAAGCTGCTGCATATAAACTTTAAACAAACTTTGCAGCGGCGAGATCGATTTATATTAAACGATTTCATATTGCACTTGCCTACGCGATCTCTCTGGAGGATTCAGCCAAGGAGTCTCTCTCACTCCCTCTCTCCCTCTCCCTCTCTCCCTGCTTAAAATGTGATTGATTGCACTTTTCTCCGGTGGACATTCACTACTAAATAGCACAGCGTATCCATCTGCCCGCTATATATATAAAAGCAAAAAAGGCTGGGGCGCAAAAGCAAACAGCGGCGCGCCTATTGATTTTTACGCATTCGACAAAAAGGGAAAGGACACGCATTTGCAGTTCGGTTTAAAATATAAATTACAGAGAAATGACTGCATATCGGTACAGAAGTAGGCTGAAATATCATTTAAACCAGCGAACAGCCTGTAAGGAAGCCCATTACAGCTACAGTGGAGCAATGCGCGAGAAGGCTATAAACTCTAACATTCCTCAAGCGTAAAAAGAAATCCGCATAGATAATTGTTGACTTACCTTGCGTCCAAGAAAAGGGAAATAGCCTCACATTGTTGATAAGAAGCCTGTAAATGGTTATCTCCCCTTCCTACGACTCGGTGTTCCCTAAGATTTTCTTTCCTCTGCCTCAACTGAGCAGGAGCACTCCTCGGCTCCCGCTATTATTTTCACTAAAATATATGAAAATTTATGCAAATGAAAATCAGCACTAACTGTTCGTCTCTTGTTATACTTGGGGATGATTTTTTCCCTCTCCCCCCTTTCTTTCTTTTTTGCATACAAAATAAATGAACTCCCCCAGCAGGGAACTTTGGGACCTTTTTATAATAAGCAAATAAATAATAAACACATCATATATCAGAGAGGAGTATTTTACTGGTGCACGGTGATTTCGGGGAGCATTTCGGAAATGGCATCTGACTCTGCTTTAAACATACACGATACTTTTTTTTTTTTGCCTTACACATAGTAAGGAGCCCTCTTCTCTTGCTGTCCGGTTTGTGCGGGCCGCCCGAGACGCCCTTTCAAAGCGTGCAGTGTGGACTGAACAGCAGTAATTTGGACAGAAATCCTCACTGTATATTAATGAATAGAGGGCCCCATGGCTCTGGCCCCTAGTCTGCCTATTCAGTGTAAACAAATCCACGAGGCTCCCTCGGTTTTGAGCCCAGTCCAAATTAAGTCTACTGGGATGAGAAGAAGGGGGGCACTGGCACGGAGCACACAACTACTCCACTGCCTTACATTTGCCCTTAAATCCATCTTGTAATCAAATCTTTGCGTCATCTTTCATTTGGGGAGCTTATGCTGGAGTGTTTGGGGTGAACGCATGGCATGTGGTTAGAACTTAAATACAGTTCATCCTGTCAAAACACCTGCCACAGGCCGTGTTTTGGTCAGGTAGACCCAGTAGGCTGCAGACACCTTAAACTCAACCAATGGGTACAGTGTATCTGGCACTTACTCTGGCACCCATGGGTGCGTCCATAGGCGCGGGGGTCCCACGCACTAACAAAGGCCCCATTCATGTGCGGGGTTGGGGTGGTCATCTTGAGGGGGTGGTGCGCATTTTAAGGGCTATATCTCTGGACTTTTTTTCTAAACCAGACGTTCCCAGCACCACCACCGTGCACGCACAAATCCCCAGAGAACTACTGAATATGCCTGTGTTTTGGTTCCCACTTTCTCTTTCACTGTGCTTCAGTGAGGTTGCCTGTGCGCGACGTTTCCGCATGGAAGCATCCTCGCAACCTTTGTGCGTTAACTCCTGATGAGCCGAGGCGCACGGCGCCACAGGCTCATGGTAGCATTCCATTTTCTGCAGTCAGATCACGACATGCACTTTTTCTCATTTTGACAGGTTTTACATATGTGAATGCTGCTCTGAGGCGCGTTAAAGAGACATTCACTCGATGGTGCAGGATGATGATTTTTATAGAATTAAATGGGTTTATTTCTCTCTGAACAACTTTAGGTGGCAAATTTTGACCAAACAGTTTTGAAATGCTACTCGTGCACCTCATCTCGCTATGCAGGTTAACAGAAGAAGATAAAGCATGTATCGTTTTTCTTTTTTCATTCTAAGGCTTTCCTGTTTTCTATGGGGGGCCCAGAGGGAATTAAACCCCCAGCCTATGCAGCATTGATGCTTTACTCTATTACACAATCAGGTCAGGCGACCACATAATTATTATTGTTACCAACAGATCTTTTAATGTCAAATAAAAGCCTGCATATGGTTTGCAGCATTACCAGAATATGAAGCTGTACTCAACAGTATGTGTCCATCTATTTGGCATGAAGCTTGATATCGTTTCAATTAAGATGTGCACTTTCACACGTGTACTTCTTTATAAATGAGAGAAAGTACATACTGAAGCTTTTCTGTATTATGATGGTGGTTTGACTCATAATGATCACAAACCAGAGGTCACACTTTATCGACCTCTGCACCCTGTTTGTGTGCTAATATCTCAGTACTGTTTACTACCAAGCTGTATTCCCCGTTTTGTTTGGACTGCAATTAAAAATCAGCCAATTGGAACAGCCGGAAGGAGGGCTCGTGCGCCCGGAGCAAGGCTAGCGAAACCTGCCAATCACACCCCGGGTAACCAATCAGCGGGGACGCACGGGGTAAACATCCGCGCGTCGTCGAGCTTGGAATGGGGCGGGACTACACGGCCTGTCAGGGAGAGAGAGAGAGAGATATAGAGAGAGAGGTGGAGAGAGAGAACAAGCGAATGAGAGAAGAGGCTTGCGAGCAGCGCCGTACACTGTTATACTGGATTGTACTTCAACGGGAGTTTGCGGTTTGGCAGGTTTATATACATCAAAACAGAACAAAGAGAAAGGCTCTACAGTGCTATAAAAGAAGAGAGAAAAGAATAAAGCGAGGGAGAAATCTCGGTGACTGAATTACAAAAGAACTAAGGACACTGCTAATGTTTTTCACATCCAAAGGGGACATAAACTGGGACTTTGTACATTGTGGAGAATTCGCAAGGCTTTTTGTTTTTTGTGACCACCAAAAGTTTGTTTGGGACAACGGTTTTTTCTATATATTTGAATTTTAATGTTTGCAGTTTCCTCCCAGTGTAAAACTTTCTAAAGGGACTGCACATGGTTTCAAAGGGCTTTTGAAAAACCTGGATTTTTATTCGTCCATATCCACGCAGAACTGTTTCAACTAGAATGTTGTAAATACATGCGGATTTTATTTAGTCCTCTGTCACCGTTTTTGAAGCTTTTTAGCGTTTTTTACGCACGTCGATGGTTTTTGCCAAAAACCTACCGATACTTTTAAAGTTTGAATAATTCATGAGATACAATTTGCCTGCTCGAAAGAAGTGACTGTAAAAAGGGAGGGGGGTTATCCACAAACATATTCATAAGGGTTGACGGAATGGCCACCGCGGCTTCCAATCCTTATCTGCCCAGCAATAGCATCTTATCTTCCGGCTCCATTGTGCACTCTGACTCCGGGGGTGGTGGCATGCAGCCTGGCAGTGCTGCGGTTACCTCTGGGTCTGGAGGCTACAGGGGAGACCCCTCGGTGAAGATGGTACAGAGTGACTTTATGCAAGGCGCAATGGCAGCGAGCAACGGGGGACACATGCTGAGCCATGCCCATCAGTGGGTGACATCCCTCCCGCACGCCGCAGCGGCCGCAGCAGCAGCCGCGGTTGCTGCAGCTGAAGCCGGATCGCCTTGGTCGTCGAGTCCCGTCGGGATGACGGGCAGCCCGCAGCAGCAGGACGTGAAAAACTCCGGTAGAGACGATCTGCACACGGGCACCGCGCTGCACCACAGGCCCCCTCACTTAGCTCCCCATCAGAGTCACGCCGGTGCTTGGGGGAGCACGACTGCGGCTCACATTAACTCCATATCCGGGGGGCAGCAGCAGCAGCAGTCGCTGATCTACTCCCAGCCAGGGGGGTTCACTGTGAACGGGATGCTGAGTCCGGGAAGCCAAAGCCTGGTGCACCCGAGCCTAGTGAGGGGGGACACCCCGGATTTGGACCACGGTAGCCACCACCACCACCACCATCACCACCAGCATCCGCATCACCAGCACCACAGCGGCGTCAACAGCCACGACCCGCACTCGGACGACGACACTCCGACCTCGGACGACCTGGAACAGTTCGCCAAGCAGTTCAAACAGCGAAGGATCAAACTGGGCTTTACGCAAGCGGACGTCGGCTTGGCTTTGGGCACATTGTATGGGAACGTTTTCTCTCAGACAACCATTTGCAGATTCGAGGCTCTGCAACTCAGCTTCAAAAACATGTGCAAGCTCAAGCCTTTGTTAAACAAGTGGCTTGTGGAGGAGGACCCGTCCACCGGCACGGATCGACAAGATCGCGGCGCAGGGGAGGAAGCGAAAGAAGCGCACGTCCATCGAAGTGAGCGTCAAGGGGGCTTTGGAGAGCCACTTCCTAAAATGCCCCAAGCCCTCGGCGCAGGAGATCAGCACCTTGGCGGACAACTTGCAGCTCGAGAAAGAGGTGGTTAGAGTGTGGTTTTGCAATAGGAGACAGAAGGAAAAACGGATGACACCCCCAGGAGTGGCACAGACGCCGGAGGATGTGTACTCTCAGGTCGGCAATGTGAGTGCAGAAACACCGCCCCCCTCCATGGACTGCAAAAGAATGTTCAGTGAAACATAGAACAGCACACAAGAATATTTTATATGAAATTAGACTGATTTAAAAGCTTACAGACTATCGCCAAGATAGCCAAATTTTTTGATACTGTGATTGTGAGGGAATATGAATGAGACTGCAAATGTGTTATCTATTTTTCACCAGAAAAAAGAAAGAGAAAAAACAACAACTTTTCCCTTTTTCCTCCCAACCCCCTCAGAAAACGCACCGTTAACCTTCTTCCAGGCCCTAATGTCTTAACCTAAAAGGTTCCTTCTGCTTTTTTCTTTCAGGGGCATTTTTTAGTAGATTACTTAAAAGATGCAAGTGAAGCGAGCGACCAGAGGGTGACAACTACAAGTTCATTCCACCAGGTAATTTTGGCGCATTAAAACACACCGAGAGGAAATCAAGTATTGTTTTTATTCTTTTTTTTCTCTCCCTCCTCCAAAAATGTTCCCCTTCATTATCCTGTGTTTGGTTGAAGAAACAAAGGAGCAGGCATTTTGTATATTTAAAAATGGGACTGAACCGCCCCCCCCCACCCCCACCCCCCGTTAAGCCCAACAAAAACAGAGAGGAAAAACTGCAACAATCTGAAGAAGAGTGACATCTACGAAGCTTCCATCACGATTTACAGAAGTTTGATTTCCTGAGATGGACACACACACAGAGATAGGCGCGTTGAGGATTAGGATATTTTTTCATGTTGAGGCCCTGAAGAGACACGATCAGGACCAGGACTGTCCCCGCCTGATCTCAAAGATCACCTGCTTTTTTCTTTCAAATAGGGTTTTTATTATTACTATTTAATGGACTTTGACACCGAGTGGATTTTTTCCTTTTCTTTTTCAACAACTAGAGCATAAGACATTTGAAAAGACTTCAGTTGCACTTATTTGAGAAAAAATTGAAAATCTGTTGCCATGTGTGACTGAGTGGGTGCTGTGGATATACTATTAATGCTGCCCTTTCTAAGCAGTATTCTTTGGTAGGTTTTAATAAACGAAACTCTGTAAAGCCGGCAATATAGATCACTAGATCAGATACTGATCTGAGTTATTTACTTTATATTTTTCATCAGAATGACTTGTTTTAATATTTTATTCGGAAAACATATGAATTATTCCAAACGGTAATTTATTTTCCCCCAGGAACTTGTGTAAGATGCTTTCCCATTCTTGTTTTAGTTTTTCTTATATTTTTGTTGTTGTCCTTATTTGTTTAATTTTGTATTATTGTTTCTAAAGGAGCACAAATCATCATAAGCTGACCGTTGTTAGGTAATAAGGGTATATTTTGATGTGATCATTTGATTGTAATTTAATTTCAGTAGTGGTTCCGTACGAGCTGATTGAGACACAATAAATTTCTTAGAATAAAATACAGTCATCATCTGTTTCGAAATCTATGTTCTTTTCGTGCATTTTTTATTTATTTTTTTTAGTAAAGGAATTACCCTGTGTGCTATTTTTGCATGCACAGCAGCAGCAGAAGCTAATGAAGAAAATGGTGGACTATTTTGTCCCAGATGAAGCTGCAAGCTGATAATAACCTCTGTTACAATACTGCAGAACAAAGGCTCCGTGTAGGAAATGAAAATAGTCAGCCTTTACAGATTTACAGATTATATATATATACATATACAGATATATAAATATGTACATTTGGTTGGTAGTTGGTGTGTTAATGTCGCCTTTGCCGTTTTAAGAGCCCATAAGGTCCTAGGTTATTGCCTCAGTTTATATAATAAATGTCCACCAGCGTTGTTATCATCGTCCCATAACTGGATATTACCATTTAAATGAAACATCTCGGTCACTTGCAGGCCTGCACAATGCTGTTTGTTTACATCTACTGCCTCTTCAGGCCTTGGGCAAAAAGCAGAAGCCCTAACCCCAGGCTGCAGAATGGATAACATGCGAGGATGAATTTAGATTTTATGGACGAGAGAGAGAGGGAGAGAGAGAACGTGGACGTTTCGCGGAGAAATCAAGTTCAACCGCAGAGCAGACAGACGCGTCCATGTTGAGCTGGTGATGTATGTCCTGACTGCATGTTACGTAATATTTACGTTGTATCTTATAGCTCAGATTCTGCATCACATGATAAGCACATATTTAACATGATTATCAGTCTGTTGTGCCCGCGCCTTATTCATGTGCTCGCCAACAAACAGCCATCTAATCTGTAAAATAACTAATTCTCATTTATTGAAATAACACGAATCTCAGCGTGCACGAAACTGTGCACTAATGCTTCATGTTACTGCCTCCACGTTCATATAACAGAACCCAAACATGCAGCCAGACACAGCTGTCCAGGTGTGTTTTCCAGGTGAGCTGAAGTGTTGGTTTAGGATCCGGGCCACTGGGTCACAGCTTGTGCAGCCCACAGCCTCTAACTACAGTGGAGTGAGGATGGAGCAGTCAAGTGCTGTTTGACATGTCGCTATGCTGCACATTAATATCAGGAGTTTTGACACGCTTAGTGCGGGGGGTTTGTGGGAATGAATGAAAAATGATGCAAACCAGGTTTTTAAAAGGGCTGATAATGCGCCTGTGCACCCAAGTGTCCCACATTATTTTATTTCCAATAATTCTAAATAATTTAGTCAATACTTTGCCTGTGGTATAGGCAGTGTTATATATTTTATACATTTTACAGCGGGACTGTTTTTCGCCAAGGCTGCAGGAAGCAGATGTGATTCTGGGTTTCAAACTTACTTTCTTGCGATGTCTTGCTCGCCTATTCAGCAAAACTCACAAAACGTGTCCCCTCGCTGCAGGATTTGAATTTCGCGGATGATTTCCCACACTAGTTGCTTAGCAACTGAATTCAATGATATAGAGAAGTAGGCATCATATTTCTTTGTCCCCATTAGTAAAAGTGGCAGCAGAGACACGCTCGGCTATACGCTATCCAGAAAAAGTTTCTATTTTCACATTTTCCCTCAGTGTATTTACAAATGGCGTTTGCATGCGTGTGGTGTTTTCAAATATTAGGCTATATAAAGAAGACAATCAAGGCTAATTATGAGGCTATTGAAAAGCAAAGTGTTTGGACTTTTCATTAAATAGTATTTCAACTTTAGGCGACACATTTAACGCATGCAGACAGAAGCTTTAGACAATAAAGCTAAATGCAGTATGGCTCTACTTTGGCCTGACATCGCCTAACCATGAACTTGCATATCGTGCACGCAGCTCCTGTGCTCTTCTGTATGAAATCAAATGCAAAGTCACATGACGGGCTGGGATAACCCTTTCATGCTGCCCAACACATAAGATCTTCACCACAGAGTTTTATCGCTGATGTAAGTTGACTTCAATAAATCCCATCAGCAGACCTGTGCATTTACACTGTGCACGCATATGGCCCTTGCAAATTACCTTTTAGAGCAGACAGCAGCTTGCATGGCCTGTGCAGAAATATCCCAATCTACTGTGAGATTTTACCAGGAGCGACACAAAAAAGAGTTTCAAATCTCCTAATGGGTTTTGATCCACCTATTCTGCAACAGCTTTGCCTTTTTCATGGGTGTTCACAAGCCTGTTGGCAGCAGCGTGTTTGTGCGTGCGTGCGTGTGTGTGCATCGACACGTCCAAGCCCTAGAAGGACTGCTTTCCCTGCTATTGATTTAGGACGCCAGTGGCCCAACGGGCTCGTCGCGCCCGTTCGCACTAATTAAAGCTGCTGCTTGTCACACAGCTCGGCTCCTTAGAACAAGACGGGAAGTGGAGGGACTCGGCGTTTGGCCTGTACAACCAAACTTTTAATGCCTCGTCATTCATTTTATTTCATGTGACTGTCAGCGGTCAGTCAGTGACACGGGCGTGAAGGCGATGTGACTAGCTAATTAAATTATCTAATTGCAAAGATTTCTATTTTGTTAGCAAATCAAATGATATGTCCAGTCTACTGTAAGATTTACTCTGTGGTGTATGATCCTATCTTTAGGCCCATGTCTAATTCAGTTTTACACTATTGCTCTTTGACGCGTTGTATTGGTTTGTAGGTGTAGTCTAGTTTCATTATGGACTCATCTTATTTAAGGCATCACACTTTTAATTACATATATACACATGCTTTTAATTGTACATGGACGTTTAGAGGGTTAAACCCACTTGCAGGATGTCGACCAATTCGTGTAATGAATTATGGACGCTACAGTTGCATCCCCACTGTGTGTCACATTAAAAGGCTGAGCCCAGGATCAGGTTGGTGTCAGGCTCATTCCGACCTGCTGAAAACGAGCATATAGACAACGGCTCCTCACTCATACTGTATTTACTCCACGTGTCGAGGGTATGAATATGGATTATTCTGAGCTGTTCTCCACAGGGAGCCTCCTCTTCCACGTCCACATAGATTTATCTCTGCTGCAGAAAATATCCTTCTGACTGCTGGTGACTGCTGACTTCTGATCATTCTAGGCCTGTAACTGTTATGTTACAGCAGGTGCATTGCTGAGTTCATTTACTTATTCTTTATTTGTTTCTTTTTTATCATGGTAACAACAAAACCTGTTGAACCTTTTAAAGATTATTCCAGCTCTGTTTACGTTGTTAAATATTCGTATGGTGCACCCACAAAATCGGTGGGTTGGGGGGTAATTGTATCTATGTTAAACAATTTATTTTATATTAATAGTTTTTTGATGTCGCTGTTGTCAAAGTTGGCACATGAAGCTCGAGCACATTTATTGATATTAATTTCCCAGTCAGGAGTGTGTAACGTATGTAACTGCGCCAGTAAATAATAATAACAACAACAATAATAATAATAATAATAATAGGCTCCATCAGACGTCAGAATATAAAGACATTATAAAGTAAAATTCAGACAAAAGCATTAAATCCTAATGGGCCTCCATGTAAATACAGCATCAAGTCTGTTGTGGCAGCAGCAGGAAGAGAAGATGAAGAAAACGAAGAGGAGGAGGAGGAGGACGTTTTTAAAATATGACGCGACTCTCGGGGTTTCCTCTCTATAAATTGTGAAGGTCATGGTTTTCTGAGCAGCCAAGATGGATAGGTAGAGGAGGGGTGAATGGAGTCTGAAGGCAGCTCAGCCATACAGAGGTAATGTGCTCCAGCATCTCATCTGCCTGTCTGCATAAAGCGCCTGGTGTACTATTGGATTTTTTTTAAATACTCCTTTTCCTTCTTTCCAAGTGCGAATTTAACGCCTTGAATTCAACATCGAGCCATTTTGTTGGCTTTAAAATCAAACACAGTTATAACGACAAACAAGAAAATTGGTTTTGCACCATGAATTTATTTTTAATATGGATTCATAAAATGTGACATTAAAGCCTTAAACCTGTTGCAAAAATGAAATTTCCGTTTTAAAAATAGTCCTGTGAAGAGGAGAATAAAGCCTTGTGTATTCCTACAGGTTAGGTGTGTTGTTCTTCTCCTAATGTTCTGCTTTTCAGTTCATAAATCTCCCAAAATCTTCCGTTGGCAGTTTGTCATATCCCCATAATAGTCTAAAGTTTCCCAGTATATTCCTTTAGGTCCGCTGTGAGATTTTACTAATCTCATCTGAATTATAACACAACCATGAAGTGGCTCTAGAAACGTGTGGGGTTCATTTCTACGCTTTTGCCATCGGTGCACTTCTACTATGGCAAACTTTATTAGCACCTAATTGCATTTTTATTCCATGTCCCCGCTCGTGTTGTTCTGAGAGCCCGGCTGGGTCTGTGCTGTCGGCCGGTCCCCAGTGAGCAGCGCTCAGCCTCCACACACGGACAAATCAATCAAATTCATCTTTTACATATTTGTTTATGTATGGAAAGTTTTTCAACTACCTGTGTGTGCTTTAGTCCCGTGACCGATTAGTTTCAGTCACATTGAGAGATTTGGTGTTTTACTGGAGAAAAAGTTGCTGCAGCAATAAAGAGGCCCGCATTAAAACCCTGACACTAGATTTCTACACTACACGGATGTTTATTTGCGGCGTGCACGTACAATTTCTCGCCAATACTTACTAGAAAATAGATTTGTGCATTATTTATTCAATAACAGAGAAGAAACGACTTTAAATGCAAACACAAATAAAACAATTTAGTTTTTTACTTTAATATTCTGGTTGTTCTGATTTCAGATTTTATGAATACTTCCTCCACATAAAGGCACTCCATTGTGTTACTGATATAACCCAGATATATTCATTACAAACCCATCTTTCTTTTTTGATGAAAGTCACAGGAGTAAACGTCCTCTCTCCAGCTTCCCCGACCTTACAGCGCCACCCAGTGGCCATGCGCTGACTCCACAAATCAAACGCTCCTGTCATTATCGCCACTAAATCAACTGCTTTAATCAAAGGTAATTAATAAAGATGACATTTTGAGTTATTTGGATCAAGAAGATTTTGATTTTTTCACAAGTCTGAAGCCACTTTACACGTTTTAAGGGTTTGTGTGTCCGTTTAAGGACTTTATACTGAGAACATTTACACAAAGGTTTTAATATATATTTTTTCTAGGACTGAAATAATTAAGTTGATGATATTTTGATGTCTTTTTACCAAAGCTATCCATTGACAGGGTTTGACGGTTGTGTTAAACGATGCCGATAACATCCAAAGTAACTTCCATCTTAAATTCTACTATGTATTCTGATATAGTGTATATCAGTAGTTGTTTCTGAGTTTCATGCATGTGGTTGCTGTTCTGTGAAAACCATGTGTGTCCAAACTGTCAGCTTCCCATGACAAAATAAACAATTAAATATTCCTGATTTCAATTTAATGGCAGTTTCCGATAATCCGGTTGGTTTTTAAATAGAACCCATGAAGAAGCAGTTAATCCACCAGTTTATGTGAAAAGTTTAATATGGGAACATTTGGTTTGTACTGCAGCAACCATGTGTTAGTGGAGAAGCTAAACCATTGCTCATTTAAATGGAAAAAGGCCTTTTTGTGACACTGCTTTGTTACATATCGGTGAAAATCAGTTATTCGGTTATTATGAGTTTGGTGCTGCTATTTCTCAAGGTTACCCAGTTTGGCCTTTTTTAAAGGTTTTTGGATGTTTATGCAGTTTTTCTCTTTTACTTCATTTTTCAGTATTGTTTAAGAAAGATATATCTGGATTGTTTATCTATATCTTTCTACTCAGTGAAGAAGAACAGGTGTTTGTTTATTTACTTCCTGGTTTTTTGCTGTAGGTGGGTCAAGTAAGGCAACATGCCAATTGTGCAGTAAGTGACGTCAAGTCTTGCCAAGCTGTTGTTGTACATGTTTAGATATGTTACTGTGTGAAGAGCCTCCATAATGTTGATTGTTCTACAGTTTACCCACTGTAGCTGTCCAGAGAAATATGATGTATCTCTAAACTTGATTTTTAATTTCCTGTATGGGTCAACATTTAAACTAAATGCACATTTTAAAACCACACTGAGTTACATATAAATGCATTCTGGTTTTCTTAGCTTATATGACATTATAGGGTTACATGGTTTTCCTAGGATGGTGACAGCATGCTATTATTACCACCTCAAATAGCTTCTTTTGTGCAACTTCTCTATTTTAATGCACTTTTTGTGTGAAAGCATGTTTTACTCACTCTCATACATGCAGTTTCTTGTTTCTGGGTGAAACACATGCTCCACCCTTGCCGCTGATCCCCATAAAAGAAGGCCAGGCCCTGGTTTATTGGTTGTCATGGGAACCAGGAAGCTAGTTAGTGATCTTTCACATCTTCTCCTGTTGTTTATTCATATGACACGATGAGAGACGCCTTTTCAGTCAGTGCACATGTGTTTGGAAAGCATTGTACAAAAGCCGTAATACCTTTTGAGGATTACTGGGAGTAAGGCTATTTTGTTGATGCTGATGGTATTCATAATCACTCCCGCAGGTGTTGCTGCAGTAAGGTGGCATTGTGTGAAGTCTTACATGCTGGGTTGCAGTTGCAGAATAAGAAATGATATCATTTAGTAAGGTAAAAGTAGAAAAATGGGACACTGATCAAAGTCTTGCAATCAAACATTAGTATTAGTAACAAATGTATTGAAAGTAAGTCATTGGTTCAACTTTTGGTTTGTACAACTTTTTTCAGGTTGGTTAATCTGAATTTGACAATATGGAGCTATACAGTTTAGACATCTTTTCTAATCAAAACCTTCTGTACAGCAGCAGTTTTCAGAGTCAGGGTTTGAAATAAGGAGTCACATTTCCTATTGCATTACAGCAAAAGAAACAAATGGAAATGCTCCTCAGAATATACTTCATACAGACTTTCTCAGGACCCAGTGGCATGAAGGGTATCTGTCCATAAAGTTATATTTGAACAGATTCCACATTGATAGTAAGTGCAGTCTGTGATGTTAAAATGGCCTGGACCCTGTAAGCCCTCTCAAACCAGAAAGTGAACACAGCTCTGCTCCTCATCCAGCCAGGCTCGCGAATCACGGCGAGAGCTCAACTGCTTCCAAAGCCTTTTGCCAAAAAGCTGGTCAGCATTTCAAAGGACTCTGAACATTCGTGGAGACTGACGCCCACAGCCGCTGACGAGCTGGTGCCAACAATCCACGTTTATGTTGAATCCGAGAATCATACAGAAAGAATGGTTCAGACATTGCCAAATCATGACCTGCTAACCTAAAAAAAAAAAAAAGCAGAAAAGAAGTGACTCCAAAAACATGCCAGAACTTTTTGCTAATGTGTGCAAGTTTCACATGAAGGACAACTTCTGTCTGAGGCACTTGTTCTTGTAGTTTAGGCTTTGAGGTAATGCTTTTTCATACAGTCCTAGTATTTAGCAGCAACTTCTGACATCACCTAAATGTCAGTGGCTTTCTGGGATGTTTGACAAATCCTACCTCTGTGACAATAATGCATATGTCTGTGCTTCATTGAATGCCTGCATATTGGAATTTGACGTGTGTGTGTGTGTGTCTTGTCGAATTCCATATCTCCACCCAAGACAGATCGATGGTCAGAGACAGAGACAGGGGTTGGCTGGTTCTCAGGGGTCCGCCGGTGACACCTCCTGCTGGAGCTCGCCGGCCAGCCGCCAACTCAAGTCAGCTATCCCAGCAGACCGTTCTCTTTGGCAGCAGTTACCAAGGTGACAGCATGTCAGCGCAGCCCCAGAGCGCCACTGTGGGCAGGTGGGGGAGGCAGAGGGGAGCAAGCAGGGAGCCCGATGCATCACCAGCTCTGATGGGTTTGTCAATATTGCTTAGATCCAAAGGGAGCTGGGCCTACAGTGACACACACTGGGCCCCTCCTGAGGGCCAGAGTCAGGATACACACCCTCACCTACAAACACACACATACATGCAAAAAATCATGCACATAAACATAAGTATCCATGTGCGCATACATTATGTGCAACATACGAATTTCATTTTGCATAGACCTTTAATTTAATGGAGACTTAACCTTAACCATAGCTACTACTGTACATGCCCCAACTCTAACAGTAACCTAAATCTAAACAAAAACTTTATCTTTTTGAAATTATTTTTAGGCCTGTTGGTCTTTATGACAATGAAGAGAGAGTTCACCCTGGGGACCTGCTTTTTGTCCACATATGGGAGGTGAGTCCTTATTATGTGACTGTGTGAAGAGGTTTTTGTCCTCAGTGCAATTTAATAATAGTAAGGTCTATACTTTACTTTGTAAGGTGTCTTGAGACAACGTTTGTTGTGATTTGGCCCTATACAAATAAAATTGAAATTGAATTGAAATCACTGTGATACAGCAAATCAGTACACTTGCGAACACACTGCATGTTTGCACAGTTATAGTGCATGAACAACATACACACTTTGAATGATGCACACACTAGTAGTGTCTTGTGGCCTCATTTACACATCCTCACATTTGTACTGTATGTTTCAAGACCAGAAAGAAAGAGAGTGAGGAGAAGGAACAGAAAGCACGCTTAGGCAGTCTGACTCTGTATCTTATTAACCAAAGTAACCATTTCTAGGCTGTGGATTTAATAGATTACTAATGATCAGCCACGAGTATCTCCAAGTTAGACATTAGAAGCAAATGCCCAAAATGAGATCATTTGCTAATCTGGATGTTTTCACCTCTCTGGAAACTCACTTTGATATGTGAACATGAGGGGATATTTGTTTGGGTTCAAAGCAGTTAGTTTTGTGACTGACTGGGGGAAGGAAAGGTTTACAGCTAATTTCATTCTACTATCTTGGCGTAGTGTGGTGTTATAAGTACACATGGAGAAGGTGTGAGGATATACGTAGCACTCATGATTCCTCATAGGCTCTATATCTGGTCTGACCAATCCTCTTAGCAAGAGAGAGCTGAGCTCTGCCCTCCCCAGAGAAGTCTCTTTTTCATTCAGCCTATTATGTCAGTGTTGAGGGAGGGAGAGGTAAAAATATTATGACTGGAGCCTCAGCAGAGCTTGTTTGCAGCTAATACCAAAGTGAGGAACTGCTTCTGTCAATATCTGGTGGTTGTTTTGAAACACCAGTGTCCGTGTCTGCTACTTCCCTCTTCTGTTACAATAAATGGGAGTTTTACAGAAAAAGCAAGATGCCTGATTCTGATTTAAACAGTGATTTACATGTGTGGTGCCTTGAAGCTCAACACGACTTACACATTAGCAAACACAGAGGTTGCTTGCACTCAAACACAGGCGGCATTCGAATGGCTTCCGCTGCTGTTTAAAAGCTTTGCTCACTGAAATAAAAGTAATTAATCGGTGTTATACACCAAGGACATAATTATCTTTTCCAGTAACTGGCACATATTTAATTACCAGTAATTGTTCCCCAAGCCTTGTTCAAAAGTGTTGCGTGCCAGACAGTTCTGATATATTATACACTAATCCTGCACTTGATACTCAGTCAATTAAGAAATGTGTGTCAAAGAGCAATCATGTAAACAGCGCTATGCAACACGTACGTTCTTCTGAGACATGATGCCTATGTGGGCCTCCGTCAGTGTCCTCACACATCCAGCATGCACACATGTCTTTCTCACTGCTGTGTATCGGGTTTTCCTCCTCAGGGTGCAAATCCCTACCTATCCCATTCCTTCCCAAGGTGTTAATGCCTGCCAGATTGGAGAAAAGTAATTTGAGATCATTTCACAACCAAGGCCACAGATACTGATTAACACAGGGGCTACTTTCTAGCCAACTGCCACGGTCCCATTTAAAAAGTGTCAGGAGCTAAATTTACTCCCCTGTGCCATGGGGTGTGTGGGGCCAGAGGCTGCAGTGGGGCCCTTGAACATGAGAACAGGGTTTAATAAGTAAACAGGAGAGGCAGAGAACAGTGCTTCTGATCAGAGCTTATTTGCCCAGCCGAGCCCCTGGTATGCGCTACTAGCTGATTAGCCCTGCCGATTGTACCTTGTAATTGCAGTGCCTTGACCCCCTCTAGGCAAATATTAGATTTTAGTGGTTTAACCTTTCCAGTCGTCAGAGCGGGGTAAATTGCCCAACCAGATGTTAAGGAGCACAGCGGTAGTCCACAGCCCTTCTGATCAGCAGGGAAAAAAGCTCACAGATTGAGCCTTTTCTTTTTAATATTGTCTCAATTTCCTCTGGCCTTTCAAGCTGATTTTTCACAGCGGTTTTCTTCTGTGAGAAATGGTCGTATTCCAATCCTTATCCCCTCGTCTGATGTCAGGTTACCTATTATTTAAATCAATTCAGTAACGGTCATTAGTAAGGGACAAGTGATCAATGAAAAGATCAATGGCAGATATTAACCTACTAATCAGTCCTTCGGTTCAATCACTCCTGCAGTTTGTAGGCTGGTGAGGTACAGCACATCCATGCGAACAGGGCTTTGCCTAAATGCTGTAGCAGAAAACATGCTAGTTACTTACATTTAAAGAATCTGTCCTGTAAAGTTACTCACTGCAATTAAAATGTTTTTGCACTTGATCAGTGTGCAAAAGTAAATTATACAAGAAAATAGCAATCAACACCATTATTATTAGACTCCTTTCCTCATCTACAATCACGATATTTCAAGGCAAATAGTTTACAAGCAATTGCAGAGACGTCTGTGGTCAAATTTTTCATGCAGCCACTTTCTTTAGAATCTAAAATCCTTTTAACACAGCACAGAAGGATTATTACCTTGTCAGTATGTTAGACTGCAGCGAATAGAGAACAACAAACTGAAGGCGAAGCGATGGTGTGGTGATGTCGTCAAACTGTTTCACATTCCACCTCTGAGATGAATATGAGGTCAAATGAGCAGCAATTATACCATCCCATTCCTTGGATAAAAAGCATTATTTTCCGCCAGATCCCTCTCTGTAATAAAGCAGTGATTGACGTGCGACTGTATGCGAGAGCTTGCTCGAAGCATTTGTTGAGATGAAATGGAAACAATATGAAAACATTCTCTGAAGAATGGATTTTCCCCTGACTTTTTAAATCTCGCCAGGCAATCAAAAAACTCACCCTCGACCGCAAGCCTGGTTTCCATCATTCTTTGGAAACCTGTAGGTGTCAGTGCATTTGAGGAGGTCACAGACACCACTGGGCAATTACCATGAAGCTTATTCCCTGCTTTACAAGGTAACCTTCTAATTTATAATCTTATATGTGGTATAACCTCTATACTTGATTATAGTGGAAAAAGTGTCTATCTTTGTGTCTGTTCCCATGGGTGGTTTCTTTCTCCTAATGCTTTCACACATGCTTGCTTGAGTCTTTGGGCCTTTAACAATCCCCAGCCGCCCTGGGAGCACACTGCTTTGCAAGTTAAGATTATTATGGGAAACACTTTCAGACAGGACAGGCTGGGGCTAGGATGATGGAGGGCAGCGGAAGTTTTTCTTGGGTCATTCCCAGCCATTTGCAGAGATCTCGAGTTTCTCCTCAGTCTAGCCTTGGATCCAGATCCTCTTCCTCCCTGACAGGCTGAGCAGAGGTGGCAGCTGCGTCTCCAGGCCCCAGTTCACCCCGCATGTAATAGTTTCCTTCCTCCCTGAGCCTCTCACATAGCCTGAGCCTGAGTCTGAGTCAGATAGAAGAAGGGCAGGAAAATAGTGATCTTTTCATTGCCGTGATGGACTGAAGTAACCCTTCAGCTAGATAGGAAACCCAATACTGCCTCTAACTCGCTGTCTGGGAAGACAAAAAGAAGGGGGCAACCGAAGAGGAGGAGTAACCAAAGTGGTTCCATGTGAGACATGGAAGTGAAGTCTGGGAATGACAGGGATTGACACCCTGAATACTGCTCCCTCTCCCCTCTTCACCACAGAGTAGCATCCTCTGGTCTGTACATGGTGAAATCAACCTCACCAACACTGGTCTGGAGAGATTCTCTCTTTTATGTCATTCATACACTGTATATGCTTGAGGAGTATAAACCTATTAGTTCCCTTAGATCTAAAGGAAGCAGTCAGCTAGTGTGCCTAAAATCACAACCAAATTTGCCCCACACTTTAATTTGAAATTTTAACCTTTAAATGTTTTTAAACCTCATTTTATAAGCCATAAGATGTGAGGTCTTCAAAATGGAAATCTTAACATCTACAGTTTTCTGACAACTGTATTCCCTCTGTTGAGGAAGATTGTCTGATACAAGCCAAAGCTCCAGGACAGCTACAAATCTTTGTGATATAAACCACTGAATTTGTTCTAATTGTGGGCACTTTTTACTCCTTACTATATGATTCTGTTGCATTCAGTCACAGTCTTTTCTGTTCTGTTCTGCCTGAATGTTTTCTGCCAGTCTGTTCAGATAGTCTCACTCCCCTGTGGAGCTGCTCTGAGGAGGAGGCCTAATATCTGCAGACATCTATGGCCACCGCCCAATCTGTTGCACGCTCCATTCATTTCACGCATTGCCAGAAGTGCTTTGTAATTATCCTGATATTGATGAAGGCTGATTCCAGTAGGTAATCGCTGGCAGTTCAGCTGTTTTTATGCATCTCAGCAAAATGTCTCTATCCATTAACAGTGGCAAATTAATTTCCACTCAGTGACCGTACTTGTTGATAATCTACCAGTTGATGTGTGTGTGTGTGTGTGTGTGTGTGTGTGTGTGTGTGTGTGTGTGAGAGAGAGAGAGAGAGAGAGAGAGAGAGAGCGCACACAACTACACTTATACGGGACTAAAAATGATCTCTGCAGGAAATTTTTATCTGGCTGTCAATGACCTCAGAGACAAGGGCAGAAGAGCTTTCTAGGCCATCAAAAATCCTCAAATATAGATATACCTATTAGAATGTAGTTCAGAATATTTGGTCAAATTATCAAACTGATCCTACTATACAATAGGGAAGTGCGGGGGCCCCTTGCACATCCCCAACAATGGATGCCGAGCTGATTTAGGCCAGTTTCCCCTTTTAATTTGAATCCAACAATGACCAATCAAATTCTATTAATACCTAAAACAAATAACCCTGACTCCTATGATTACAAAGCCCTCTAGAACACAGAGAGTCCCCTCAGCCAGCTGGTCCTGAGGTTCACCTCTTCTAACAGCACCAGTCCTCAGGACATCCCTCACACAATCAGGACCAACCAAATTATACTGTAACTAAAGAAAAAGAAAATTACATAAACTACTGGAAACTTCACTGCTCTTTGGTTGTAAACAGTCAGTACACAGTGGCAGACTGTCTGACCGCCGTGGCTGATCAGAGCCTGAGGAAGACGCTGACGACTCA
>NW_018127928.1:1824798-1826350 GCF_001952655.1 Monopterus albus
GACGGTCGGACACAGACCGGGAGGCCTAAAGAGGACAGACTGTGTCAGCTGTGTCCACAGAGAGAGGTGGAGACAGACCAACACGTTTTACTACACTGTAACACCGGTGAACATATAAGAACAAAGTTCTTTGCACAGCTTAAATGTAAGATCCCAGACTTTGACTTAGTCACAGGGTCAGCACCATATTAGCTGCAAAAGTTGTCTATACATGTCACAGCCCTGGGGACAATCAGCACAGCAACAACACATTTCATCTGTAACTACTGACCTGAAACAAACTTTGCCACTTTCTTGATTTCTCTAGTTTTTCTTGTCTTTTTGCCTGCTATATATTACTGCTATATGTTCTATATTCTTGTTTTTTAAATAATATTTGTAATTGGAATGCTAAAGCTTTGACAGCACTGTATATGTAAACAGTAATGCCAGTAAAGCTTACTGAACTGAAATTGAACTGAGAGACAGATCCTTGACAGATACTTGACACACACATAGCTTTTACGACACACAAAGTTCACTGTGGGTATTAGTTTGACACTACATAGTGGTGTGTTACATTATGATTATGCACAGACTGTATATTGAAGTAACTGTACTGGTGACAGCAGTCTTCATAAGAGTACAGTAGCAGTATCATTACACCTATAGTAGATAATAAAGAACTATTCCAAGCGGGAAAAGGAATATGAAGTCAATGAAAATGAAATATAATTCTGAAGAGGAAAAAAGTGGAAATGAGAATACAGTACATGTGCAAACGGGAATGGCGCAGTAATGAAAATAGAAATGCTATTAGAAACAGGAATGGAACAGAAATATGGGTAGGAATAACAGTGGAAATATAGAATCAGAAATCAGAATAGAAATAGGAGTGGAGAAAGACGTGTGTAAGAAAGAAGTGTGTTGAAAGGAAATAAACTTAGAAACAGGAACAGGGAGAGTCATGAGAAGAGAAATATGAATGAATGCAACAGTTTGTCATGGAGGTACTAGGCTTATATAACATTTAGTGGATGTTGTACTTTACAGTGTTGTGGCTGTGACATTTGCAGAGATGCCTGGCTGCATCAGAAACTGAACCCTTGCCAGTGTTTGTGCCTTATTCTTCTTATGAACTACCCCTTATCCAACAGAGGTAGGGTAGCGCTTGACTGAGCTTAACATGTTTCCTCAAAATATTAAATATTAAAGATGTGTGTGCACAGACAAACCGTAAATATCCCATTTCTACAACCTACTGTGATGTATTGTGGAGTATTGGAGATCCCTTCCACCACACCACTAAGGGTAAATAACTAGGCTTTAAAAGAGTAAATGAGCTTGAGCAAAGTTGCCCTTTGATTCCCCATGTTTGTGGAATAACCATAATGGATTCTTTAGAGCCGTGAACAGTTTATAGGCATGACAGCCATGTTTCGGCAAGATGGGCTTATCCCCACGCAAGACGCTAAGGATATTAAGGAATCGGCATAAAGCAGCATGGAAATGATGACTGGAGCAAAGCCTCAGCTCACTGGTATTATAACCCCTCAGTTCTCTAGCACTCTAT
>NW_018127928.1:1826372-1829421 GCF_001952655.1 Monopterus albus
AAGAGTGTGATTAGCACAGCTCCACAGGGTGATGTCCCCTATTATTTTTTGGTCCATTGCTATCCTAGTTATACAATTAAAAGGATGTCACTCAATCTGGGGATGGGGCAAATTTAGAGCAGGTCAGTATCACCTATTGGGGCGTTTACTTTTCAAGACAATGCAGGATTCCCTGTTGTCCATATGGAGATCTGCTGGAACAGTTGGCTGAGAGCCAGATCCTTAATGCCTGGCACTGATTTATAGCCTCAAATGAAGCACTGATAGCACATGGCAAACATGAAAACAGGGGGCCATGAGGTTCCCTAAATTAAATCCTTTCACTTTCACTTCATAGCACTGTCTTCAGTGCAAATTCACAATTTTTACACAAACTGCTAATGTTTTCTTCCCATTAGCAAGGTGTACATTGTCATTAACAAAAACAACTCTTGAAATGAATACATTTTCCAGTTTGCAGTCATCACAGACTGACAAGTCACTACAGTATGTGACCTAAGTCCAGAGTGAGCTCATCAAATGAATATCTCCACCCAATCTACCCACGGAGGCCCGCCTGCCAGAGACAGGCCACGGCAGAAGGATGATTAATGTGCCACCCTTCACCCCCCACTGTGAATTAGACACCATGGGTCGAAACTATTTTTCTTGGTGAGCAGGAGCACGCTTGTAGCTAAAAAATGGGGCAAACACTGTTTATCATCTGCCTGACGACAGTCCTCCTCGGGGCAAATTATCCACACGGCCATATCGACTGGCATGGGCCGGGAGTCAGTGCCCCTTCACTTTGATTAATCTCCTCGTGTTCCTGCTCCAACTCTATCAAAGTAATCTAAGTGAAGACACACAGCATTGATCTGTAAACACAGAACACTACTGTACCAAACACATTCACACACACACACACACAGAGGGAACACAATTACAAGAGGTGACCTCAAGTTATTATCAACCAAAGGAAGGCCTACTTGCATGGATTATAAAGACAACACTTCTTTAATACTGGGAAATATTAGATGTGTTCATTCCTAAATATGAATGCTATATGTCATACTGCTTTCTGAAAACACATGACAGTGTGTTCATTCTTAAATGCCTTACTCTTAACCAGCATCTGAAACATTTTCATTATATTAAAAGAACCATGTCAACCATGTCAACTTTAGATGAGCTAAGAAAACAGTTGCAACTTTCTGAGAATGCTTTTTTCAGTAATCCAATGAGGGATGTTTTCATGGTTTACTTGAGAAATAGAGGAATTTTCTTAACCTATAAAAGAAAACTTTAAAAGTTTCAAATTGACCAAATCTGGGTGCACATGGTTTTCCTTTCGCAGGGACACTTGTAACTTATGTGACAAATTAAATAAAGATTTATTTACAGTATATTTTTGAAGCATGATGGTGTCTTTGACATTTTTCTTTGGATATGAATGTTATATATAATACAAAAGTGAATAACATGTCAAATGGGTCATTCAGATCCCAGTGGAAGATATATTAATTCAGGAGGAGAGTAGTTTATATTAGTTCAGTAACTATATTCTTCCCCATTTGTATATATAGCTGAATACATACACATAGGACTCAGTAATGGAGTAAATTAATTTAGAAAATGCTAAATAAGTATAAACTGCATAGTAACAGCAAAATGTGCATAATGGTTCTGCTCAGTGGAAAGTCAAAGCTACAACATGTCTGTGTGTCTTTTTATACAAATATGTTCTCTAAGAAAAACAGCTGACTGTTTTCTACATTCCAGTAAAGCTGACTGACTAACTTTACAAAGTGAAGGTTGAAGATCCATCATAAACACTAGACTAGAATGTTATCCAATGTCATCAAAGCAGCATTAACTCCAGTGCTTAGAGAAAGCATGATGCCACTCCTGGCTGTTAAGACAAATGAAATATGGACATGACTTCCTGCTCCTCAACATCAGGGAACACTGTGGCTGTAGAAAAAATGTCGCTGGGTGATGCATCAAGTCCTCAGTCATCACTCCCCAGAGGAATGGAACTTGTTTTTATCCAGATTTATAAAGTTGTCTAAAGTAACAGCTTGTGCTCATCTATTTGGGCAATCCACACAAAATGTTGTGTTAATCCTGTGCTGCACTGCCCAGCACCTACTGCACAAATATGCAAAACAATCTGTTTTATATGTAGCCTTGCCAATGTTTTTGGCAGACTACAAATTTTTCCTTTTTTTTTATTGTGTTATTTCTGATAACTCATGTGGATCCACTGCTTTAAATCTTGTGGTGTGACTTTTACAGTAGCCTTCATTCTGTGAGTAAATGGTGCTTGCATGCGGTTTGCATTAAACCAGACAGAGCAACAGAGCCTCACGGGTGCAATGTTATTTGTTATGGTAAATGGTCTTATATTTGTATAGCACCTTTCTATGCTTTACACACTTTCACACTACTCGGCCATTCACCCATTTGCACTCCCAAATACTCACACATTCACACACTGGTGACATCACCGGGAGCAACTGGGGGTTCAGTGCCTTGCTCAAGGACACTTCGACATGTTGACGGGACAAGCCGGGAATCGAACCACTAATCCTCTGGTTAGGAAACGACCCGCTCTACCTCCTGAGCCACAGCCGCAAAAATTACAGCATAATCTTAGGACTCTTTTGATCTCTGCTAGAAAATCTACAAGCTACCCAGCAGTAAATCAAATTCTAAACATATAAGCTATTTAAAAGTAGCTCCCCCTTTACCAGCTGTAACATTAAAGTGATAAACACAGTAATTATAATCCAGTAACATGATGTACAGCAGAACCCCGGTTTTCGTATGCCCTACTTTCCGTACGATTCGGTTTTCGACAAATTTTTTTTGTCAAAATTTTTCCCAGTTTTCGTACATCTGCTCGGTTTTCGTACAGTTGATTGGTCGGTTCAGCGTCATTAGTCTGTACCAAACTCGTCCGCCTGCCCGCGTGACTTGGCCACTCATTTCCCGGAAGAAATGAGTGAAGGGAAGTAACCCCAGATGGGGCCTTGATACATGAAGTTCTTATGGAGGGGGATTCCCC
>NW_018127928.1:1829663-1837297 GCF_001952655.1 Monopterus albus
TATATATATATATAAGTAAGAAGACCAAAGGTGTGACAATTAGAAACCTAAATTATCACAGAGCTTCTAGCAAAATCACTTAAATTAAGCAAGTGGTCTCTGAGTAATGCAAACTGCAAACTGTTCTTCAAATTTTTGCAGGTCCTGTCTGTAGTAAAATGGCATTTTAAACCAGCTTACAAATGTGTTTTTAGCAGTTTTAGAATTCAGTATTTGTTTCATGGCTGGTGTTAATCAGTAGCTCTAGTACATGGGATCACTACAGGATTTGTTGCTAGCTGCACCATGTGGTCGGCACGTTTTGCATTTTCATCATCCTGCAAGTTTTCAATAAGGTGTGGGTTTTGTGGACTGCTGTTTGAGAAAAAAAACAACAACAATGTGTTACCCTTGTTAGAATATAGACTTTTTTGCCTCATTCCTCATTTCAGGCAGATGATGCAGCTTTGTCGTCTGTTATCATGTGTCTCGGATTATATACTTCATTCTCTTTCTTTGTATTTTCTTTATAGTTGTAACTAGATTTTTTTTACAGATGTTATATATACCCTAAAAAATCCCATTCATTCATTACCTTTCCATTTCATGAGATTTGATTTTAATATTTTACAACAGCTTTGCCCTGTAACTCCTATGAGTGTTCATTGTCTAAATGCATTAAAAACAACAGCATAGCACTGTCTGCTGTGTCTGCTTCCCTAAGAGATGTTACTCCTAAACACAATGTTATGATCTTTTAACTAGACAGTAGCTAAAGACTACCGTTTTTTAAAAATAGTTGTTTATGATACGTAGGATTTAGTGTTCGTCTATATTCTAAAGAACACTTGAATACATGCAGCACTGTACATGAGTCTAGAGTAAATCTGTTTTATTCTGCTGTGGTTACAAATGACTGTTTATTTTAATTGAATTGAATTGAATTCACCTGGTTTCATAGCTGAGTGTGAAAAGGAAGCCAAACAAAATATGAATCACACACATACATATAGGTGTAGGTAGGTGTGTGTAGGTTTGTGTGCGCGCGGGCGCGCATGTAGGTTATGTCACGTGTTTCAGACGCGTAACGACTTCCGTCAGTGGCGTCACTGCTGTTGGCAAAGATGGCGGTCTCCTGTGTGCGAACCATGGGTTTGGTTCTTGGAAAATCTGTGAATTGTAGCTCGAGTTTAGACGCTGTGATGTCACAACTGAGCCGACAGGTGAAGTGTATGCTCATTTTTAATAAGTTAAACTTTGATATATTTTGAACAAATGCAAGCGTATTGAAATTAAGTACAAGACACACAATGTGACGTCCTTGAGTTAGCATCCACTTGCATCGTCTGTTAGCCAAAACTGCCTTGACAGATGCTTGAAATGAATGCCAGCGTACATGGCATTTAGTGTCACAGTGGTGTGACAGACTTTTAAAGTATTTTAATTTAATTATGGATCCTTTAAAAGGGTTCGGCTGTAGTTTGGTGTTGCTCCAGACATTTACCAAGTTAGCGTGACTTAGCTAGCTTTGCATCCTGTTTTGCTCCCCAGGTCCTGGGCAGGCAGATATGTGTGAGCTGCGCACTTCATAGAAAGAACCTGGCAGCTGCAGGCCCGGAGAAGTTCACAGTGGAGTTCATTCAAAAGCAAGCGGAGGAGTTTAACATCGGGAAAAGGCACCTGGCCAACATGATGGGAGAAGACCCCGAGAGCTTTACACAGGAGGACATAGATGTAAGTCAGAGTGGGTTGGTTTTTTTTACTGGATGCATGCACATGCACATGCACATGCATATGTTGTTTGTTTGTGAGTGGCTTTCTTGTAACCAGTGGCTTATGGAAACCTGTTTTGTAGCTGCAGTTGTGGTGATTTACTGACTTTTGTCTGCAGTTTGTGAGTCAAGTGGCTCCACGTTGATAAAACACAATTTTATCAAACCTGTTTTAAATCAACAGGATGTTCTCAAACGTTTGGCAAGGAACTTGACCCTTAAGTGAGGCTGTTTGGCTCAGGTTATGAAATGTTGAAATATAAGTTTTGGGTCTCAATATTTTTTTTGGGACAACAGCAATAATGCACACCGATAAGTCATGTGTGAAGAATATATGATGGGAAATTTAAGACTAATATGTTGGAAACTGTCACTCTGACTAAATCTGTTCTGCACTCCTACTGGCTTGTATTACTTTATTGTCAATTTACAAGTATGTATGTATGTATTGCATTGTATATACTTAAAACAATCCAATTATCCAAGTAAAAATCCAGGTTTAGACATTTGTCTCTTGAGCAGCGACATATGTGTTACCTATCCCTTATAGTCAGTGGATTGCAACTTTCTGTCCTTCTGAATAAAGGCTAGAATAAATAGAATAATTGAATAAATACTAAGTATGTTTTACATTTCTGGTATTAAAATGGCTATTGTTGATAGCTGGATGATATGAGGGATGCCTGCATTTTAACTAATTTCTTTATTTAAAATATAACCATGTCTCTATGTAAAAGATAAGGTTGACACTATTGTCTGATTCTTTTTTCTTTTATACAACAGAGCTCCACAGCTGTCCAGAACTTGTGCATGAGCTGTGTCATGTTTTCCTTCATTGCCATGAACACACACACACACACACACACACTGTAGTTGATTTTGACTCAGACATGTGTACATCGCTCTGCTGGTATAAATACTCACTAGAACACCAAATGTAGAATAATGCGCCACTGAAAATAGTCCCCAACAAAGGCAGTGTTTGCTTCTGTCTGAGGGATGTTTACTAACTAGTACAGTAGCCAGCTTTTGCAGAAAATGACTGAGGGTATTTTAACACTCAAACTATGTATTTGTGTGCTCTTATCAAAGATTTAATGTCTTCATTAGGAACCAATGGGCTTGTGACTGTTTGCAAAACGTATTCTGGGTATGGCAGCAAGTTAAGAAAAGTTAAATTTTTGTTGTCACATGATGTTGTTCAGTAGCATTTGTTGCTGTTTTTGCTATTATTAGACAATGTCACACTTTGTTGAATTTTGGGTAAATGTGCCATTTTGGAAGATCAAGCTTGTCCATCATAGAGATATTCACTACATACGTTACAAGTTAATAAAAAAAACAAACAAACAAAAACAACTACATTATACAGCTACATCAGTAGCAGATGCTTCAGCTACGTCTATATGTCCACTTTAGTGTTGAGTTTGAGCAGACAGGACAAAAATGTATTTATCTGCAGTGTTTGTGTTATCTGCTGACAGCTGTTAGCTAGCATTAGCTCCAGAACTGAGCTGAGATCCGGGCACAGAGTCATTTTTCAATCTGTCGCTCTCATAGATGGGATCTGTAGGTCTCCTACAGTCAGCTAAGGTTATCCATTCTGAATTACCACAGACGGTAAAGGGATATCTAAACAATTTAAGCAGCTTTTTAGTCAAAACAAAACAAGAATGTGTGCAGATAAATGCAGTATGTGTCTCCCAAAATGGTGTCCCCATCCTAACATTCAACATGGTGTGACGTACCTTCACATTCTCTACAGTGACACACCCAAATCTCACACCCTCCTTTATATCATTTTATTAGATTATGCACAAAAAGAGCTCCCAAAGAAGGAGTTCGTTTCATATTCAGTGTCAGCTAAACAGTGGTAATAACAGGTATTTACAGATTGTCCTTTTTTTGTAGGCAGTCAGACAGGCCAACCGTAGATTTGTCCAAATTTATCTTCTCGTGTGGTGAATACTCAAATCCACAAGCATTCAGACATTTAGATCATTGATTATGTTACATTTTCAGGCAGGAGGACTGTTGTGTTTTAAAACTCGCTTCTCATCATCATCATTAGCATCGATGGGCGGCCAGCCCTGGCTAATTCCCCGTGTCAGGCATATTAGCAATGCCCTCAAACACACTGTTCCAGATTTTGGCAATACATTAGCCCCCACTGCTCAAAGCATTTAGCTTGATTTCCCACTCTCCCTACGCCCAGTCCCCAGTGTCCCTCACAAATAATGAAGAGAGCTGTTGTTGCAAGGCTGTGAAAGCCAAAGCGACGGCCAGCAGCCCAAATGTAGATGTGTGGAGGGACAGAGGAAAATTTGGAGGACTGCAGAGGTGTGAAGCGGGGCACCTGATAAATCCCCCAAGTCTGGTTTGGAGTCCAGACTCTTCAGGTGTGACCGTGATAAAAACTCAGGAAAAATGAAGAGTGCTCATAGCCAAGTGGAGAAATTAACCCTGGGTTTGTGTCACAGATGCCCAGAAAATCAGTGTATAGTAACAATATCAAAACTCTTTGACAGATTAGTTGACAATGACAATTACTTAGCTGAACTATAATAAATTATCTTACTTCAGAGGAGAGGAACTTTCTGAATGAACACAGAAATTAATACTTTTACCACAGATTTATTTTTTTGTATCATTAGTGAGTTGATCAGATTTACTAATAATTAATTTTCTCGGTAAAAAGTTAGAAAATAGTGAAAAAGTACATCACAAGTATGATGTCTGCAAATTCCTGGTTTTGAACCCAGAGATATTTATAGCTCATACTACTTGTCGGTTAGTTTGAAATAGCTTCTTAGCTTGTTTTGTTTGACCGACAGTCCAGAACCAAAGATATTCTCTTTTCAATTATATGAAACAGAAGAAGCAGATAATTCTCATGTTTAAAAGGCTGAATACAACAACTTTTTGGCACTTTTGTTTAAAAATGTGCTTGATATTTTTGTCTATCTGCTGTTTGTAGTGTCCTATTGCCTGTTGAAGCATTGTGTCCCACTTCTTCAGTCAGAGGAAGATGGACAGATTTCAGAAACACAACAGGGATGAAAAAAGATCATTTCAGTCGTATCATCCAGCATTTTCAAAGTTTAACATGATTGATTCCACCATGCTGTTGAATTTTGTAAGGTCTGACACCTTCCTGCGCTGTGGCCTCAGTTTGACTGTCGCTCTTCCCATTTCTTCCTCTGTCACTCTATCCTTGGCCCTCAGAAATCTCCATATTGTCCTTATGCTCAGGGGACAAGCAGGTGTATCTTCATCTGTTTCCTGCTTCTCTCTGCCTGTCTTTCCATTTACTTTTTGCCCTTTAACTTCTCCTCAGTTGTCTTCCTGCCTCTCACACCTTCACACAGACACACTTTTTCCTCAACCGGCCCTTTTCTTCCTGCTTTCCGTCGTTTTGACAACCTTAAAGGCAGCAACCTGCTCCCTCTGCACAGCACCTGCTTCCTCACTAATTGAACCGACAGAGGAGGAAAGTAGAGGAGTGGAGAGATGAACAGACTGTCTTGATGAGGGTGGCGGGCCAACACACTTCCTGTCCCCCTGTCTTCTGTCACACACACATTTGCTGTGCCATCTGTAGCCTTGCTAATAACATGAACACACACACAGAGCAGAGGATGAACTGGGAGTGAACTGTTGGATGTCCACAGTGTCCTCTGCTCACTGTCAACAAAGCCAAAAACTTGTGCCTTTTTCTGCTTGTTTTCACTTCCCAACACACACATCACACTCGCCTTTACGTGAACCCGGAGCAGCTTGTGCTTCCATCATTTTTGCTGTTGTCATTGGTATGACCTCTGTTGTTCAGACATGTCAGCCTTGTCATGATCTGCCATGGGCACATCTCTCAAACTGCCAGCTTGTTCTCTGTTATTTATTAATGTGTTTCCTGTCTCGCCCACAGAGAAGTATCGCCTACCTCTTCCCCTCCGGCCTGTTTGACAAGAAAGCACGGCCCCTCATGAAGGTAAGACTGTGTGGGTTAGACTCCTCTGAACACAACTTCTTATCATATAACAGATCTAACTAGCCCTTGGTTGAATTTCAGCACATACTACAGTTATTTGTAGTGCAGATTAAAAGTGTACAAATGAATGAAACAAACAGGACAGCTGAGCCTGCAGAAGTGAAGTAAACTGAGTCAGGTTCACTCTTCACTTTCTGCTCACCAGAACACAATCAATTGCATTGATTAGATTTTTTTACCTAGTTTTTTCACGATAACCCTCGTGCTCTAAAGGGAGTTTTTTTTCCTCATGCAGTGCACATTTCCCAGCATTTTTCTTTCTTGATCCACTTTTTTTGTTCCATTTCCAGCATCCAGAGGAAATATTCCCAAAGCAGAGAGGTATGTAATCTGGGCACCTGCTGACGATTCTATAACTGCCAGTCTTTGCCCATTTGTGTATGTAGTGTAAACTGCTGCTCATTTTTTTTGTAAAGCGATTCAGTGGGGAGCAGACAGACGGCCTTTCCACTTCCTGTTTTACACTGGCAAGCAGATGTACTACTCCGTGATGCATGTGAGTACTACAGGCAGGTATAGTATTTAGCCACCTGCGGCCTCCCCTAGACTGCCTCCTGCACCCTCAGGTCATATCCTGTTCAGAGAGGGTGAGTGTAGACAGTGTATAGACAGCTGCTCTGTCCCTGAAGAGAGGCAACATCAGCTCCTCTCCTCCACACTTACTGAGAGCTGCAGCTGAATAGAGTTGGGCTGAAAGAGAGGTGGGATGTTAGAAGAAGGGGAGACAAAGGGAGGGGCAGTCAGACAAGTGAGACAGAGAGGGGTCAGAGGCCTGACTTAAAGAATGAATCACTGGGAACACCTGTATCCACCTGTACTCCAGAGCTAGTGAACATTGAACTGATAGTGTTGAGTTTCTCTGCTTTCTGAGTATTAAATGGTCAACTGTCAAGAAGAATCATAGACAGTAATGGTTGATCACGTCAGTTTCAGATTATCACACATGATTGGTGTACAGTCACTCTTATTTGCCCCTGACTGTTCCATTTGTTTCCTTTGTGGGTTTGAAGGCCAACACATAGACAAGAAGAGAATCCCCTTTGTGAAACATTGATAAAAATGTCCAGGCTTTTTACCATTTCAGGGAGACTACAAGACTAAAGTCTTATTAGCAAGGGTTTAAAATGATGAAACAGGGAAGAAGGTTGAAAGAGGAGGAAAACCTGAGATGTGAGTTTAGTGTTCAGAATAAAAATGTCTTTATTCTACTACAAAGTTGGTCGGAGGAATGCCAAACTGGGCCAACAGGGGCCGTCAAACACGTTTAAACATGTAAATTATAAATAAGCTATGTCTTAAAACACTGTATAGAAGAGATATATTCACGTGTTGGTTGAGATGGAGAGAAAGGAAAAAAACATTTTCAAGTGCATGTTTTTGTATTCAGGTTCTAAATTGTGTTTGAGGTGTGGCACGTCAGGCTTCATCCCGCCGCAGGGAGCAGCTCCTCCACAGGGATTTGGAGTGAGTCGGTGAGGAGCTGCCACACCATTTGTACTGCTCCTTACCTCTGGACAGACCTCTTCCTCATCTTTTGTTGCTTCCTTATTCAACTATTTCCCTCCTGGCTGCCAATCTTGTTCAAAGATGTTTCATAGATAAATGTGTCTGTATCTAAAACAGAGAGCAATGATCTCTGGAACCTCTTCCTCCATCTTTTGTTGCTTCCTTATTCAACTGTTTCCTTCCTGGCTGCCAATCTTGTTCAAAGATGTTTCATAGATAAATGTGTCTGTATCTAAAACAGAGAGCAATGATCTCTGGATATTGGTCCAAGCTCACATACACACACAGACACGCTCCCCATTGTGCCCTGCAGCCACAATCTGCCCCCC
>NW_018127928.1:1837349-1846108 GCF_001952655.1 Monopterus albus
AGTTGGCTCACACACACACACACACACACACACACACACACACCTCGGGAGTGTCGCCAGGAGGGGGCGGTGGCATGTGAAGCAGGCTTGCTGCTCGGCTGCTTTCTTCTGGCTGTTGTTGAGTTCAGCCAGTGTGGTACATTAACCTGCTCACTGCTCTTTATGGCCACAACCCCAGGGAACCTGAGAACACCCTCAGTACACCTTCCCCCTTCACTTTACCATTGTATATACCTCCACATGGAATAAATACGTAATCCTGAGGAGAAGATCTTCTGCTAGAGCCATTGGCTTTGGATTTTCATCCTGTATTATTGCTTTTCAGTTAAACTACTCCAATGAAATGCTTCACTGTATTCTTTTTCCTCTTATAGCTAAAGCTGGAAACTTGAAGGTCTTGCCATGCATGTAAAGCCTACTTATTGAATAGAAAGAGTGGACCTCTTACTGTCTGTCTCTGTAACAGCCTGGACTGAAATGTACCCAGATACTGGCTCTGTCCTCTCCTTTCATCCGGCCAATCCATGCAAATTAGTCTCACCATTGTACGGACCGGTGTTTGCAAACATGTAACCCATGCTCCCCACCTCTCCTCCAAATCCTCCCACGTTTTTTTTCTGATTTTCTATTATGATTTTTTTCCCCCAAAGAAAATTGGTTTTTGCTTGATGTTTGCTTTTTTTGCACTGGTCCGAGCGGCAGCGGATTAGGCACACTCTATCAAGAAGGAATTAAACAAACATCTGGTGAATAATTGACAGGGAAATGAGTTCTCACCCAGGCGCTGGGGGGGTCCTGCCTCGGGGACGTGACCAGCATGCTCACCCTCTCCCCCACCCTCTCTCTGTCTGTCTGTGCCCGACGCCGTGACACACTCCCCTCAGGTTATCCCCAGTGGAAGTTGATCTAATGACGAGAGAGCCCTGAAACTGTCCTGTCATTTATTTAGTTTCTTGTTTTTGCTCCAGCAGGTTTCCTTCTAGCTTTGCTTCAGGCCAAATACATACACAATCATGTATCATGGGCTCACATGGCACCGTTAAATCATGTAAGCCAGATCCACAATGCTGTATGTTCTTTTTTTTTCCTTAGTGCTACAAAAGAAACCCCAAAATAAAGAAAACCAACTTGAACATTGTTTACATAGTCTTTGTCTGCAACCACATTCATAAAACGCTGGCCAAAACCAAATTATTACACAATACCAGAGAAATCAAGATCATCCATGGTCTGATCATGATCTATACCGCTTATCCTGAACAGGAGCCAATCCCAGCTGACAATGTGCGAGTTACACCCCAGACAGGTCGCCAGTCTATCACAGGGCCGACAATTACAGACAGACACACACACACACTCACTTCTAGGGGCCAGACAGACACACACACACTCACTTCTAGGGGCAATTTAGAGTCACCAACCAACCTAAGCTGCATGTCTTTGGGCTGTGGGAGGAAGCCAGAGTACTTGGAGAGAACCCACACTGAAACACGGAGAACATGCAAAATGCACAGAAAGGCCCCGGGTCAGTCGGGGCTTGAACCCAGAACCTTCTTGCTGTGAGCACTAACCTCCACTATCGTGCCCCTCAGAAATCAAGATCAGTACTAAGTAAATAATCTAGCTTCCCTTGTCTTCCAGGGTTTTCTGACAGCGTTATCTTAAACACACCAAATTTAAACAGCCATTCCTTCCCCTCATCTGCACATCAGAATGTTTTGGGGCTTTGTGGAGCTTTTTCATGTAAAATTAAATCTATTCAGTAATCATCATTTGTACATACAAAGGGTGTATCCAGCTATTTTTAAGTTTGAACACTTCCCAAAGTAATTGAAGCCGGTATTTTGAATATTTACTCATAAGCTTTCTGTAAAGTTGTGGCATGAGGCTTTGAGCTCACATCTGTAAGTTGTTTTTGGTGTATTTCAGGAATTGTACGGCAAAATGCTGAAGATAGAGAAATATCAAGATCATCTGAGAGCCAAAGGACTCTTCTCTCAGGATGTCAAGCAGATGTAAGTAGAAGAACAGCTTTACCCTGAAAGTCTTCCGGACACTGCTTCTGAGGGATGAAAAACCAGGGCATTTTAATTCAGTTTGAACATTTTGTTTATTGCATCAATACTGATTAAATCATGTCAGATGGAGATAATAAAGAGATAAGCAAGACCCTCCAGAAATTGTGGTGCAGTTTTCAGTGGTTTGGCATGTTAATAAATACCTGGAAAACTGGTTTATTTACTTTTATTGCTCCAGTTTGACACCACAGTGTCAGAAAATGAGTCACCAAAAACATACCAGTCCTTTTCAGTACTCACTGAGAATGTTGACACGTGTCTCCATCAGCTCTCTAGGCACAAGCCGGTGGTTCACGAAGGAGGAACTGGAGGCATTGCTGGTGGAGACCATATCAACTCATGATGTAAAAACAGGCTTTTTATCTGCCACTGACTTTCTCAGCTGATGGAAGATACAGAATTTGAGATGTGTGTTGTTTCCTTCAGTACAATCACTTCATCCAGCTGATGGAGCGCCTGCTCTCCCTGCCCTATTGCGCCACAGAGGTGGAGTTCGTCCTGCGTTACCGCCGGCAGCTGGAGGCTCCGTCCGCAAAGCGAATAGTGCCACTGCTGCAGAGGGATGAATGGGGCGTGGCCTTCAGCACTTCAGATGGTAGATACACACTAGCACACATATTTAGTCATTGCTGTCCAAACTACAAGCCAGGCATGTATCCTATCCCAGCTAAGTGAAATGCCCTGGATTTGCCATATTGGCTGAAATTTTATTCTTGTTTCATTTGACAGGAGATCCTTTAAAAAAGCCTAGAACATGAATGATGAGATGCTTGGAAACCTGCACAGAGAAACAGGCTCCTGATGGTTTTGATTGGGTACAAGCAAACAATCCCTTGTGATATTGTAGTGGGTTTGTGGTGCATAGTAACCATAATCCAGTCAGTTAACACATGTTGTGCTTGAATCATTTTAACTTGGGAACAAAATAGAACTATGCCATCTGAAAGTTTATGGAAATTCCAAAATGTTTTTAGAACTTAGCTCTTATTTGATTGATTTAGATAACCTTGTTTTCATCAAGTTAATTTTTGAGGTGGGTCAGGTTGCTGAAAAGAGTGAGCAGTCAAATTATTCAGGTTTTAAAATAAACCCCCAATTGAGTCCAACATATTTTGAAGAAAAAAGGTGAATGTGTTAAATGTCATCAAACTAATCAATAGAAATTATGGTCAAATGTGTCTTTGTTTCGTCCTCTAAACACGAGACATTTGCTGCTAAGAGGCTAGATATTTATTGATGTCACCCTGTCACTGAAACCTCCATTTCCTGTTGTTGCTATTTTGGAAGCAATGCTCGACACTTAAACATTCTACATGCATGTCCAGAAATGCCTGATTAGACACATTTACAGTCACTCTTGAGTCGTAGTATATGATAAGAAAAAGGAGCTCTGTGTTCATTCTCAGGCTGCAGGAAGACATCGAACTGCTCTGTGGTCCTTCGAGAGTGTGGATCTGGATGCATCACCATTAATGGCCAAAACTATCTCCACTACTTCCCCACCCTACAAGACAGGTAGGAGAGCTGCGTGAGTGTTTGCACCTCCCAGGCTCTGCTGTTTCATTCACAGATGCTATTTTCCTTAAAACGTGAGCCGTGGTGTTTTACCCCCCCCCCCCCCAAAAAAAAAAATAAAAAACCTCATTTTTTAACCTTCAACAAAAATTAAAAAGCTGCTTTTTTCACTCTTCACAGCATCGCCTCATTTTTATTTATCTCCTTGTAGTAAGTTAATTACACAGTTGAGTGATTGTGTGTGTCTGTGTGTGAGTCTGGTGTGAGTGTTGTGTGAGTGAATGTCCAGAGCTGGTGTTGTCACGCAGTGTGAGGACAGGCTGTAATTGGAGCAGAGAGGTGACAATTGACTTTGTCAGCAGCCATAGGCCATTCAGCCTGAGACGCCATCCAGAACGTAGACACTTTTCTTTTTCACACACACTCACCCACACACACTGCTGAGTCAGAACTCATTCTAATATGCGGAGGTGAGATTTTAAAAGAAAGCTTTTCACAGTGCCAGGATCCTCTGTGCTTGTCTGAAGGGGCACCCAACCAGACATTAAATTACCTAAGCCACTGCTGTTGATACCACTATCTGTTAAATAGCGCACACTCCTGCTCTGCCCATCCAACCACGTTTCAGTCTTTCTCCTCCTTTTTTAAAAATAATCTCTTGGTCATTTTCTCTTCTTTCATGTCATCCTCGCTCTCTCTTGATCCTTCTCCGCTTTCAGAGAGCAGCTAATGTTTCCATTCCAGTTCACGGGCATGCTGGGACGCTTCGACCTGGAGTGCACCGTGAGTGGCGGCGGCAGGTCCAGCCAAGCGGGGGCACTGCGACTCGCCACCTCTCGTGCCCTGCTTAGTTTTCTGTCTGAGAGAGAGGCGGAGAATATGAGACAAGGTGGGTAGTTGCTTTTTGAAAGCACAGTAGATGTAGAGGGGTATATTTAACACTTAATTCAAACAGTAAACATGTTAGATTAATTTGCTTTCTTAAAGGTAAACATTTGTAATTTACATTTGTTCCAATTTGTAAAGTTATGTGACTTCAACAGGGACATTTTTTAAAAGAATAAATCAAATCAAATCAAATCAAATCAAATCAAAGTCTTCCTTGGTGTATCAAAGGACTTGTACAGTATTAAACATAAGTTTCCATTTGGTTTATTGTACCAGTTAGCTTAAAGCTAGTTTTCGTCTGCAGTCCCTAAGCAGGTCACAATTAAAACATAGTTATTACAGCCAAGCTCTCAAATCTCAGATGATGGCAGTTTCATCAAGCACCCACAATTAATAACAGAACCTGCTTGAAGTTCAAGACACCACAAATTATTTTCATAGTTAGCTGAAATGATTTGAAACCAAACACTGATTTAAAGGTGGGATAACCGTCTAAATCTGTAGAATAGGCTTTTACAAGTGGTCAGCAGCAATGCAGAACATACACTATAGTAGTTGATGTGCTAAAACGTACAACATGGACTTAGAGTATTGCAAAATTGAACATGAAAATACTGTGGAGAAACAACGTTGGGAGTTCTATACAAGTTCAGTTGTTAGAATAAGGATTAGGATTTATTTATTGCATTAGGACATTCAGACCTAAAGTTCGGGTTTATGTATGGCTTATTTCTGTATTATAAAAATAATGAGAAAGACAACTATAAATGATATAGATGAAACTCCAAAAGGCTTAAAACAACCCAATAAAAATGAATAATTGACACAATGACTGGGATGCAGTTGAACAGACTAGAAAATATTCACCTGAAAAGCAGCTGGTCTGTGAATACTAACAGGGTACAATAGTGGACATGACATCAAAGCCACTACTTTGTCTTCTAATTTCCTCCTCTTTCCATCCCCTTTCATCTGCTGTTCCTTTTTTTTATTCCCAGCTGGTCTGCTGACCCCCGACCCAAGAGTGAGAGAGAGGAAGAAGCCAGGACAAGAGGGAGCACGAAGGAAGTTCACCTGGAATAAACGCTGAGGTGGAGGAGAAGTACAAAACATGCAGACTGATGTCTGGCAACCACTGGCCGCCTTTCAGATGATTCATCTTTTCTTCCCAGAGACTGTCTCTTGTATCTAGCATTGAAGCTCTTTGATAAGGCTTCATACATTCTCACATGGCAGCCATGTTTTGACAATGCAGGCCAGAATCAACAAGGTGCATTGTGCTCCCACAGCCACCAGATGGAAGTGTGTGTCAAGGAATAAATGAAAAAGCTGAGTTTATCATTTAGTTCATCAATCAATGGGTTACATTTTTATTGTATAGAAATATATGGGTTGTAACCATTTCATGTTTTCTGCACATTTTCTGATGTATTTCAGTTTAACTGTATTAATGAGTTTGGTATATTTTAGGCTACATACCAACATAGAGTACATACAGTATTGGTTCAGCTTAAAATCAAAACACAGACATAAACAGGAGGAAACATTTAACAGAAAATGTCTTTTAAGTGTAGGAATAAGTTTATTCAGGATTTTAATGCTTAATGATCCAAATGTGTTTAATGCATAATGTATTTTAGCACATATTTCACCAATGTAACATTGCAGATGTTTAACATTCAGCTTTTATTATAAAAAAATGTTGCAAAACTACCATAAGCATCTTATGTATTTCTAATGCTTGTCTCAATCTGACACCTACATTACCCATAATGCAACAGCGGCCAGATTAACCTGCTAGGGGTTACAGGAAATCAAATTGTTGGCCCCATATTTACCCCCACAGGACGTGAGGGTTTATTGTTTTCCCAGCCACCCACAAAACCATCCAGTAGGTGTAGTAATAATAGTGGTTGGAGCTTTACTTGGGTGATGGATTAGTACTAACTGGACAAAGACTTTGATAAGTGTAAGACTTGGATACTGGGTCTGTAAAAGGCCAGTGCTACAGGACGGAAGGTGGGGGCCGTCCTAATTGATTTTGTACTTAATTAGTGCACATTTCAGCATTAAACTGTTAAACGTGATCATTTCTTTCCCATTTAGTGCTGTAACCAACTTTGGCCATACGATGTCGCCAAATAGGCATAAATGCAACGTTCCACCAGGTGAGTCCGTGCTAATTATAACACACCTTCATCTAACTCGGAATAATGAGGGCAGCGATTGATCGGATATTGATTACAATATTACAATAGTAATCACTATCCCGCAGTGTATCTACTTGTTACAAAGCAACATATGCTAAAAGATAAACATCTGAAAAATGAAACTGAAATGAAACCCACCACAGTTTTGGAGCTTAGCCCACAATGTGGCAGGTGTGCTTTAAACCTTTAATCTGATGTGGGCTGGAGAAGTGGAAGCTGGGAGGTGTAGGTGTGTGGTGGAGGGGTGGAGTCATATATTCTCCCATTGGGTGACAGTCTAGACAGGCGTAGTAGCCAGATTAGACTACTACCGTTACCGAATACAGAAAACAGACTGAGGGCTATTGGGGAGCCGGGAGCGCCGCAGCAGCAGCTTGGCTCCACCTGTCCTCCATTTCTGGTCCACACTGGATGTGGGGTACTGACTAATACAACGCGAGTTTTGTGTTCTGGTCCAATGGAGGCAGCGGTACTGAACCCCATGATAATGACCGAGGTGGACTGCAACAGCAACACCCTGAACGCCGAGTTGGAGGTGAGGAAGCTGCAGGAGCTGGTGCGGAAACTGGAGCGGCAGAACGAGCAGCTGCGGACCCGGGCGAGCGGATGCACAGGCGGCCCCTATGTGCTGTCTCCAACCCAGGTGTGCGTGCTCGGGAGCGCCGGTGGATACTGCCTTCCCAGTCCGCTGCCCACACTGCTGTGCCAGTCGTCCTTCGGGTCATTCGCGTCCCTGGAGGAGCCTTTCGACTATTTCCAACCGCACACCGCTGGGGATGGAGTGGCTGCTGCGTGGGAGGCGGAGGATGAATCCGAGCCTTCGGTTCTGGATGAGCTGGAGCTCTTGGACTTAGATTCACTGTGCTTCTCTGAGTCTGATGAAACATGGTAACTGTCTGGTAACTGGTAGACACTTTCAACCATTTGTTGCTTTTTGCAGAAGCTTTTTTTCTCACGAGTAATGTCTGCAAAGGCCATAGTTATGCTTCTCTTGTAATTTGCGCCTAATTGTCTTGTTGTTTGTGGATGTAAACCTTGTCACCAGCCTGTCCAGGCTACTGCAACATCAAAACAAAGGCTCACACCTCGGAACTTAATTAGGCAACTGAGAGAAGAGGCCACTTGTTACAAACGTGTAATCAGTGCAAAGCTGCCACTCTTTGTATCTGTGATGGAGATAAAGTCATAATTTGTCGTTTTCTGGATGCTTATACATTAGTGCTGTAGAACTACACAAGGAATCGAGGGGTAGACCCAAACATCAGTGGTGGCATGATGTAGCTATGACCTGTAAAACCAAACGGATAGTTCTGCTTAAAGTGTTTGGTGGGGGAACTTGCAGAGAAATACTCAAGTACTGTTTTGATTCGGTATGATCTCTTGTTCTTCTTTTAACAATGTAACAGTAGAGGACAAATCAAACAGCATTGTTGCAATACATTTCTACATTTATGAAGGTTATAATGTTGAAACTGTTTGAGGGGCTGATTCAACTTTTTTGCTGTTGAAGTGTCCTGGATCACACTGGGGAGTTTCTAATATTTTGTCCACTTCATTTATATCAGGGAGGGTAGTCAACCGAATGCAAACACAGTAGATCAAAGTGATCTAAGAGTCAAAAGTGGCTTATTCTGCACTGCCTTGCATTCAAACTCATTATTTATTTACGGTTTTCAGATTGCAGGTGCTGTGTTTCGGAAGAGTAAGTGAGGTGTGCTTTTATGTGCATCCTGTCTTCTTCAGGTCAGACTCTCACCTGATGTCAGTGAAGGTTTTAATCTATAATTCAGATCTCAATGAGGTCACTGAAAAGCAGTCATGGAGGAGTACTGCAGGCTGTCAGAATAATGTGATCCACTCCAGGTGAACAGAGTGGCTCCCTTTCTTCCTGATATCTAAAAGCTTAATATCAGCTTAAGCCAGGAGGAGAGATTTTTCTAAGTCGGCCACAAAGAAAAGAGTCTGTAGTGACTTGTCAGGGACTGCATGGAGAGAGGTCTGCAGTAGGCTAATTATTGGACAAATTGGTTATACTGCAAAAACACCACCAGTGGTGAAGTGTGTATTT
>NW_018127928.1:1848012-1862935 GCF_001952655.1 Monopterus albus
ATTTCTTTGCTTTGTACATTTTATGCACATTAGCAAAATCTCTTTCTATGATGTTTTCTTACTTTAAACTACATCAGGTTTTTTGCTGGTTATATTTCAATAGCACTTATTTCAAATACATCAACTTAAGATTGCTTTTAAGTGACAGTTGACAGCAGACGTGAGGGACCTGTTCTCCATCCATTTAGTCATCTGTTTATGTGTCCTTCTATCTGTCCTTTCATACTGTATGTGTTAAATGTAATTGGTGATGTGTTCAATATTGTTTTCACTGTTACACTGTAGGTTATCTTTTGGTTTTATAATGTCACCAACACTAGACCACCACCACCAGAAAGAATCATTTGATTTTTAAAAACATAACTTAATGTCATTCACACCAGCTCTCATTCTGTCTGTGAACACTCCCCCACCCCTTTCTCCCCCCTGTCTCCTCAGTGAGGGCTGCAGACGAGAAAACACTGTGAAGAACGTCGGATGCCGAAAATACGCATTTAACTCGCTGCAACTCAAGGCCTTCCCCAAATACTACCGACCACCGGACGGCACATATGGCAAAGTTGAATCCTGACTGATATTATTGGACTGTTGTTTTAGACTGAGTACAATCACGATACTGTGTAATTTGATCATCATGTCACCTGGCTTCAGAGGTTTTAGATTAGATTTAGGTGCTAATAACTAGTAGTAGCTTCCTGAAAAAGCCTCTAGATTTTTACCAACTTGGTATAATAACTGTTTTTAAGTATTGTAGTAGCTGCTTATGTCATATTATGCAAAAAAGCACTGAATACCAGACTGTTTTCCCAGGTAGCTGAAATACCAGGCTTGTGGGTTACAAAAGTGCTGCCTCAGCCCTGATCAGGCACTGAATGATCAATATTAGCCACGCAAGTATTTATATTTACATTTTACAAACAAAAGGCCAGAGGTAAATCATTGAAGCCGCATGTTTAAAATTAGTTAGGAAAAAAGGGTAAGAACAGACGGTTGTCCATTGTCAATGTGTGTCTGTGCATTGAGGACATCTACTAGAGAAGCCTTACATTAAGTATTTAGAGGATTAGATTTACATGATTCTGTGTGCTTAATATTGTCAACAAATCAAATGGAAAGACCAAAACCAACAATGTCCACCTCCTGGTCACTCAGCCTCAAGCCTGTTAAATGTAAGGTCTTAAAAAATGGGACACACATATAGCTTTTTTGTTTCCAAAGAGACTGATAAATATACAGTAACACCTGAGCATTGTAGCTTTTAGCAAACACTTCCCAAACAACAGTAGCTGCTGCATTTCTTGGGACTATTTTACCCTGACGAGAAAGAAAGCTACCAAACTATCCACCCTACCAAAGTGTAAGGTGAAAAATCTGAATTTAGAGTAATGTCAAAATGTTCAAAATGGGCAGACACATTGAGGACACTCATATTTGACAATACTTGATCAAATCAACTTGACTGATCTTACCAACAGCACAGCTAGACAAATAAAATTTGTATAAGTACATATGAAGAATGTTCAGTTTGTAGGTTTCACCTCTTTACTCCATGTCTTGTGTTTATGCAGTTTGTTTTCACCGCTTATGTTTAAGACCACTTCACACTTTATAATTTAAGGGGTCACACAGCAAATTGTACACACAAAATAAGAGAAATGTTAGGACCTTCTTCCTGTTTGCCAATTTCCTATTGGAAAAGTTGCACTAAGTTGTGTTTTGTGGCTCTTTCTTTCATTCAGGGCAGAAACAAGCATGTTGATCATGTTACCATGTACCTGTTATTTTTCTTACACTCTCATGTCTCCTCTGCCACATTTACCTGTAATGCTGTATCTGTGCCACACAGGGGAGTCACTGCACTGTAAAACCACACTGTGTGTGTGTGTCCATATTTCACCAGTTCATAAACATACTGTCAGACTCACTGCTGAAGGCAGATCTACTGCAGTCAGTTTAGAAGTACACTCATTACTGTATTTACATGTTTGATTTAGCAATGAAGTATTTTTATTCTGTCAACATGCTGTGCTGTACATTTTCCGTTTTAGTAATACTTTATGTTGATCTATTCTCAGACACCAGAGAACATCTATGAAGCTTTTAATGATGCTGTATAATATACCTTGTCAATATCTGATGCTGAAATAAAATGAGTTGTTTGTTGTTAGTCAGTAGAAACATGCTGAACAAAATAGTGATGCCTCTGAGCCAGCAAGAGCTTGGCAACTGCCTTTCATTTTTAGGTGGGGCTATATAATTTTTTTTTTTTTTTACTTCTGATTTATTAAATTATAACTTTTTTGACTGTTGGCCAGACAAAGCAATCAATTTGAAGATGTCTCCTTTGGCTCGTGGAAATTGTGACAGGCTTTTGTCCATTGTGAATGATAATGATTATTTGATTGATCAAAGAAATGATCTAACAGATTCATTGGTATAATAGTAAATACTGTTTACTTGAGCTAGGTTATTTTTTATTGGAACACAAATAGCACATTTACAGGACAAAGGAGTGTACCTATCGATCTGTTTGATTGATAGGTGTAAAATACTCAAAGCGGTAGCATGGACAACGAGAAATGAGGTCTAACAACAATAATGAAATAAAAAGCAGCTTGTTATATTTCTGGAGTTTGTGGTAACGTGCGTGGCCTCAGCCCCAGGTATCTGGTTTAAGTTAAAAGTGGTTAGAAACTGATTCCAAGTGTCGGTAAAAGTTGATATATTATTCTTATGGGTGGATGATATCTTCTCTAGTGTGATTGGTTCTATGAGAAGGTTGGTCCAGTGGCTGTTGTGTAATGAGTTTTTATATTTCCAATTTAGAAAGATTGTTTTCTTGATGATAGTTAGAGCAATGATAGTTAGAGCGATAGCGTTTTTATATTTATTTGGTAGGTGGTTGATTCTACAGCTCAAGATGGAGAGCTTCTCTGTCACTGCTACCCAGAGGGAGTAAGCGGGTTGACGGGTCCAAGTAGCATGGAAGTAATCATCAGCACAACTCAGAGTGCATTGTGAACAAGTATCTGTATCAGTAAAACCCATTTTAAAGATTTACCTTGTGTGATGTGAGTCCTGTGAATAGTCTTATATTGTGTAAGCTGTAAGTTTATATATAGTCATAAAGGAGATATTATTCAAGATCTGGGTCCAGAAGTCAAGGCTGGAGGGGAGCGACAAATCCTTTTCCCATTTAGTCATTGGTATTGTTCTGTCTGTATTTGACATTAGTTTATAAAGTATAGATATTCTTTGAGTTTGTAAGCTTCATTATTTCATTCTAAACTGTTCTGCTGGAGTTCGGCCTGGGGATGGAACCGATTAGTCATATATGTCTTTGATAAGATATGCATTTTATGTTCAGACTTAAAGACTGCATCACTTTGTGACTTTGTCAGGGATTGTTTGATTTACTTGTCTGACTCCTTGCATATGAATTTGTTCAGACATTATTTTTCTCTGTGCTGAGTCTTGCCCTTTTCTTGTCTGGGCACAATTTTCTGACGTTTGTCTTTTTGTTTTTCTCATCCAGAGGCTGCTCTCCTGCGGCCTGTCTTCTGATACACAACATTGAGATGTCTTGCTAAAAAACACAGGAGGTTGCTCACATTGACTTAACCGTCTCTCATGACACAAATCTTGGCTAGGAAAGTGCTAAATTGTTACGTAACTTCATTGCTCCATGTTGATGCTGTCTTGTGAAGGAAGCAGTCTGGCACCAAAACTGGATTGTTTTAAGTTACAAAAAAGAGCCACCCACATTAGTTAAAATTATTCTTAATAACTAGTTAAAGCTGTTGTACTTTTTAAAGGTGAGTTCTAAAAACACTCCTTGATACTGTGAAGTCGTCTGATCCTATAGTTTCCTTTCCTTTGTACCCACTTTTAATCTGGTTGAAGTTGGATCAGATTCATCACTGCAGTGTGACAAACAGCCATAAACAGGACAGTAGAGCTCACAGACTAATCTGTCTACACCTCACAACATTAAGCATACCAGGCCCAGGTCACCTGAACTGCATGTATGCCATGATCACAGGCATCAGGCAATTGTATAAAGTGTTGCTGAAGTCATGGCAGCAATGAAGAGCACGGAAACTGGCCACTGAACCTTAGCTGTCATGATTTCATCAACTAGTTAATTGTGCTGATAGGGAATCAATAGTGGTGTTAAGGCTGTTAGTTGGCTTGTGTTCACTGTTGTCATGGAAACGTCATGCGCCTGAAGCTTATCAACAGCCAACCTAGAAAAAAAACAGATCAGAGATTTTGATCCAGGTGTGAGGAGAAGCCATCATGTGATTGATGTGTCTCTGTAGGCTGAATTTTGTGCGATGAGGCTGAGCAGAGGGCTGCATGTGACATGTGAATGGAGGCGACAGCTCCCACGGCCTTAGCTTGGTCAGACAGCTTACAGCCTGCACCTTTATTGAGACGGTGCCTGACTCACCTGCGTGGGCGCTCTTGTCTGCTTTGGCTTCACATGCTGAAAATCTGCCGTGTTTTGCAGTTTGACTGCTTTCTTGATTTGGTCAGCTCATGCAAACTTCAACAGGTCCTTGCAATGAAATCATGGCTGGTGCAGTGAAGACCTTAAGCAGAAGGTGGTTTGGTCTACACACTGTAAAGCCATTTTTAGTTCAAAGCCTGATTGTCTACAAATGAAATATTGCTTTTTCAGTAATCATATTGGCAACTATTTTCCTGTTTGCTCTTGAACACACTTTGCACTGTTACCCACAGACTGGGTATCTGAAATACAGTACTCACATATTTTAATTCATGTTGCAGCCTTTGTCAGCATCTGGGTCACAGGAACCGACCTTAGTCTACTGCAGTTGAGCCAGCTGTGCAGTGTGTTGCATCAGAGATGCTACGGGTGCTCTGCTGGAGCCTGTGCATCACTTAAAGCTGCAGAGAAATCCTCCCACCAGCTTGGCCTGATATCTCTCTGCCTGTGGTTCAGCACAATGAAACAGAACTGTTACCATGGAAACAGTTTACATGAAACAAATGCACCCTCTTCATAGCTTAGTGTCTTATATTAGCATTGGCAGGTATTGGAGAGAAAACTCCTTCTACATAATTACATACTCTTTAATAAGATGCATTTTTATTCAGCTTCGCTCCGAAGATGCAGCCTGGATGTTCATATCACAGAGGCTTCTAACCAGTCAACATTTGTTTTCTGCGTCTATGAATAGAAACTGAAGCGCTTGTGTGTGTGTGTGTGTCTGTCAGAGGCACTCAGCACCAGGTACAGCTGGAGCGTACAAGTAGCTCTGCTTTGTTAAACACAGCTTTGTTGTCTGCTGAGCGCGTGGAGCTGCTGAATAGAGCACTCAGTGACAGACATGGTGCCGGTGAGGGAATGGCCACACAGCGCTGCCCTCTACTTAAAATGCTGTTGGTGTGTGGGGCCTGTTGTTGTGAAGGACACTTTCAGTTATGGAGCCTTGAAGTGGGACCTGAATCCAGCCTATCCTAATCTTCAGAAACAGTCTCTTATGAGGCTTATTTTAAGATGTCTTGTCACTAGGGTAATTGTGATGCTGTGCAGTAGTGTAGCTCACTGATGTGGTTTTGCTCACAATAAGAAAAATGCCATATACAAGCAGCCTTATTTTTGAACTTGCAGCAAGAATGGTGGTGAGAGGGATGACAACATCATCTCTTTGCAAACAAAGGGAGGTTTTGCTATTAACTTGTTCCCTCCCATCTCCTTTCTCCAAACCAACTCCCCCCTCAGTCTCCAGGTGGCGTAGCGCCCTGTCCACCCCCTCCCCCTTCTCCACCCCTGGCCCTCCACTGAGTCAAGTGTCTCCCATCAGCGCGTCCCATTCAGCTAAACCCTGTTCCACCCCCCAGTCATCTACAAGACATGGTAACTAGACTGCAGATGTGCTTTTCCATTTTTGTTCTGTCAGCATGGCGAATTAACATGGAGAGCTAGGACGACTTTGTTTATTATACTGGTTAGGTCTTTATCAAGTCAGAACGGCATGTGTAATATAGGTGTGTGCGACAGTTGTTCATTAAACCTCTTAGATCATATAATTACAATGTTGCTTTACTCTTACATCAATAAATAAAACGACTATGAGTGGCTGGAGTTGGATTTTTTTTTTCCATACCAATGTCCTTGATGACACAGAGCCAAATTTGATTTATTCATGTAGCTACAGTGCCTTGCGAAAGTATTCGGCCCCCTTGAACTTTGCGACCTTTTGCCACATTTCAGGCTTCAAACATAAAGATATAAAAGTGTAATTGTTTGTGAAGAATCAACAAGTGGGACACAATCATGAAGTGGAATGGAATTTATTGGATATTTCAAACTTTTTTAACAAATAAAAAACTGAAAAATTGGGCGTGCAAAATTATTCAGCCCCCTTAAGTTAATACTTTGTAGCGCCACCTTTTGCTGCGATTACAGCTGTAAGTCGCTTGGGGTATGTCTCTATCAGTTTTGCACATCGAGAGACTGAAATTTTTGCCCATTCCTCCTTGTAAAACAGCTCGAGCTCAGTGAGGTTGGATAGAGAGCGTTTGTGAACAGCAGTTTTCAGTTCTTTCCACAGATTCTCGATTGGATTCAGGTCTGGACTTTGACTTGGCCATTCTAACACCTGGATATGTTTATTTGTGAACCATTCCATTGTAGATTTTGCTTTATGTTTTGAATCATTGTCTTGTTGGAAGACAAATCTCCGTCCCAGTCTCAGGTCTTGTGCAGACTCCATCAGGTTTCCTTCCAGAATGGTCCTGTATTTGGCTCCATCCATCTTCCCATCAAGTTTAACCATCTTCCCTGTCCCTGCTGAAGAAAAGCAGGCCCAAACCACGATGCTGCCACCACCATGTTTGACAATGGGGATGGTGTGTTCAGGGTGATGAGCTGTGTTGCTTTTACGCCAAACATAACGTTTTGCAGTGTTGCCAAAAAGTTCGATTTTGGTTTCATCTGACCAGAGCACCTTCTTCCACATGTTTGGTGTGTCTCCCAGGTGGCTCTTGGCAAACTTTAAACTACACTTTTTATGGATATCTTTAAGAAATGGCTTTCTTCTTGCCACTCTTCCATAAAGGCCAGAGTGTGGCAGTATACGACTGATTGTTGTCCTATGGACAGAGTCTCCCACCTCAGCTGTAGATCTCTGCAGTTCATCCAGAGTGATCATGGGCCTCTTGGCTGCATCTCTGATCAGTCTTCTCCTTGTATGAGCTGAAAGTTTAGAGGGACGGCCAGGTCTTGGTAGATTTGCAGTGGTCTGATACTCCTTCCATTTCAATATTATCGCTTGCACAGTGCTCCTTGGGATGTTTAAAGCTTGGGAAATCTTTTTGTATCCAAATCCGGCTTTAAACTTCTCCACAACAGTATCTCGGACCTGCCTGGTGTGTTCCTTGTTCTTCATGATGCTCTCTGCGCTTTAAACAGACCTCTGAGACTATCACAGTGCAGGTGCATTTATACGGAGACTTGATTACACACAGGTGGATTCTATTTATCATCATTAGTCATTTAGGTCAACATTGGATCATTCAGAGATCCTCACTGAACTTCTGGAGAGAGTTTGCTGCACTGAAAGTAAAGGGGCTGAATAATTTTGCACGCCCAATTATTCAGTTTTTTATTTGTTAAAAAAGTTTGAAATATCCAATAAATTTCGTTCCACTTCATGATTGTGTCCCACTTGTTGTTGATTCTTCACAAAAAATTACAGTTTTATATCTTTATGTTTGAAGCCTGAAATGTGGCAAAAGGTCGCAAAGTTCAAGGGGGCCGAATACTTTCGCAAGGCACTGTATGTAAATGAGGCTAATCGGAGAACATGGTACCCTTGTTATATTTACAGTGTTTTACATTTATGCATTTTTTTAGTACCTATAAGAGATGCTTGATTCATTCAGGTAGAGTAGCTGTGAGAAAAATTTCTATTAATCTTGTCTTCCTTTGTCCCTGAAATGTTTGTCTTTTTACCCTTCTCTCTGCCCTCCATACCTCAGCTCCATCCCTCTCCTCCCCACTCCACCACGTCCTCCATCAGACCCTCAGTCCTGTAGGGAAGGAGCTTTCCCCTGTTGCTGAGAGGACTCCCACATTCCTCCCCCATCCTGCCAACCGAAGTAAGAAGCAGTGCTGCATTGTCCAATGTTTCATGTTGCCTTTGTTTGCTTTTCATCTAAAAACATCTTGATTCCTTTCTTTGTAGCTTTCTATGGAACATAACATACTCAAAAGAAGAAATAAATCTCAAACATTAGTCAAATCTTTCATGAAATACTTAAAGGAATAGTTTGGGATTTTTCAAGTTGTTGTAATATTGGTGTATCCCTATGCGGATTCAAGCTACATTTCAGTTGCCTTTTTAAAAATGCAGTGCAGCTTGTCACTCTTTATATTTCAGTGTTTTGCTGCTGGAGTCATCATTTTACTTTGGAGTGTGAGCAGAGGACGGATTCAAGTGCATTATTAGTGTTGGAAAAAGTAATGTTTCAGACACAGCAGAGGGCAAAGCTGCAGGGAATAATGGGCAACACTGGAGTACTGTTCAGCAGCACAGTCTCACTTGCAAGACAAATGCTAGATGGGACTCAGAGAAGTTGTCAGAGACCAAAGCTGGCACTAGTCAAACTCTTTTTGTTGACTGTCATTAATTTAAGGCCGCAGCCTCCGATGCTCAGCCCTCAGTCCCCAGTCATCCATGGACAGCGACCTCAGTGCTTTAGAGGTGGAGGACAACTCCATCACGCTGGGATACAAACTGCAAGACCTCACTGACGTCCAGGTTATGGCCCGGCTGCAGGAGGAGAGTGAGTTATTGACTGAGCGCAGATCCCACCACTAGTGTGATCAGGCACACAAACGCTAAGAAGAAAACATGCAGTAGTCGTGCTGTTGTTTAGCTCTGCCCACTGAGCTTGAACATGCCTAATGGCAGTATTTCTGTCTCCAGATCAGCTCTTGCTCTGGGAGTCAGTATATAATTACAATTCTAAATTACAGGGAATTGAGACCACTGCATGCTGCTGGCATTGTTCTTTATTTTAGAGCAGTGGTTCCCAAAATGTGGGGCTGAAGAGACATTGCAAGGAGGCACCTAAAGAGTGAATTATGCTTTGGATAGACTTCACAGCAGACATATTGACCTGTCCCACACAGGCCTAATAGCTTATTGCCTGCTGTATTGCATGATAGTGGTTGCAGAAGCCAAGTCACCATTAAAAGTCACAAGTTCCTCCAGTGCTTTTTCTGCTATGACTAGTCCAAATGTGTGGAAAAAAAGCTTAAGAATTCATTTGGTAATAATAAAGAAACAAGATAGTTCTATTACTAGCAAATGTATTGAGATGTATTCCTGAAGAAAAGCTACTGTATGTGAAATGCCAAATGAAAGAGAAACTGCAGCTGATCGTTAAATTCAACACCATCAAATCCAATGTATTTACTTGCAAACTTTTGTTTTTAATTAGCAGGCCAGAAATTTCATGTTTTTAATGAAATTTAAATTGAATAATTTTATTATTCATCTCCTCAGGCCTGTTCCAAGTTGAAAAAATTTCAGAAAGGGGTTAGAGAGAGGAAAGTTTTAGAAATGAGTCTGCTTGGATCCAACAGTTTAGTGCAGTTGTGGTCAGAAATCTACACTGACTTATGATGAACACGAATGTCATGACAATACTGGGCTTTCAGGGATTTCTTTCACCTGTTCTTTTCTGAGTTAGAAGAACTGTACAACATACATCTATAATAGAAGAAACCCCCAGGAATTTGCTGCAAATCAACATGGGATCACAATTATACATAGTCATTCATTCAGTGGTGTTGACGGATCCAAAATGTCTTAATTTGTTAAGCCCAAGGCCTCTTAACTTCCTGTTAGTTATCATGATTGAGTACAGATGGAAGCTTCAATCATCTGCCAAAAGAGCAGTTCAGACAAGTCACTGAAAGCCTGATATGGCCGTGACCTTTGTGTCCATAATGAGTGCATGCCAACTTGTGAACACAACTGTTTGGTAAGGGTAAATTCCAAAAAATGGCTCATACATCACAAATGTAATAAAGTATAAAGTAGTTTCTTTTCCTTAAACATCAAATGCTTATAGCGAGTTCAAGCAAGTGAAGTGAGCAAAAATAAAATGGAATCATTTTTACTGTATATCTGACTGTCTAAACAAGACCTAGCCAAGTATGTAATGTTAGCATTCAGTACTTGGTATGATTTGATTCTACAAACATTTCACTCAGTACTTAGGTATTAAGGTTTTACAGTTTTAAACAATCGAACTTTGTCACTCCTACAAGAACAATTGATCATAACTGGTTAGCAAAGTGTACTTAAAACCATATTTGATTTTGGCTGTTACTGAGTTTTTTGGAGTTGTGTGCCAATTCTCTTCTTCTGCTGTCCATCTGTTTCTGTTCTTCCCTCCTTTATCATTTTTTAACATAACACCAGATCTCAGAGCCCATCGCTATTTCAGCTTCATTAATCCCAGGAGGTGATAGTTATGGTTTTTTCTTTGTTTCGTTCTGTTTTTCTGTTGCTCGGTGTGTGTGTCTGTGTTTTGCACGCTGGTCTTGCTATCTTGCTCCCCCAGGTCTAAGGCAGGACTTCGCCAACACGTCGTCCATCCTGGCCACCCGCCGCAGCCAGAGCTTCAGCTTCCAGCTCAGCGCCGGCCCCGACCTGGAGGAGGAGGAAGACGAGGAGGACGACGAAGACTACGACCTCTTGCCTCCGCCGCAGCCGCGCCTCACCCGCCTGCCACACTCCCACACCTTCTCCAGCATCCGAGACTGGCAAAGAAGCACCAGTTCCCTCTCCACCCCTCCTTCCACCCCCTCCACCCCTCTGTACCCTTCTGCTGGGTTCGCCATTCAATATCACCTCCAAGCTCAACCTCAGGGATTGGGACTGGTCAGCTCCTGCGCAGCCGAGCAGCAGGGTTTCAGAACAGGATCAGGTGAGGAGAGACACTTTAGCATCACCTCTGATTTTAAAAGTGTGAGGCTACCCAAGTTCTTTCTCATGTTGGAACTGAAGGAAAGCAAGCCAGCAACCTTTGTCTGAAAATGCCCAGGAAAGAAACCTTAATTAAAGCTGCACAAATCAGTAGTCTATTTTTATATTAACCAATAGTGACAAACATAGTTTTGTCACTGTAAACATCACCCTGCTCTGCAGTTCCCTGTGGCTCTGTGGAGCCTTTCAGCTTGTTTTGTTTTTTTACAGCCCACACACTACAATCATTTGTTTGTATTATGTTTTATTTGAATAAGATTTAATAAGAAGTAAAACCTAGAAAACGGAATCGTACCTTTAAATGATCATATGCTTGTATAGCGCTTTTCTATGCACTGCAGCACACTCAAAGCACTTTCACACTATTTGCCCATTCATTCACCAGGTGTAACTTGGGGTTCAGTGTCTTGCTCAAGGACACTTCGACATGTGGACCGGAAAAGCTGGGAATCGAACCACCAACTCTCCAGTTATAAGATGACCTGCTCTGCCTCCTGAGCTGAACTGTGATATAAAAGTATCATAGTCAACAAAATGATGAGACAATGTTTGCACGGCAGAGAAATGTTTCTATATCCACATTGTATTTAAGAACAATAGCTCTTTAGCACTTGTGTTAGAGGCCCTAAAAAGCAAGGTAAAGGTAGGGTCATTTGACCACCATACTGTACATTAAATTACTCCCTCTGAATTCTTTATGACAGTGAGAATTGAATTTCTAACAATAACATAATGACTTGGCATAATCCTGTCGTACGTATGGACCTAAAGCTCTAAGACCAGCATGCGTTTCCATCACGAGGAGGAGATAAGAGAGAGTTTAATGGGATTAGAGTTAGTGGTGTATCTGTGATTGAGGCAGCTGCTAACCACTGTAGAGTAAAGGAGATCAGCTTTCTGTGCCCTCTTAAGGGATGAAGGCATAAGAAAAGGACAGACATGACTCTGTGACAAAATATCAACTTATTTCTAATGGTATTATAATCCTGCATTGTATTTATTTGTGTCTTTGGACTAGGTTTCTGTTCTTGAACCTGTTTTGATTCAGTAATACAGGCCTTTATAAGTGAAAGTCTGGCAGAGTGGAGGTTTACACTTAATACATTTGTTTTTGTGTGGGTGTTTGTTAGATAAGCTGAGGAGGAGCATGCCTAACCTAGTCCGAGCCCCCAGCATGCCTAGTGTGCCCGTGCCAACTAATTTCGGCGCTTCTCCTTCTTTGCTTCGTAATAGTCTGAGTTTTGATTCTTCTTGTGGACTTGCTCAACCACAGCCCTCCAGTAAGATTGAAATTCTCTTCTTTCAAGTTCTGTCCATAAAATTCTGCCATAAACTTTAAGGAGCTGTTCATTAATTGTTGGCTTCTTTGCTGCTTGTACATTTGTTATGCCCTCCCCAGGCCAGCTGCAGAACAGGATCCAGAGTGTGGGGAACTTCTCTGCCTTGTCACGGCAACCACTGAAGGCCACCGCCTACGTCAGTCCCACCATCAAGCGCTCAGCCTCCACACCAACCTCAACCCTCCTCCCGTCTTTGAGCAGCAGCGGGAGTGCCACTGGGGTCGGCAGTGGCATCCCCCTGCTCAGTAAACTGGCCGGTGGAACCATTCCTCGCAGCAGTCTGCCCCGCCCAGCCTCCTTTGTGGGCTCTACAAGCTCCACCTACCGCAGCAAGGGAGTCCAACCGGCGCGAAGGTAAATCCTAGTTTTGCACAAATGTATTTCACTCCTTACAACTTCAGCTATGTGTCTGGAACAACAGACCCTCCAGCACCGCCCCAAGTCATGAGACTTGAGTATTTCTGTTTTCTGCTACTTCATGCTTCAACTCCCCTACATTTGAGAGACAAATACTATACTTTTTACTGCATTACATTTGTTTAATATCCCATTACTTTTCAGTACTTTTTGGTACTTGAAGTATTTTTGATGCTAATACTTCTATAATTGTACTTGAGTGAATGCAGGTGTAACCGAGTACTTTTACCAAAGTAAAGGATCAGTCTGAGTCCAAGTCTGGTCCTGATGGAAGTATTCCAAGATGACATTTTGGTCAGACATTCTTGATGATCTGCTGGTTTTTCCTGTACTACTATTTGACAGTTGTTTTGGAAGGATTGTTATTCATTTGACTTGAGACACAGCAGTAACACCAAAGTTTAATATTCTGCTGACTTTAGGCCTTTTCTTCCTTTCCACAGTTTACCGACACCTCCTAAGAGCTTGTCCACCCTCAGTGCCCTTCGTGACAGCACCTGGAGAGATGGCTGCTACTGAACTGAACCAGTGTAGTAGTGCAGTGGCACCCTGCTGGCTGGGGTGACACTACACCCCAGCATCGAATAGTTAAATGTGGTCACAGGTGAGGGGCTTCACATGAACTTCTCTGTCACACCATTCCTTCAACACTATGCAGAATTTCTTCGGCAAAGGCGGGGTCGCGATGTACTGACACGGACATTCTACATCAAGGGGAGGTTGTTCCTTGTTGCTTTTGTGCAATACACTGCTGGCTGTAGGGTACCAGTAATGCAATGCTTGCTAAAGAGGGCTGCCGGTTTTTATTAAACTAGCACAATGATGCTCTAGTTACTGATTAATATGTTTATTTTAAATAAAACATTTTTGCAACAAGTGCCAATGATGCTGCTAGAATTTAATCAGTCCCTGTTAGTTTGGGCACATGTTGAATTTTTACAAGCAACATATTAAAGTGTCTTTGTGTACAGAGGTAGCTAATACGTGTGTTTAGGTATAGTGTATATTGATGCAACATTTTAGAATTTTAAATGTCAATCTTGACCAAATTTAAAATGTCTGAATGTGTTTCTAGCATTGTCCCACCATGGTGTCATAATACGCTGCACATATCAACACTTTGAAACTGTTGTTGATGCACTTTGTATAAATCTATACACTTACTGATATTTTGTTCTTTTCACTAATGTTTGCACTTGTTTTATGTATCTTCTGGATTTAGGGTAAAACAGTTGTTTATGGGATATTTCAGTTGTATATGGCATAATGTAGCACCCTTTGTTTGTAATGTTTCAGTTGCCTTGACATGACAGTTATCATGGCACATTTTCCGAAATCCTAACACTTTTGTTATTGTGATGGACTGAATGACTTGGAAACTTAAATATAAATAAAATACTCGGATAAAGCTGTCCTTCCTTATCTTTGAGGAAACACTATAAAACAGACATTGTGGGTTTGGTACTCTGCACAGGGTTTTCTTGCTTAAGAGAGACATTTAACAGTTGAGAAACGGTTGAGTTGTTGGGGCAGATAGCTCAGGATGTCAGAAGACTGAGCTGCCAACAAAGTAATACAGAAAATCATAACATTCATGTAGCACGCTGTCAAAAAGCTGCATCAATACCTCTTTGAATAAAAAATGAGGAATGTGGAGCATTGGTTAAGTTATAGGTTACATTAAAAAGGGTTTCACAAATAAGGAAATAGTTCATCTGGCTCATCAACACATCATCATAAACTTCAGGACAATAAAAAGAATTTGCAAGAAACTTTGTTCTGAGGAAACGGACACGATGCTGAAGTTGGCATTCAATTCACCAGTTTAGGGGAAAATTAAGGGAAACCTAAGTTTGAGTACAAATATTTTCACAGTTATTTTTTTCTGGGTCTTCAGTTGTGGCCCAAATACTCAGTTGTAGTACTGAAGGTTCGATTTTGTATAGGCTTTGCCCTGTAGGAGTTGTTGCCATTGGGTTCATCCCTTGTCCTGAAGAGATTTCTTTCGCCCCGTGCCCTGCACTGGGCGCCAACTTAACTATAACTTAAACATTAATTGTGATTTAGCAACCTACAACTCATGAAAATAAAACCAAACCTTAAATACAAATGAAGAAGAAAATTTTAAAA
>NW_018127929.1:0-29964 GCF_001952655.1 Monopterus albus
CAAATGAAGAAAGGAAAAAAAGAAGAGAAGGTGAAGACCCTCTCAAAAAGGCTGTTGAAACAGCAAGTTTGAGCAAATGATGATGTCACAAATGTTAACAAACTCAAGACAAAAACCAAGCAGATGGTGGTGACTGAGGCTCCTGAGGAGAAAGACTGGAAAACAGAAATGGTTAAAGCAGTGACTGAAGCAGTTGCAGCTCAGTTGAACCCTACTCCACCCCAACCTGCCCAAAATGGACCTCACTTTCCCAACCACCAACTACAGAAGAAGCAATGGTACAGTAGTAGAGGAAGAGGAAGAACAGAACCGGGGTGGCGTGGGATTTGTTACGTTTGCAGACAGCAAGGCCATTGGGCTTCAATCTGCCCTTCCATTGGGGGATTCCAGAGACAGCTGCAAGCTCAGTTTCAGAGGTAGAGGCGGCCCACAAAGAGGACGTGGGGGACCTTGACTCCCATTCCCTGCTCAAATGCCTGCCCAGGCTTGGGTGCAGGGACCAGATTACTCAAGACATTCATGCCAAGTTACTTTATATGGCACCTACACCAGAACCAGCTGAACCTTTTACACGAGTTTATTGGATGAGGCTTCTCCAAAGTGGACCTGAGACACCTCACATTCAATTTCAATATATGCTGTGGAAACCATGGCTCCAGACTCTGCATCCATACAAAGCTCCTTTGGATGTTCTGCACTGTACTTTAAACTACCTCACTCAACCAGATGAATTGTATGACCAAGCATGGAAAGAAGAGCTATATGGTAATAAGCAGAAGCTTAAACTTAGCTCCATGTTTGCTGGAAAAGAAGGTGTTGCAGCTTATTGTGAACTTTCTGATGAACAAAAGAGCTGGTATGCCCTGGAGACAGACTCCAGCCCTCATGTTACCCTCGCCATTGGAAGCAACTATGAAGCAAGATCCCTTGGACCCATGGTGAAGAGAGCATTGACACTCACATGGGACAGCACGGCTGCTCCACGTGTGTGGAAGGCTAGAGAGGAAGACATGTGGTGTATTGCCACACCCACCACAGAGGATGTCTTATTTGAAGACACAGATCTTCCTCGGTTCCATGGCAGGGAAAAGACAGATCACCCAGACACAGCCCGGCTGTTAGAGAGCATTCCTAGTCACATTTGGACATCCTCACCTCATGATGTAGGATTTGTTAATACAACTCCTATTCACATCTCCTTAAAACCTTGTCAGGAGCCAATCTGGAGACCTCAATACCGTCTTAAAAAAGAACAACAAGATGGTATTGCAGATACAATTCAAGGATTGTTGGATGCTGGTGTAATCATCCCATACAAATCAGCCTGGAACACTCCACTTTTGCCTGTCACAAAGGGAGAAGGTAAAGGATGGAGGATGGTGCAGGACTTCAGACCTGTCAATGATGCCACTATTCCACAGGCTCTTCCTGTGCTGGATCCATACTTGGCACTTCAGAACATTGGGCCTCAACATCAGTACTTCACAGTGGTTGATTTGGCCAATGCTTTTTTCTGTATTCCTCTAGACACAGAGTCAATGGAGTATTTTGGATTCACATATAAGGACCAAACCTTCACCTACACTAGGTTGCCACAAGGGTACCGGGACAGCCCAGGACTGTTCAACCAAGTCCTTAAAATTCTATATGCTGCTTATAAATGATAAACAGGATGTTGCTGTTATGGGTTACTGAGGGTAGACTGATGGAAAAAACATGAATGTTATCCATTTAAAATTAAATCTACAGCATAATAAAGTGGGTAAGAAGCGGACTGAACCTGTTCTGAGGAGTTTCTACAGTAACACTTGTTTCCCAGACTGAAATCTGACTAAGGATATAAAGAACAGATCATGAATTCATGAAGTGAACCTGTTTCATACGAGGTATTTATTATTTACCGAGTGTGTGTGTTTATACTGTCACATATGGAATCAGTCAGTAAAACACTTGACTACACAACAAGTTCAAAACGGCACACAAAGAAAGACAAACTGTAGATGCAACAATTCCATGCAACAGCAGCACAGCTTCACACGTGCACACTTTTTGTTCCACACACATACATTAATAACATGCGCACATGTGGGTTCAGCCTGTTCCAAGAAATAAGAGCAGCTTTGTTTCCTCAGAAACATTTCTTTACAAGATGTGGAAAACAAACCAGTCATTCCACATGACACAACTAAAAACATACCTTTCATAATGATCCGAGTGCACGAGAAATACACACACAACATAGTCTGACAGTGTAGTGACAGTCCAGACACACACACTGTCGACAGGTGAAGTACTGACAGGGAGCGAAGCGACAGAGCAGCTAGCTCAGGTTGGCCATCCTCCGTTTGGCCATGCTATTGCATAGGCCGGCCTGCATGTTCAGCTTCAGATTCAAAAGTTGTTAAATGCTGATTGGTGCATGGATTTGTGTGACATAACACTCCAAACCAGTGATAAGAGCACAGATGGACTCAGAATTCTGTCAGGTAAAAAACTGTTTCAGCTTTGGCAGAAAATGATGTTTATGTGAGACAGATCCCATCATTCATAGTAAGAGACTGGTTGAGCAACATGGTTTTCAGGGCCTTTAAGCCTTTTTATGACATTTCAGTCTTCTAATAGACTCCTCAAACAACAACTTCCCTCATTACATAAAGATCTTAATTTAATTCCCTCAAGTCTAACGCTGTCCTGAGTCAGCACAGCTGGTGAGTCTGCAGTTTCTCTGTGCTGACCTTATCACCCATCTGTCTCCACGTGTGTGGGGTGGCCAGTAAGGCAGAGCTCAACATGCAGTCAGCAGGCCTGCAGCTGTGAGGATCTACCCCTCTCCAAACAGTTTAACATCCATCAACTTAATAAGTATACAAATTTGCAAAGGCCAGTTGGTGACAAAATTAATATATTTCAAATCTTTGGCACAGCTGAATTAGACTGCCTTGAGCCAACCTGTTCTTTTTATGATTCAGCTGTCGATTCAGGTCTATATTAGAAAGCGATTAGCTATTTAAATATTTTGCAACAGAGACCTCTGAGATCAGGATCTTTTTTGCAAGAAAGCCATGGTTATAAAATCACACAACTTGTTCAGCCTAAGACAACAAAACAAGGATCACTAGCAGTATTATCTAATGACATTTTTAAATCTAGCTTCAAGCTGCATTGCAGATCATTCCAACAGTGAGGTGCACACTACTGAAAACCAGTCTTCCTTAGTTCAGAGCTGGTATGAGGAATTTTTACAGCTACTTTCTCCAGTGATCAAGTGTCCTCGTTATGATCTCTGAACTCAACTAAACGTGAAATATTTTGGCATCTTCAACAGCAGGGCATTACAGATGAAGACACAGGTATGTTGGTGCCTTTCATGTAACAGACAGTACTACCATATCACTAAGTGGCACTGTGGCAGACAATGTCCAGTGTGATGAGCAGGAGCCTACAGTATATCTCTGTTATCCAAAGTGGCCAGTATAGTGGTTTTTCTGCTGTCGAAGGAGAAACAAGCTCTGTTTTGGAAACCAGTTTGATTTTTAACATGGCCAAGCCACTACATTTTTTTTGAAGATGTTCAACATGACTTTTACAGCATAATCTGCTGTCTAACCAAATTCCTAGGTATCTTTAATGCCAGCTATTCTCAACTGCATCTCCATTTAGAGCATAGATAGGACTGGGAACGTCAATGATATAAAGCTCTTTAAGTTTAGAACAAGCTTTAGATTAAACAGAAAGGTCCAAAGCAGTCTGTCCAGAGAAGGCCTGGTTTACAGCTGTGTGGTATCAAAATTTCTGCAGACATACAAGGAGGGTCATTTCAAGAGGCTGAAGTGGACATTACCTCAACTAAACTGTTATGTGGATCCACCTACACAGATACAACTACAAACAAAAATAACCTGGCTGGAATTAACATGCTCAAACCTCTTTGGCAAAAAGGGATTATCTAAAGCCAAACTGCACTTTGAACCCATGTCTTCACTTCTGCATTCATTTTACGCCCTGCTCATGAAGTTAAAATCAGTTAGAAAGACAACACATATGGTTTGAATTGCAAAAATAAACTGAGGTTGTTCAAAATTCAATCCTCTCTGCATCTGAACTAGCATCCCTGTCAGCTGTAGCCACCCATTTAGCAGGTCAACAGATTGTATGTGCAAAAGCACCGACATAGAAAAACCAAATATAAAGTCGCAAGCACTCAATTACACAAGATATAAAAATTCTTGCAGCTGTATAACTTTGCCATAAAGTCAATATGAGTGGCAGATCATACCGCTGACTAAGACGGTTTTAAGTTTGCACAGACCTGGTTAAGAACTACTTCCTTTTCCCACAGGAGGGCAGTCCGGTTGTTTCACCTGGATGCACAAAGTGAGTTCAAAAGTGCATTGAAAACAAGCACAGATCATCAGCATGCACACAGATCCGGAATTGTAACACTGACACATTCATCTCTGTGGAATGAGGTCTTCCAATTAATGCCAAATAAGTACAGCTGGATTTAGTTTGCATCATGGAGTTACTCACGTGTCACTGCTCTAACTAGGCCACAGGTGCATTTCACAAAAACCGTCTTTATTCAGTTTCAAAGACGTACATGAGCATCTCCTACTTTATCCAATTTTTTTTTATCCATTGAAAATTTGGCTTTGGAAAGGTAAGACTGGAGGACCTGCATCACAGGCAGCAATCCTTTAGGATAGCAAGTCAAGCAAGTATAATTAAAGCAGCACAGAGGAGAGAGAGGGGCATTGACATAATAATTTAACATGTGTGGTAGCGGTGCATTACACATTCCGTGAACGTGTGTATGAGCTCTGCTTTGCATAATGTTAAAATTAATTTTAATCAGTGATCATGCCTGCCTTCATCTGGTATGCAGATGTTATATCCATACATGATTATTTTTGCATTCACCGCTTTGTCGTCATTAGGTGTATGACCCTAAGGCATTACTATATTAAAGGAACAATTCAATATTGTAGGAAATACTCTTGATTTCTTGACAAAGGTTAGATGAAAAGCTTGATGCTACTCTCACAGGTGACTATTAAATTTAAAGCTACAGGAGGAGATGCATAGCTTTGCCATGTGATGCAGTTTTGGGACACTGACTGAAACGACCAATTCTTTCTTGGCAGGTCATTTTTGGCAATGGCAAATAGGAATAGTTTTATTAAACTGTAAAAAAGGATTTTAAAACACTTGTAAATTTTAAGGTTAAAAGGTAAAGGTTTTCTACAGCATAAAAATGAAAATCTAAACAGTAAAAAAAAAAAAAGATTTAAGCAAATTAAAAGGTGATTTTGACAACCTGAGTCTTGTTTCATTGCACCTACATTTTGAAAAATACTTCAGATTTTATTTTATTTGTAGTAAAATATTTTTCATGCCTCTAGAGAATGAAGCAGGTCTCTCCATCCTGAATTTTTAATTAGTCAAAGGCAGGTGCAACCTACATAGTGTCACTGAGGCAAAACATGACTGTGACTGGTTACCTGATCCTCCCCCGCCTCCACCCCCTCCCCCTGCTGCTCCTTCCAAAATCAGAGAAGCTGGTTTCACGTGGACAGTGAATGGGTGAGGGCTGCTGTGAAAACAAGGGCACTTGGACACAGTTCGATGAATTGCTGAGGTAATGCACTGATGTGATGTGTGTCTGTGCTACTAAAGCCTTGTTTGAGTATCCTGTCTGGCACCCTCTCTTCTCCTGTTACAGGACAGGACAGACAGAGTGTGACCCGTGTACCTTGGAGACACTTAAGACACTGGTACGGTTTCAGTCACTGATGTCATATGGATGTGCTTACCTGCACGCAAACTGACATTCAGGAGAATATCAATACCACTTTGTCATCTGTCTGTCAGCTATGAAGCTCCAGTCAGCAGCTTAGCTTAGCACAGGGACTGGAAGAGTCTGGCTCTGTGCAAACTTTGAACAGATGTTTATAAAAAATAAAAAAAATAGACTGAAGGTGTGTTCCACACTAAAGCAAAGCTAATTTTCACCTGAAGTCATTCATGCCAAGTTGATTTCTGGGCCTATTTATTCACTCTAAACATGCTGTTTACTAACTTTATGGTACCCACAGATATGCTACATTTGAAACTTGCATATATGCATCTTCATGTGAATGCACACCACCCTGGGTTCTGTCTGAACACACAATATAAGGCAACAAACTACCAGAGCTTTCTTGATTTAATCAAAAGAGGAGTAATACACTTGTATCAGTTGCACCTATTTAATTTATGGGCTTATGTTTTAAGGTTTAAATTGGTAGCTATTTGTAGGTGTAGCATGGCTGTAGGGATGGCAATGTTCTGCCTGTCAGTCCTAGAAACTATTGCTTTGCCATGAAAATGAAAATGTGCACATTCATGGTCACCAGAAGATACTGATTTTGGTAATTCCCCCAAATCTCTCCACCTGATATAGTAGCACATATCAAAAGTGCATTCATACCTTAATTGCTGCTTCTTCACGAGGAGACAGAAGTAGGCAAATCATCAGATGGTAAGAGGATATTATAAGCACTTAAGCAACTTTGCTTTTGCCAGGTGGAGCCAGGAATTAGACTTTTGTCATGCACATTATAAAATGATTTACTAGGGTGCGCTGCAATCCATGAACCCATGTGTTTCATATGCGTCACCTACAACACAGTTATACACCACATGGTGGCTCATCACCATGAGCTACAGCAGCTTGTTTCCTGTATTTCTCCTCTTTTTCAACATTTACAATATGTGGTATTTGTCTTTTCCCACCCACTGCCATTAGTTCTGCTGTAATCAAATTTCTCCGTGTGGGTCATCAGACAAATCTCATCTGGACAGTGGTGTTCCCTTAACCCACCACTTTGGTTCTTGTAACACAGAGGCAGTTGCAAGAAATGCCAGCTGTCAGTTCAGATGGATTTAAAATGAATCTCTGACTATTAAGATTAGCTTCATTTCAGTGAATGGCATCTCCTCTGCATTTCACCAGGTGTCATACATTATACTACCAAATTAAGTGCCTGCAGCATGTAATGAACGATTTCTGATTCATTCCAGCTGCCTGCAGCATCAACTGTATTTCTAATGTGTTTTCAAGCTACTTTTCCAAACCAGAGCTAGAGAATATCTTCACCAGGCACCTAAAAACAACTTGCTGCTGTGAGTGTGATTGAATAACCGACATGCTCACCCCGTAAAGCCGAGGCCAGTCAAACAGCAAATACCCCCAGATGCACAGTGCATCTCTTTCATTTAAATCCATGTTACTGTTTGATACATCATCTCTGCTAAACATGTATGGAGCTATGGTTATAGTTGTCTAATATCTCTGGCTTACAAATATCTCATAGCAGTATCCATCCATGCTTTGGCTTACAGACAGATGATCATCAACATTAGCAGGAGCTTTGGCTCCTGTGGCAGTGGGCATCAGCTCAGCTTCATACAGTCAAAGCTGGCTGGCAGCTACCACAGGTTGGAAGCTAATACTAAACAACAGAGCTATCATTTCAATGAGCCTTTATGCAACAACATCTGGGCAAAAGACTTTGAAAGACCAGCCCGTCGCTTTTACAAAGCAGTGGTGATTACAGCCACACCAGCTATCCCCTCCCTCTCTCCCCTTATGGCATTAAAACAGGAACGGCATTTCTGTTTGCTTGGTTGATTCTGAGCCAGAAACAGGAATTTCTCTCACCCACCTCCCCCTTTTCTCTCTTTTTATTTGCTGATGATATTGAAATCGGTAATCATTTTGTGCTCTCAGTAATCATGAACATCTGGAGTCTGCCATCTGGCCATGCTGTTGTCTGATGAGATAGGTGATTATTAGTAAAAAAAAAAAACAATATAAATGTACACACTGCTTTAACCTGAGCTATTTTTGCAAGATTAGCAATGTACCGTACAAATACACTGTCCAGCCACTTTATTAGGTACACCTGTACAGTTGCATGCACTTCAGTGCACCACTTCCACCTTAACATCAAAGTTTATGAAGCTCAAAATGTTTCAGTTTTTGGTGAAATAAATGTATAAATTCAATTATATGTTTATTATTGAGCTCATAGTTAAAGGTGGTGTTGTACTGGACTACATTATATTCAGAGGTGTCCCTATATTTTTGTCCTCCCCAGCTACATACATGAGCGGGTCAGAATATTAGGAACAGCTATATAATGTAGTCCAGTACAATAATAAACATTCAGAGGAATGTTTTCTGGGACAACACAAGCCCATACATCTACACCATAAGCACGTAAAGATACTACCCTCTGTTTGCATACTGTAGCCCCGGGACAGGGAGATGATGACACAGGGCATGGGGAATGGCAGGACATGTTGTGGGACCTAGTTAAGCTCTCCATGAGCTTAAAATATCAAACAAAGTAGGCCTGTATTATAGAGTAGAAACCCAGCACCTGGGCTACACCCACACTGTATTGCACAGTCGCTGAGACCCTATTTACACACTAACATGCATACATTCACATACGTCCCTCAGGTTAATTACCTCAAAGGCACCTTCCCAGTTCTCTCTCTTTGAGCACACTAAATTATTCATGATTTTCACATGCCAGGACTCCTATTGCTCCATGAACTAGCAAAAGTCTGTGTATCCTATTTGCAGCTCTTTTAAAATGCAAGTTCAACTGAAAGTATGACTCAAGTCAGTCAAATTTTATCTATATAGCTCAATATTACAAACCACAAATTTGCTTCAAGGGGCTCTTCAATCTGTACAGCATCACACCCTGTGTCCTTACACCCTCAAATCAGATAAGGAAAAACCCTTTAACTAGAAAAAAAAAAGAGTGATGACTGGGTTTAAGGCTGGGATGTGATTAGGTGTTAGATTAAGTTTTAGGGTTCAGGGTAGGGGTAGGGTAAGTCTCCAGAAAATGAATGTACGTCAATGTAATGTCCCCTGAAGTTAGGGAACCACAACATTTGTGTGTGGGTGTGTTTGCGTACAGCAGGTATGTGGTTGAACATGTACAAGAATATGGAGAGAAAATGGTAGATACAACAATTTTGATGCCAAATCTGCATTACTGCAGGACTGAAGTCTCTTAGCGGTGCAAAATTACTCCACTTTTCAAATCTCATACCACATTTACTCTGGTTTTGGACAAATTACAGACTACTCTATAGACAATATGGTGATGTGGAATAGTGTACATGTTAAACTACATTGTTTTGAAAGAATATTCCACTGGGAATCGCAGATCATACAGTAATTGTTCTCATAAAACTCCAGGTCTGATCTTGTTCTGTATGTTACTTTATATATGAAGGAACATACAATCTATTACCCTGACCTATATAAAAGTCCTTGTATACAGTTGTGCTGACATCAGAGCTGTGAAGATTATATTTTAAGCAGGGCCTGTGATTTATTGGCTACTGCATTAACTGCAATATTAATCATACAGTGCACTCTGCCTCCTGCACGTGCAAGAAGGTTTGTGTTACGTAAATGTGACGCTATTGTTATATTCAGCAGGGAAAAGACAAAAATAGACATTTACAGTGCATGTTAGTTGTTTTAACAATGTTTGATCTTTCTTTTGCGTATTGTTTTTAATGCTGTTACTGTATGAAATGTGCTAAATAAATAAAGTTGCCTGTCACATGTGTTCAAAGTACAACACATTGCATTTTTTGAGAATTTGACCCATGTGGTCATATAAATTCATCTGGTCAGTGATGTGCAAATTTGTAACACTGTACACTACTAGTACGTACAGGAAAACACTGGATTAAATTTACACACAATGAAATCTAAAGAAGGCCGATATGTGTGCACACTGCACATACAAAAATATAAGTATATATAGCTTTTATATTTGCATTAATGTATGAGTATTAGTTACTACTATGCTCTGGAGTCAGAAGATTCAGTTTCTACATGTGCTTTTTGCAAACATATTTATCTTAAAGTCACTATGTAAGAACACATCATATATAGTAGAAACATAACCACTCTTCACTGACACTGGCTTTAACCTATGTTGGTAAATGTGGAAAACTTAAAAATTAGCATGAATAACAAGAGTATTTAATCTATGTCTCTCTTGGAAAAAAAAAACAAAATCGCCATGAAGCATATTGGCAGCAGAACATTTATAAGCAAAACAGAATTGCATAAATAGATAAAACAGGGAAAAGGGTAGAAATGGCAGACAAAAAGAAAGCAGTTAGCATGAAGTGAAGAGCAGCAAATTAATGGGGGAGTTTGTGAGAAAAATGTGTGTGTATAGCATTAACTCGCGCATAAAGAATGTACAAATGTGCATGTTTGTTTCAAGCTGATATGCATGGCTGCCACACTGTCTTCAACTGAAGCAATGTCTAGGTTGCTCCCACTGTGGCGAATCCTCCGTCGCATGCTAAAGAATGTACAAATGTGCATGTTTGTTTCAAGCTGATATGCATGGCTGCCACACTGTCTTCAACTGAAGCAATGTCTGGGTTGTTCCCACTGTGGCGAGTCCTCAGTCGCATGTTCCTGTCAGCTGCTGTTTATTTTTCACTGCAATGCTATTGTGCTCTGCAGAACATTATGTTGGGTTGATAGTGAGCTTTTATCATTAAATTTGAGCACAGTATTTTGCATTGAGGTCCAAATGTATAACTGTAAATGCACATATCTGTGGACGCTTGGACACAGGCAGAATACACGATAGGAGACACATAACACTCGTCTCATTCTTGATTCATGAGACTCCAAACCAAGCTTCCATTAAAGCATCTCATGCACTGGCAAATGAGGGTAGGGAAGAAGAAAAGGTTGCAAGAAAGCAAAAGAGCAACCTGACTGTTCTGAAAACTCATTTCTTGAAAACCATCTCATGGTTATAACATCAGTCAGTGGCTGGGTGCTACCAGCTTCCTCTAACTGCTGACTCTGAAATACGACAATGCCTCCACTCAGCTGAAACCTTTCTGTATTAATTACTACCTTTCTGTCAGTGGGGTTACAGCTGCAGAGCCAAAGGTTTATCATGTGATTAATGACTGTGTGATTTACAGACTTATACATGAACGAAGAGAGCAACAGATACTCTGCATCTTCACATAACGAGTCCTCATTACCGAGTTTGGGTCTCCACTCCCCATTACAGCAAGGCAGATTAATTATCAAATTTGCTTTATACCAGTGAGAAGATTAGAGTAATTTCTATAACTGATCAAATACACTAAACATAGATGAATAAAGTGCTATTGCCAAGTCAAGGGAAAGTTTGCTGGCACGTTATAAGCCATGCACGCAATGCAATCAGCTTCTGAAATGTATTTTTACTTCAAGCAGCTCTTTAATGATCACGTTTTTTTCCAGTTCATTTAACAAAAACTAATATAGAAATGTGTTTAAAATCTGATCTCAGGTGGAGCTGAAGAGCAGGGAAATATCTGCATGATTAAATGAACCTAGTACCTAGTTTGAGTATGATATCAAGGCAAGTATCTTTCCTGCTCTTTCAAACCTAAACCAAATATTTACTGAAAAATTGGCCCTGGTTCTCTCTGCCAAGTCCTGAGGAACAATATCAGAATTTTAGTGGCATATTTTTATCTTCACCAGCCACTTTGTTTGCTTTGACTCTCTGCCACCTTGTGCTGTCCAGGTTGTGTATAATCAGCCTGTAAAAGCTTGAGGGATGAGAGTTTCTGCCCACAGTTTTATTAATATTGTTTTGGTCTGCCAGAAATCCATATTTATACTGTTACCTCTCAGTAGGGGTCTGCAACATCTGTAGAAACAGCTGGAACTGATATTTTGGGTATCTCTGGGACTGCTGCATTCATGTGATCAGATACAAATGTGCTGCAGTGATAAATCTCTCATAGTATGTTTGGAGAAGGGCTATGTTATCCTGCATAATCAACTAGGAAAGAGATCATTACCAACAGCATGGACAAGCTTGTTGAATATTACACACCTGAGCACTTTAGGGACCACCACATCAGTCTCAGTGGACCCAATGCATGTGGTTTGCCAGCAGTAGGTTCACTGGATTACTGTTGATTCATTAAAATGCTGTCAACACTAACACATTTAACAGAGTAAAGTGTTTCATCTCCCTCTCCTGTCTTGCATGTCTTTGTCACACATGACAGTAAATTGAATATCTTTGGGTTTTGGACTCTTGGTTTGACAAAACAAGACCATTTTTGACATTTTACTGACAAAACTGTTAATCAATAAATCAAGAACTGATAATAAACTATTAAAAGATGCAGCCCTACATTTGATACCAGCATTTTGAGGAGTATATGGATAACATAGGACAGCTTCCACTGAAGCTCTGGTGATGCTTTTATCATTTTAAGATATTAATGTGAGACAGGTGTTTTAATTTGAATCACAACTGGGTTATTTATTCTGATATAAAAATTGGGCTGCTTCCGTGACTTTTTCAGAGAGTCTCCCAGCACCTGACGAACTGAACTATTGTAAAGGCACGGTCCAGATCAAAATAAGTAGAAAGTTAAAAACAGTCCCTCTAATAATTATTAAATTCTCAGAACAAATAAATCTACCCAAAGAGAACAGGGATTAAAGGCCAATAAAGATGAGGGAAATCGATTTTCAGCCTGTTAAAGCCTCAGTATTTTAGAAGAATAAGACAAGCAGGATAATAAAACAGACTAACAACTGCTCTTGCCCTGTCACATGTTTTGGGGAATAAGAGTTACTGGAGATCAGACTGGATAGAAAGAGTACCTACATCTTGAGCTTACGATTCATGCCACCAGTTATGCTGCTGAAATGCTGTTGGTTAAAATGCTGGGACTCCTGATATTATGCCTGATGAGCTAAGTGAGTCATTAGTGATCCACCTCGCCATTGTGAGCTTCTTTATTATTCATAAGGATGAGCTCAAAGGACTTCAATCTGGGTTTAAAGCTTTGTCCTGAGCTCTAATGAATGTTTAAAAGATTGAGACACTATATAAACTGCAGTCACTTTGCATCACTATAGGAAGAATATTATATATTCACATTTTCATGTAGGCAAGCTAAGATTAATAAGCATCACTTCTTTAAAGTGATACTATGGTGGTGCCCTGTCCACTATAAACCATGACTTACTGGGAGATAAGTGTTTTACTCCAGGTCACTTCAACAGCTGGAAACAAGAAGAGGAGACTGGTTCATTTGATTTTTTCTCCTCGTTTTCCTGCTGGTCCAACTACCCTTTGGTCACAATCTCACCTCTCTAACCTCTGTTAGGCCACGTTATAAAAAAAAAAAAAAAAAATGTCAGCACAGAATTTAAATATTCAATGACCACAAGTTAGCACATCTGATAAATCACTCACAAAGAAATGACATGTTTAATCAGAGGCAGCTCTTTAAATGGACACCGCAGACTTTAAACACTTGATTCCCAGTGCTCAATAAAACATTAAGGGCCATGACCACAAGGTTTTTATCTCACTTTCTGATTGTGGTAAATGGAGAACACATTAAATATTGCATTGCTTTAGACATTTAGACCTATTGCAATATAAACCCATGTCATGCACCAGTAACAGATTTAGCACATGCTAAAAAGTAAAATAAAGAGTTTGAGGTACAGAACACTTGAAAACTGGGACAGTTTGTACTTTTACTTATGTTCTCTACATCTATCAAAATCCCTAAGTAAGCTTTAATGCATATGAACAGGAGATGACTTGTTTTGCTTTATTAAGCATCTGAATGTACTGCACACTACATTTCTCACCTGAGCCAGGAAAGAAGCAAAACAAAATCAATACTTCAATATACTGTAGCAGAAGGCCATGTGCATCGTACAACATCTTGTTACTCTGCCACTGGTGCAGCTTAGATGCAGTTTGTCATCAGTACAAAGCAGGCAAAGACAGTGTTCATTCGGGTCTATGCTTTGGTTTTCAACAATAGCACAGTGTGTACAAACCTAGCACTACATACTGTATAATTTATAGATGAATTTTGATAATTTTGTTTTTTATAAATGCATTCTATGCTGATATCTACAACAAATGCAGACAAAGACAGGGGTGCATAGTAAAGCAATTACACTGGAGACAATCAGGAGACAGACAGCACACATGACCCTCTCAACACAATAGCTCCTTGTTATACTTCATAATTCTGAAGTGATTTTTAATTACATGTGAGCATTTCACTGCTCTGTTCTGTCAGTAGCTGGCAGTATTACACATGGTTAATAGGCCTTTCTTACAGTGGACATTTTGACATGTCAGACCAAGGAAAGCATAGATGTGACTAATAACCATAAGGATCAACTGAAATGTTCCTGTAAGCTCTGCCAATCATCCAGCAGGGCCTGGAACTGGCTAGGACACTGTAACTGATGTTAAAGTCAAAATGGTCGCTTTACAATCAGCCCTATTACAGCACTACACAACTGTAAAACCTTCACTGTTCTGAAGAATTGAACCAAGTTTTTGTAAAATAACAGATTTTGGAGCCCATCCCAGCTGAGGCGGGGTCCACCCTGGACAGGTTGCCAGTCTATCACGAGGCTGACATGTAAACAAGAAACCACACACACTGCTACGGGCAACTTAGAGTCACCAATCAACCTAAGCTGTATGTCTTTGGACTGTGAGAGGAAGCTGAAGCACCCAAAGAGAACCCATGCAGGCACAGGGAGAACATTTAAACTCTGCACAGAAAGGCACCGGGTCGGCCTGGGCTTGAACCCGGAGTCTTCTGGCTGTGAGGTGACAACGCTAATCACTGCACCACCACATACTGCTTGTATGTGAGATATATATAGTCTTCCAAGGTAATGGCAGCGCCTGTGGTAATGGAGAGCGCAGCAGGAAACCTTTTTTAGGGGAGATTTAACCTTGTGCTGCTGACGCAGCAAACTTGAACACCAGGAACCCTTGCTGCCATGACACCGTAGGGAAAATATAGATAGATGAATGATGGGTGGGACTTATGAAGGACAGACAAAGAGGTAACAGGAGAGTAAAAAAAGGGCAGGGATAAGGGGCACATCATATCCTCTTACCGTAAAACATTCTGAATTCATCTAAAGTAATTCTCTCCCCTCAGACACACACACATACAAGCACACGTGTCCATCTGCCGCTGGCTGTACTCTGCTCTGTCTGCAGCCAGAGTACTTCAGATCACCAACAGTTTTGAAAATCTCAGGCGTTCAACGTTTAGGTGATATGACTTTCTGGAGCCATAATTAACATTTACATTGTTCTCATCCTCAGCCAGACATGACACCGCCATTGTTCTTCTGACATTTCACAACATTTCTGACATGATAAGGTTTAAAACTGAACCACACAGTAGATTATCTGTATATCCTAAAAACAGAGAAGTTAGAGTCCCATGAGAGACAAGAGGTGTTCACTGTACATCTGGGTTTGTAGGTGTGTACACACGCTGTGCACACAAAAATACTTACCTACATCTTTTCTATGACCAGCAATGTAAACTTACAACTTATACAAGACAAGACCATCTATAGGACCCATATTACAGAAAGTAAAATGTTCAAAATGGGTTTTACCGACACAGACATCTGCTAACAATGCACTCTAGATTGCACCGACAGTTACTTTCATGCTACTTGGACCTGCCAACCAGTTCATTCCCTCTGGATAACAGTGACAGAGAAACTCTCCACCATCTTGGGCTGTAGAATCTTTCCTTCTCCATCACTTTGCTTACTCGGTAATATCATAGAAATCAACCACCTACCAATTAAATATAAAAACCCACTCCTCATTTCTCTAGCTATTGCCAAGAAAACAATCAACAAAACAAAATTGGAAATAAAAAAGATCACTACACATAAACCACTGGACCAACCTTCTGATAGAATACATCACATTAGAGAAAATGGGATCCACTCACAAGAATAGTTTGTCTACTTTTTATGACACATGGAACCCATTTTTAACACATTTCAACTTGAATCAAATACCTGGGGCCGAGGCCACGCACATTCCCACCAACCTATAGAAATGTAACAAGCTGATTTTATTAGTAGTACTATTATCATTATCATTATTGGTATTTATTTATTTATTCATTTTCCCTCCTTTGCCCTTTCTTGCGTTTCATAGACTGTATAAGTTGGAAATACCCACACTTCACACACTACAACCTCGTTAAACACTCTATATCTTTTTTATAATGCCATGTAACTGTTATCTTGTCTCCCATGTTCAGTACTGTTTTGTTAATGTGTTACTTTGTTTCAATAAAAAAAACAAAACACTTACCTAATGACACAATGATGACATTCACAAAACAGGGACAGGAGCCCCATTCACAGAGAAGTAAAATCACTGCCTGGGGGAGGTACCACGACCCTCACCGAGGACAAACATATTTTCCTATACTAATACAACAGAAATTGAAAGCAATGATGCAGACAGAGACGTAGTACTATGACATTCCTAGAATCTCTTTCTTACAGTAAAAGAAAAGATTCCTTCAGCCCTAAACTGAACAGAGCCCAGGTTGCTCATGTAACAGTGAGAATAGAGAAGCTTTTTTTCTGGTTTCCTAACTGCCCGACAAAATTGCTTCCAACGATTTTGAGAGGTGGAAAACACTGTTCCCTCCCAACTGGGAAGAAAAACACAGAAATATGATTGTCCAATTACTAGTGCATTATCAGAAGCACTCTGGCTTGAAGTACAGGTCAGTGTAGGAAATGTTTAAAATGTTCTGGCACATTGTATCTTTGATGTGGAAGTCAAATGAAGGTTTCTACCTTTTCAAATAGTGATATGGTTTCAGTTCAGTAGGCATCGCCTATCAACCCAGCAACTTACAACCCTTGTTCTAAAATCTCGGTTTCCTATGGCACTGCGAACATTCAGTCACAGTGGAGCAGAAATGATGCAGGACCAATTGTGAAAGCAACTTCAGGGGCTGTTAGTGAACACACAGCGGAATAACCTGCATGTATGGCAACTGTGAGAAGGTTCATCTTTGGTTTTCATTATGATGCGTTTCAGATAGGATGGCAGACAGAAAAACATTGCACATTTCTTAAGTAAGATTGGAAGAAACCATGGTTGCAGTTCTCTGTCGGGTCTGCTGCATTATTTACTGTGGCTGGTAGATGGCTAAGAAGCCTACACACATACATCCCCACATGTGCCTACTGATAAACACTTTGCTCAGCAAGGCCGGAGCGGCACAGTCCATGACTGTTCTGAAAGGCGCCACCCATCAAGGGATCAAGGGACGTCAGTAAATCCATTACTAAAAATACTTCCCAATCCTTTGGGATTACTACGCTTAGCAAGTGGACAGTGTGCATGCCACAAATCTAGAATTAGGGAGTGAAAGGCCGTCACTGTGCATCAACACCTGAGCCAGTGTCTAGGCATATGTTTTCCCTGGCTTCAACTGTGTCACTTCAACCGACTTGAACCATATGTTACGCTGAACTTTATCAACCTTCTTGAAAAAGGTTAAAAGGCGCTACATAAAATCAGCTAAAATTTATGTTGAAAATAGGTGTTTAACGGCTTTTCCCATTCTGTGCTACTATACTAAAATGTGGTTAGATGTGAGGGCAATAGAGACAGATGGAGAAAATCCATTAGCAAAGAAAGTGCATACACATACTGCTTATTTGAAATTCAACAGGCAGTGGCTGAATTGTATCAGAGGATTTGGGGCAGAGCTTTGGATGAGAGGGGCTGATGAGCAATCTCTGTATATTGTACATGTTCTATGCTTGAACAAATGCATTGAAAAAACATTTTTCTTTCACTAATTTGTTTTTGGAACATGCAACAGTCTCTCATTGGACTATCTGTGTTTCTTTTCATTAATAACATTGAGGTGGGGACAAAAGAACAATACTGTGAGGATAAAAGATGTCTAAACATATTTAGTTGTAATAGCTCTCCAATATCAGTCCTCTAAGCTAATCGGGGTTGGGTGCTGGGTTACACTGTCTGATAAAGCTGGGCTACATCCAGGTTCGGCAGGCTGCCCAGTACGGTATCAGGAACCAACTGTTGCTATGCCCTAATTCCATACTATTATTTCTCACCGTTTTCATGATGCACTGTAGTGGAACAATGAATAGAAGTGATAGAAGACCTCTGCCACTGAATTTTATTTACAGCTGAGGTTCCTCCATTTCCTTTAGGTATTACACTGTACAATAGGGCTGCACAATTATGGCAAAAATCATAATCATGATTATTTTGGTCAAAACTGAGATCACGATTATTTAACATGATTACTCATTGATTTTTAGAAACATCATGGATTTATTGAACTTTAAATATTGTCTTTTAAAAGGGGGTTTTCTTGAATTTTAAATATGATTCAACTGGAAAAACTAATCAACTACCTAATTGTGACTGATAATTCAGAGGAAATGACATATTTCTGTATCATTACTTATATAAATAACTGAAAATAAGATTTGATTAACTGCCCAGCCCTACTCTGACTATTTGCAATTCTAAATACTGTGTGTTTCTGATAATCTTTGTTAAAGTGCCCATGGCTAGATTAGCTTGGCACCCCCTCATAACTCCAAATACTCTAATTGTTTCAGAATCAGAGAGCCAAAAAGCCTCTTCCTTAAAACGAGACGACAGTTCGTGAATGTGTACAACTACTTCTGCTGCTGTTGTGTCACAAGTGGACAGCACAACGAACCGCGACGGCATTAATTCATATGAATTTCTCCTCCATACATAGGTAAACAAGGATATCTGTACCAATGAAAAGAGATGTCAGACAGATATCAGACAATGTGTAATATCCTAGCTAATGCACTTTAAGATTTACTCTAAATGTTGCCTCTAATGTCAGGAGCAAAAACAACAAACAGGATAAACTGGCCATGCATTGAATGACAATGCAGAAAAGGTAACAAAATGCTGCCATCCTGTAGCTGGCTGATGCTATTTTTGGCATAAGCAATGGCTGACAATGTAAGGGGTCATGTAACGTTTCATGTCCAGGTTACGTATTGACTGTAAGCAGAGATGACTCGATCTAATCCAGAAACACAATGCAATTTGCTGGGGCTGGTGATGCCATCAGAAGAATCAGGACGACAAGACCATATGAGAAACAGGATGTGTGGCCCAACATTTTCAGGATATTCTCTATTATATTATTTATTTTGGTATATAAAATGTTCACACCTCTCTCCTTTAACTCACTGCTTTGCTACACTGGAAGACTAAGATGAACAACAACATTTGGAATCAATAATGAAAATTGCCTAAACTTAAAAACAAAAAAAAAAAGAATTACCCCATATGAATCTATCCCCCTCTGTTAAGCACTTTCTCCACTCAGTACATTTATTCTTGTATTTATTCTCTGGCTTGTGAATGGGCCATCTGGGAACTGCAATTTGTTCAATATCAGTATCACTTTAAGCCATAAATCTTATGCAGCATTTTTCCTCTCTCAGTCCCCCTGCCTGCCCCGTTAACTCGGCAACTGAAGTTACACAAGTGTTGTGCAGGGGAAACAGTTGGCATGCCAACTAATCCAACCAAACACAAACCCAGCTGAGAGCAAAACACACACAAAAATTAAGGGATGTCTGTTTCAATTACAAGAACATTTGGATCATTACATAATAATCCAAGACCAAAGATGCAAAATATCTGAGCTAATATCCTGTCCAGTATGCACACAGGCAACTGTGGTTTTGTGTAGCCATGAAAAGACTGAGTACATGGGTTCGGTGTAGGTATGTAAAGCCACATTGTGGCAGGAGTTACTGAATAGTGCTCTCTGAATCAAACAGTACAGTGGCTCCAGGAAGTGTTTGGGTTTTTTTTTAACCAGATTTCATAATCCCCCACTCTAAATGGTACAGTACACATTTATTCTTTCAAAACACAAACAAGAATGTTAATGCAAGTTTTAACTCACAATAAATGGTGCAGTAAATTTTTAAAAATTAAGACTAAAGGCCTGCCAAAAAAAGCATGTCTAACTAGACAGCGCTCAGAGGGCAAACCTCCACCACAATGCCATAAAAACAATATTCCCATGATAGTCTGACCCTCATCTCTAACTGTTTGACCATGAAAACCTACTGCTGGCATTGTGTGTGAGAGAAGCACAGCCCGTCTCCTCTAAACAAAGACCAATGCAGAAGATTAGAGTAGAAAAGTAAGGCATCAGTCCTTGAGGTTATGCCAGATGATGGTTAAAGGAAGCACAAGGTCCAATCATTAGGTTCCGACAATGGAACCAACAGCTATAATGTGCAGCTGGAACACAGGTGTCCTCACTGTGCTCTGAACAAGATGGAGATGTAGCTGCCAGGTAATGGGGATAGCTACAAGCACCTCCATCTCTGCAAACAGAACAAATTCTACTGATGTCATGGAGCAAGTTCCCCCAACCCACCCTCACTAATTTTATATAAACCAAAAGGTGTCTAAAATGTTTTAATTATTTGGTTGTTTTATATTTTATTTAGTCCATGAAATGACTCTTTAACTATACATTCCAAACTGTCCACTTATGAACAATGAGCGATTTCAGCAAATGCACACAAAGATGCTGTTGACAGTCAGTGTTGCAGCAGTCACTCCCCGACAGTGACCGAGGCATCTAACCTCACAAAGTAAACAGTCTTTACTCAAACCATGATCTTTTCATATTCCTAACAAAAGTATGAAGAGCTGATTAAATGTTTTGATAGTCATTGCTTTTCTTTTTAATAATGTTTGGTTGGGCAAAAGATTTCACTTTTAGCTGTCACACTGTCTATTTTTCTGCTTGGGCGCTTTTACTGATACGTTATAGGCACATTACTCTGATTATACTTGCACACATTTTTAGTAAAATGTTGAACGTAGCACTGCTGGTACTGGAGTATCTTCTTTTATTCAATAATTTATTCTGGCTGGTGTCCCATGTATAGGTGACTAGTTTCTAAAACAACAACACACACCTTGTTGAGGTTAGGGGAGTTCACAGCTGCATAAATCCAGTCTCAACAATCAAAATAAAGGCATCATGTTAAACAGTAAAAGAGTGAAAAGCTTCCATGTTATAAGAACAATACTGCTGTCCTGACCGACCTTAATCTGCTGAGCCACTCTGGAGCTCCCTGATGGTGACTGGACATGTAAATGTCTGGCCACACATGCTGCCTGATAAAGATAATTTGTTGATTTAACAAGGTTAAATGTTGGGAAAAAAGTGTTTTACACTAGGAGCTGCATTTGAGGAGTGGCTTTCTATAGTTTGTCATAATGCATTCTGCAGACATCACCATGCAGATGATTTGCTTTGGAGCACAATACCTACTTGCGAATCACTTAAGGCTCAGATTGCATGTTTTAAAAAAAGAGCCTATGCAAACAAGTTCTTCGAGCTGGTAGCCATTAAAAAAATACAGTACTGTCAGCACATTCACACTTCAAATGTTGGATCATATATGCAACACCTTAAACGGTGTGATATCCACAAGATGTTCAACTAGTTTTTTTCATAAGGCCAGTGGCTCCAACTATGTTCACACCGACATTGCAATCTGTTTCACCGTGTTGTCTTCCATTATCACTCACCAGTAGGAAGCAAACGTGCTGCCAGCTGCACCACAGGAAGCAAACATGCGTTATCAGCTGATTTTAAATGAAAACATGCCTTTATTAACTTCATGTATCACTTTGCATTTGCTGTGCTTCTATAATATTGACTTCCTCCTGCCATGCGTGAATCCGATAGCAGAGGAGGAGAGAGGAGACGGAGGGGGCTATCATGAGCCACATTATGTAAATAAGGTGCAGGAGCATGTGCCGGTTAAACCGCAGTGCCGTGCGAAGTGAGAGGAAGCTGAGGCTTTGGACGGTAGAAGCCGGGGCCGCCGGTAGATGTCGGTAACCCAAGAAACCTGAACCACCGGGTTCTCAGGCGCTCTGTCTCAGTTTGCAGCACTCGCACTGACGGCAGAGGAGCTGAACAGTTTGAAGGGCATCAAAAGAAACAGGAGAGCTCACAGCGCGTCCTCTCGAGTTTTGCGCGCAGCCCTTCTGAGCAGGAGACGGAACGCTTTGTCACAAAGAAAAACGGGAAAACTAAACACACAATGGAAGACAAATCTAATTCGTTCTCCAGCAACAAAGAGGAGAAGGCGGATGGGAATAATGTTTTTCAAAGGCAAGACTCGATGCAGAAAAATAACACGGGAAGCCAGAACACGAAGGACCATGGCAACTCAGTGGGCTTCAAGGGGGAGCGGGAAGAGGCCATGGTCGGTTTTGACGATTTGGACGGGGCTTCCAGGCAATATGGTTTTATGCAGAGACAATTTGGGGCCATGATGCAGCCCGGAGTCAATAAGTTCTCCTTGCGTATGTTCGGCAGTCAGAAAGCCGTGGAGAAAGAGCAAGAGAGGGTTCAAACGGCCGGATACTGGATCATTCATCCATATAGCGATTTTAGGTAAGGGCTGGAAAAGACACCTGCTCACCCCACTACTCCCCTTTTATCCACCCCTCCCGCCACCCAAAGGTCTGCAAGCTATAGCCTACACGTTCACACATAAGGCTCTATCATCGACACACGCACAGCCTGCTCCAAAGCGCACACGCTAATCTACCTCTTTAGGCAATCAGGCTTCCGCTGGCTGAGGGCTCCACTGTAACAATGCGCTCAGTTAGTGTGTTTCATTGCGGCATTTTTATTAGGCTATACGCTATCACAGAAGGACGCATTAAGCTACATACAAAGGTGTGTGTCAAATGTCCTTGGAAAAAGAACAGTGAATGTCATGATTTAAAAACGCACACACGGCTTCTGAATGTTTCACAGCAACAACACAGCGCCAGGTCCTCATTGCGACATATCCCCCTGGTGTAGGGGCGACAGTACGTGCACACAACGTGACAGTGCCATTACACCATCACGGTTGTAAACATTTAATTGTAGGCGGGGGTAACACGACGGGCCTGTGTGCAAAAATGCACAGAATGCGGGAAAAACGTGCAGGGACACGACTAAAAGGGAAATGGACGCGTTTTGAATGTATTAAGTTAATTTTCAGACCTAATCACAGAGTTACAAACATTTGACAGCACTGATAGACCTACCAAGGTTGTGTGTCTGATGCTGCTCTGCTGAGGAAATATGATGTAATGTGTTTGTCTCAAGGGAGCTGCAGAACGATCATGTCACACTTCCTGCTTCACTATGACATGATTACTGTCGTTGTTTCATTGGCTTGTTATTCTCTCAGTTGAACAAAGTCTATGTCCAGAGTAAGGCTGAAAGTGAAAACAGCGTTTTCAAACTACCCCTATAAAAGGATCTTCACATTATCACACATTCAGGTTAAATCACCCCACTCAGTTGTAGTTTAACTCCTCTCCAATGAGCTGTAGCCTTATGTGTTACAGTTTATGTCACAATGCGTTCAATGGTAAACTAATGAGATCAGGTCCATGCTGCGTGTTAACGGTTCACCACTTAACCAATTAAACATATCATCTGGCCCAGTCTGCACCAGTGCCCCTTGGCACAGCTACGGTACAAGGTGACACCCCCGTTTTCCAGGGTGCTACATATGACGTACCAGGGCACGTTGGTCCCCCTGCCTTTAACGCAGAGCTCTCCATGGTCCTGAACCCAGAGCAGGCCTGACTGTGCAGCACCTTGTTTCTCTCAGCTGTTCTACTGCTGCAAGCTGAACCATGACCTAAATAACTGGCACACTGGTCATCGTGACCAATCTCTCAGCTGTTCTACTGCTGCAAGCTAAACCATGACCTAAACAACTGGCACACTGGTCATCGTGACTGTGTAGATAAACTGATTGTAGTGACAGGTTGGAGTGAAACAATGAGATACAATAGAGTCGACATTATATCTATAAACTGATTTAATATCCACAGGTACTTTGTTTTACTCCTGCACTTCCCATGCAATTACACATAAAGAAAATAATGCTAAATATGGTGTCCTGGACACACTCACACAAAGATACGGGTATATGCACAGATGTGCAAACAGTGGTGGGCAAGGATTAGTAGCCCAACACAACAGTAAATGAGTTTAGCAATCTCTAAAAACAATTATCTAAGGAAAGTGATTCTCTCTAAAAGATGGACAAAGGATAGCACCTCAACAGTTCAGTGATATGTGTACCATTTTTTCCCCACTGTTATTAATCAATCAAGCAATTCATTCATTTAGTGTATGAACTGCATTTGTAATGTACTGAACTGTGTTTGGTTAGAGGAGGAAACACAAAGAAAAAGAGCTAAATAATGAGAACTGATGGAGGCAGATTGTGTCACCGCAGTAAACACACACATCTTAGAGTAAATACTATGTAAAATAAGAGACAAATTAGGTTATCGGTGGGGATTTTGCAATTTCATCTCTGCTGAAGGAGATTGGCCCTTTTATTTCTGCTGCATTGGAAAATGTTTCACAGGATGGTGAGGGCCCCCTGAGGTTCCTTCCTCATGACATTTTCCAAAGGGCAATTTTTCAGAAGTCCTTGTCCTCTAGGTAGCTGGTGTAAAGACACTACCATTATGTGCCAGAAGGACATGTTTACTGACTTGAAAGTGGTATTGTTTACATCACAGGGCTTCAAACTACCTGCCACAGTGGTGCATAAATGATGGAGTGTGAAGGTACACTTTGCTTGGCAGGGCTCCTTGTACTCTACCTCAAAAAGTAATTGTTTCTCTATTGTGGGTCTTAAAACTTAATTATTTTTGTGTGCATCACTAGCAATCTTTACCGAACCACAGTCTTTTGTCTGTTGTGGTAGAACATTGTATGGCGACAAAAACAAAACACTGTCTTACCAAGTACAGTTTATGAGTGATACCCCTCTTTACACAGGCTTTATATTGCTTTGTGGGAGTGTTTGAAACTCAATATCCAACATATTCTTTGTACACAGTAGCTGCTTTTAAAGATTAATGGGAGGTTAGTAATATTTATTATTCATAGATTTTTAGAGAGGCTTCATGGATGGCCTCATACAACCCTGTTTATGCTAAGGAGAGGCCTTTGTCGTAGTCTAGGGGGCTATTTTTTCTTGAAGTTTAGCTTTTACAAAACACACCTCATCATAGGTGAAATGCCATTTTGCTGTTCTTGCTCACCATAATTCTTTTGCCATTTAAGTTTGTCATTGCTGCCTAGGATCTACTGTGGAGGAAAAGAAGCACAATTTAATTTCTGGCAGTCTCTCCTGGTCATTAGTAATTACATGCTACTACTGAAGATATGAAAATGACATTCCTGAGTTTTTGAGATTCAGATGTTCCATACTGTAAAATGTAGTTTCTTCAGTGTTGAGTTCCAAATTTATTAATAGAGAGGGATGACCTTTCCTGAACTGCATCTGTTTGAGTATTTAATGGTGTACAGTCAGTACAGCCGGTTTAGAACATTTTTAGCTGATCCAATGAAGTGTAAGATTTGACAGGATCGTGTGGCGTTCCCTCTGTTGCTCAGCAGGAGTGGTCTGGCATTGATTATGATGGAGCGCTTGTTGTAGGGGAGAAAGCCTACAAAAAGAAATGAACTGGCTTGATTTGGAGCAGGACTTTTTGATAGATAGATGTGCACTGCCTCAATTGGAGCTGGTTCTCTAATCCACCAAAGGGGTGGAAGCTACAGTATTGAATACGGAGTATCAGCATGGAACTGTTTGGCTTTGATAGGTTTTATTAACTGAAAGGTTTTCTCCTGATATAATAGGCCCACACGCTCATTTAATTGCAGTTCAGAGTGCAGAGGAATCAGTGCTGACATTATTGTGACATAACAGAGCCAAATCCATTCAGAAACAATGATACAGTTCCCATTATAATCAATCAGAACAGCAGCTTGTGTTTCAGAGCAAATTGAAACTAGAGTTGGAATAGAAAACAAACAAACAAACAAAAAAAAGACTAGCAGAGTGCAGGGCTCACCCTGATGTGAACACACAGTTGGGGCAGGACCTGGGCGCACGAATGGGCTGCAAGTAGAGGTGAGTGTGCGTGTAGAGCACCAAGAGCTGTCGAACCTCAAGCAGGGGTCAAACTGGGCACTGAATGCGCTGCTAGTGTTGGAGTTTTCGGTCATTACAGCAGTTTAATGTGGCCGAGTGCATTCCAAGAGCATTGGAGCACAAGCCTAATACGGTGACAAAGTAATAGCTGGATCGAGTGTCGTTAAACAACATGCTTCATGACTGGCCTTAGATTTGACTTAAAATGACATGTCACTTACTGCAGCGTTCACACATCTGAACTGGTCTTTTTTCGCGTATTCTTTGAGTCTGTAAACAGCTTCTCCCTACTGCAAAATATTTTGAGGGCCGCTGAACTATGGTTTCTAATTCAAGAAGAAAACAGGTTTTATTCATTAGGGTGTTGTAGAGGTCATGTACACTATAAATACCACCTACCTTAACCAAGAGAGATATCTTAGAGACGTGGGCACTTTGTGGGCCTGCAATTTCAATTAAAAGCTACTGATTATATGAATTATTTTGAGAAATGATTTTGTTGTAAATCAACTGAAAAGCTGTCATATGTCTTTACTGTATTCTTTTAAATATTTCTATATAAATTACAAAATGAATAACTCATGCCACACACTGTGTACATTATCCCCAAGGTCACGGCCCTCCATACGATGAGTCCACTCCATAAACCCCAGTTCAGTCCCTGCTGGTGTTAAACAAAAATGCCTATGGTGGATACAATGAGTCACCTAGAAGACGGCTGTTTAGTTGAAGTGAGGACAATTATCGGACACTTGATCTGTGGATATTTATAAAGCCAAGGCCCCTGCTTAATTCATTCTAACAGATCCATTACTGGGTGGCCAGTCTGCCAACCAGCCAGCCATTCCATTTCTATCTTCAAAAACACAAATGGATGGGAAGCAAAGCAGAGCAGAGGCAGGCAGTCAAGCAGCAGAGGTGGCGTCAGTGAAGAGTTTTTAGCATGAGATAGGATTCCTGAAAGCATCCATTTTCATTCATGGTTGCTCTGCCAGGACACTTTGTGAAAAGCAGGGTGCTAATGAATCAGGTCTGACTCGGTGCACCACAAAACAGAGAACAAGGACATTAACGCAGCCATAAAGGAAGAGGGGGTCTTATTCTGACAGGACCCTGCATACAGTAGTTACAGTAAGTGTTTGACGTCCTTGCATGATAGTTAACTTTGGGCTCGGAGTGTCAAAGGTGGGGGGGGGGGGGGGTTATGTTAGTAGAGAGACTCTAGGAATGACAGGACCAGTCAGTAACGGTAAGGGACTTTGGTCAAGATCAAAATATGACAGCAAATATTTGATGGATTTTGTATTTATTTTATTTATGTTCTCCAGACAACGTACGCTACTGACTTTGGTCATTCCCTGACTTTTCCTCCACCGGTGCCAGCAGGTTCCCATTTTTATTGTGAAATGTGACACGTGGTGCTGACATTCATGTACCGCTTTGAATGAATTGTAATAACTGCTAAAGATCAGAAACTCACCAAAGTCAGGTCAAAATTTTATTTTATCCAATTCTTTGGCTTCTGACTAAAATACCTACAAAACTAACATCATTCCCTTTGGCCACAGCTGCACTTGAGTTTGGTGCTAAAGTAGGGCCTCACTGACCATGTGACTTGCTGTGGTATATTGTACTTAAATGTATATAAATAGTTGCTGAATTACTCTTAAATGTGTCTTTTATTTTAACTCATATGGATCATTATAACATTTGATACCGGACTGCACAGCTGGATAGTGTATAATGCTAATTAGCATATGTTAGCTTGTGCACAAAACAAAGATGGTGAACATTACCTGCTAAAGTAGCAGCGTTGAACCTTCATTCTAACAGTTCCTGACACATTCTCACACTTATTTTTCTACAACATGTTTTCGCCCTTGCGTTACTGATTTGTGTGTGTTGTCCCACAGGTTCTACTGGGACTTGATAATGCTCATCATGATGATGGGAAATCTAATCATCATTCCTGTGGGAATAACCTTCTTCTCAGAGCAGACTACCACCACCTGGCTGGTTTTCAATGTGGCCTCAGACACCATCTTCCTGGTGGACCTGGTCATGAACTTCAGGACGGGGATCGTCAATGAGGAGAGCTCTGAGATAATCCTTGACCCCAAGGTCATCAAGATGAATTACCTGAAGAGCTGGTTTGTTGTGGACTTCCTCTCCTCTATTCCAGTGGATTATATCTTTTTAATAGTTGAGAAAGGCTTTGACTCGGAGGTATATAAAACAGCCCGTGCCCTGCGAATCGTCCGCTTCACCAAGATCCTCAGTCTCCTGCGACTGCTAAGACTGTCCCGACTCATCAGATACATACATCAGTGGGAGGAGGTGTGTATATGTTTGACTGAGCACATCAGTGATAGAAAAGCTTAGAGGGAGATGATGACTCAGGGAGCGTTGCTGTGCATATGTTTGTGATATGCTACGTGACAGTTCTTAATCTGGTTGCCTGTGCGCTTTTCCCAGCAGCACGGAAACGACCTTGAAAGGTTAATGCACGGATACACGGTGGCTGTGCATGCGTAAAACTAATGGGTACATTTAATCACTACTGGCCAAAAGGCTTTAGTGTGTATAACAAAGTGGTAGTGTCAGTATCAGCACATTGATGGGTGAAATTAATGCAGAATCAGAAATCAAATCAATTCCTTTGAGTTTTTCAGAAAAAAACTATTTATTTGTAACTATAGTTTGTACAGGGCATAATATAATGTAGTTAACCTCTTATCAGGAGAGTAAGGTATAGCATATTCAAGGCTAAATAAACTATGTCCTTTAGCTGGTGGGGAAGTTTCAAATGACACTGGTAGAATGTGTGTGAACTTCCAAAAGGTTAAATCCCACTGGGCATAACAGAGTGATACATTATTACGCTCTGCTGAATCATTGCACTCCCTGACTCAGAGTCTTTAACCAAGCTCCAGTCTTCTTCTCCTGGTAACGATTTCATTACACAGACTGATTTGAAGATTGCCCCCCTCTTTATCATAACTGAACCATTTCAGACATCACGGCTATTTGATCTGAAATGTAGCTAAAATGTAAACAGGTGATCACAACACTGTCATTCTTAATGAGCCAGCATACTTCACCTGAACATCCTTGCACTAATGCTCCCCTCCTTCCCCTGTTGTTAGGCCGTTATCTGTGCTGTTTGTTACATTAGTTGAAGCAAATCGTGATGCTGTCAGGGCACAAACTCAGTCTACATTCTTCAGAGCCCACATACTGTACTGTGTGGTCCAGTAACACATCAGTAACATCAGAAAACAGATAATCCATTTGGAAATCAGCAACCTCAGTATTATGAACCTCTTATTTTAAGCTTTTATAAAAACACAGACTGCTACAGTACAGTCATGAACAGGATCCAGCCAGAACTTAATGTAAATTGTAGAATTCTGCAGCGTGTCCAATTTCCGGCCCCCATGCTATGGATCAATGAATATTTACGGAGCAGGACAACATCATCTGTGCTCAAGCACTGATGAGGAATCAGACTTTAATCATGTTTAGGGTAGTTTGTGCATTTCTGCCAGATTGTTTTAACTGTTGTATTTTACCCTTGCAGCATAATGTGGCATTTGAAAAATGAAAACGTTATTCATGCTTCAGCAGAGCATTATTCAAGCTTTGCCAAATATGGTTTTGCATTTAGAATCACAAGCACATCACGAACCATATTCTGAAAGTGAGCACCATATGGATTGCCGTTGCTTGGCTGTTTTATCTTGGTATGCACACTATGTGGGAAGCTGATTATGAATTTCAGATAAGGGAGTACATTGTATTGCGGTGCAGGGTTCAGAAATGCATGCAGTGGGAGGAGTGGACCAGGTTAGAATCACGAGTAGCCGGTGCTACACGTTTAATGAAAATCTGCAGTAAACACGGAGAGAGGCAGTGCGGTATATAGGGATGTGTCATAATGCCTGGAC
>NW_018127929.1:30030-63246 GCF_001952655.1 Monopterus albus
TCCCTTTCTTCCTCTCTGATTCTCCCCTATCTCCCCCTGCATGTTCCTTTTCACTCTCTCGCTCTCATTGAATACATCCTCCTTTATTACTGTCTAACCTCAGTATGCTAACGCTCGGTATATATATTTGATGTAACCACATTAATTAGACAACCAGAAAACACAGCAAACAGACACATTCACAGGAGATGTGAGAGGACGGAAAAGCCACTCAGTGAAAAAACTCCAGGCTGTCATAACATGTTAGGTGCAGAATGCAGCATTAGCGTTTTAATGGAGGGACAAATGTGGTCTATGCCGCCATAATGGGTTTGAAGCAGTGAACCATTATTACAGCAGCCTTGGGATGAAAGTTTTTAGTTATTCAGGCAGTCACTTTCTACAACAAATCATCTTCCAGCCTGTATGTCTCTCCTTCATCTGTCATTTGCTGCCTGCCCCTCTTCACTTTGTCACATCTCTTCTCTCCATCTGTGAAGTTGTTTCTTCATCAAAGGCTGGACAGTCATAACTGCACCAAACAAGATTGTTTTTGGTTAATACTCCCAATAAGTGTCATTCATAGCTAGGAGTCTGTGACAGGTGAGCACAGCCAACTACTTGGTTATAATTTATGTCTCAATTTCCTAAAAAATAAAAAAATAACAGTGCTTGTGCCAAATCAGGAGCTTCCTATGTACAGTACTGCTGGGAAGTGGTTTCTGGGTATTATGGTCTAAGTAAAACCACTGACTGACTAAGGTTTTAGAGCCCACAAAGCAACTGAAGCGTCTTATTTAAGCATCTACTGTAACCTGATTATCACACCTTTGAAAGGAGCAGTAGATGTCTGTGCCTGTTAGCTGAAGCATACTGGTGGCACAAAAAGAAAACTACTGTATATTTGATGTGTAGTTCAGTGAAGCACTGGTACTAGCTCACCAGTACTGGAATTGTGATTTTTGCTTGGTAGTTAGGCATTAAGATCATCTTATATAGGCACCCCACCTCTCGGTGTTCATGTTACTACACTGTATGCTGCTATTCGTATCTGTGTGCATGATTCTCAGTGTATTTGCTCAGTCATTCAGTTGTGCACACATAAATATTGCAATGCACGGTGCCTAGGAACATTAATGCATACAGTGTGAAGGTCATGCATAGCACTAAGTATTCAAACACCATGATTTAAACAAGCACCAACCAAATGAGGCTTTGCTGATTTAATTTGAGAATCAATTAATATTACAATTCATATGATGCTTGTTTCAACGAGTCAGTATTTTCCACTGTGGAAAAAAAAAATCCCTTTGTCATAGGTTCCTACTGCTCACCTATAACAACAGCCAGGGGAATCATTTTTAATGGCTAAGTACAGTTCTATGTAATAATGAGAACAGCCATTGGGGGCATTTTTTGTGTTTCATCTTTAATTTCACAAGCATGTTCAGATCTTTCAAGGGCATCTTTGCCCCCTGCTTCTATCTCCGTTATGTTTCTCTTATCATTTCATGCCCTCTCAGATACAGTGTTAATTGTCCAGTGACGTTAAACTGTAATCAAGACTGTTTTTGTCAACCTTTGCTTTTATTGTACATTTGCATATGAGTTCATTTTGATCTTCATGATTTCTGTCACCAGGAATATATTTCAATACCACCCCATACAGTGCTGATTTTGCTTCATTGTATTTCATAAAAAATGCATAAGGACACTAGGGCGATAACATTTTAAAACTGCTGTAGCAAATCCTGACAGCTCCCAGGGCCACATCTGGTTCATCACAGCCACCAGGCCTCCTGCCAGATTCCCAGCTCAAGCACAAGGGCTCAGGTTGGGCTTGTGACAGCATATCGGCCCCAGGGGTGGCTCTACCCTTTCTAAAGCCCTAAGCAGAATTTGTCTGTTATCCCGCTATGGAGTAAAGCTCAATTCAATGCAACACTTCCACCTTAACATCTGTGTTTATGAAGCTCAAAACAGTTCAGTTTTTGGTGAAATAGTCATAAATGTATAAATTCAGCTATGTGTCCATTATTGAGGTCTTAGTTAAAGGTGGTGTTGTACTGGACTGCATTATATTTATTTAGTTTTCCTCTTCAGTTAAAGAGATAGTACCATGCTCTAGAGCATGTTGTCTTACTGTAGGTCATGTTGCAGAGTCAGCTGTGTTTTGATACCGTGCTACACGCATGGTGAGTTGCACAATGATGGACCAAGTATAAATGTAGTGCAGTGCCAGGACAGGAGGCTACATTACCGCTTTCACTGGCTGATTATTCACTTGCGCTGCTGCTACAGCTAAAATTCTTATTCCTACCTAAAAGTCCTGAACTGCTACACTGACAACACATATAGCTGCTGACTAGTGAACTTTTTTTTTTTTAATGTCACTTCTTTTTTTTGTTTGCTTTTGGAAGGGTGCTGCTGGTGATGGAACTGTGTCACAAAAATGCCCTGAACTACTGTTGTTCAGTGGCCTCTGCCAATCTCATGCACAGTGAACATTCATGATAGAGCGGTAGGGTCATCCTTGAATCAGTGATGTCGACTTATTTTATGCATATTTGGCATATTATAAAAAATAGGAGTGTGTGAGGCAATAAGCAGTCACTTGTAGGAAGTGGCAGCTCTGCCATCCTCGATGTGCAACTCCACTTTGTCAGCATAAGATCTACTGAGCTTTCATGCAAACGTACAACCTGTTTCTGTGAACACCAGTGTGACATAATGAGACACTTCTTTGGATCACATTGTTCCTTTAATCTGCCACTAGTACTATAACGTTTGCCTGGTATTGTTAGTAATATTCTTCATCTACAAACATACTGTTTATGCAAAGCCTGTGTCTTTAACTGGCTAAGTTTTTACAAGAGATACTTAGTGTCTGCTACGACTGATGGCAGAGCAGGATGCAAGTGATCTGATTAATTAGGGTGTTTGTACTGTAGGGATCTGTCATCCGAAGCAAAGGTGAACACAGCTGATTCACAGCTCAGTTGGTAAGCTGATCTGAAAGTGGTTTAAATGTGAGACACTTGACCTGGGTATCTAGCTCACTGTGTGGGAGCGGCAGAGGAGACTTTAACTACATTACATTGGCTAAATCTGGTCTCCACTGAAATAACCCATAATATTGTGACTTTCTGACAGAAGACTATTTTTTTTATTCTTCCATTTTTAGACATGCCAACAAACTGACAGTGGAGTAGCGAATGTGCGCTTTGTACATTTTCACAGTGTGTTATATTTTTGAGGGTAACCACTGTGCTGTATTAAAACAAAGGCAGAATTTCAGTAGTCGTTACCATTCCGTAGCTCCTTTCTAATAATGTACAATACAATTATGAAATTAGAAAGTCAGTGGATACAGAAGACAAAAGGTTTTAAACAGGGCTGCAACTAATTATTATTTTCTGTAGATCAGAAAATAGTGCTAAAAAGGTTTTTTGTCCAAACAGCCCAAAACTCAGATTCATTTTGCACTCACATATAGAAAAAAGAAAAAAAAATCCTCACATAAATGAGAAACTAGAAACAGTATATGTTTGCCATGTAATAAACAATTTTCTGTCAACTGTTACAGCACTAGGTAAAAGTAATGCAAGACACAGGCATCACAAGGCGAAATGGGATTATGATGAAGCCAGTGCTCACTGTAATTTGCCACCTCAGCAACAGAGAGTCTGCTGCCAATGGAGATTACTCAGCTGTGGACTTGATTCACCTGTCTCAGAACAGTCTGTGCCAAGCGCTGGGTGCCTTGAGGCCATTGCCCCAGTGCAGTGCATGCAGGGTCACAGGTGTTCACACACACACACGTCATTCTTACTGTAGTGACAAGATACAGTACATTTACACCTAAACCCAATTCTATCCTTAAATGTAAAACCAAATCTTATCCCTCAAACAGATCTTTGAAGTTGTGAAGACTAGCCAAACATCCTCACAGTACTGAATGTGTCCACACACCTATCGATAGATATCTACGCATACAAATGTGTGCCGAATCCTGAAGTGCTGAATCATGTGTGAGGTTGAAAGTGAACACAAGAAAGCTGGAAGGCAGGAGACACAGAAGAAGCAAAGACAAGACGGCAGCGTGTGCTGCACTCTCTGTGCGTGTATCATACGGCAGAAAGACTGACTCCCGTACTGTGTCCCCTAATTGATTTTCTATTGTGTTGACCCCGGTTCTATCTGTAATTCCAGCTTGTAAACGATGCTAAATCAAGTAAGGACAAAGGTTTTTAAAGGTGATCTAGTGGTGTTTTTTTGTCTGTTGACATTTCAGTACATGCAATCAGCCTCTGCTCTTTTAAAAATACACCTACATGCACAGTGACTACCTTATATAAAGACAAGTCAAATCTATAAAGTATACAATCCATTTATCACACAGAACAACAAATGACATTTATAGGAGGATATTTAAAATGGGCCTGGCCTCATTACCATGTCCTCTCAAATGGCTTGTAGGACAAACAAAGTAGTGAGGAGCAGGGATGTGACTGGCCTCAGGACTTTCCTCTGTGAAGGAGCCATGTTGCAGCAGAGCCTTTGGCTGATGACTGGATCTACAACTGTTTCCTCTTACATGATGTGATTTGATGTGAACTGATGTGAAGTGTGAGGCTGAGGACTGTTCCATACTCTTTAGCTTAGACATGGCAGTACAATTGATCTTTTTTCACTCTTAAAATATACTACTATATTTTCACAGGCCAATACCATTCTGCCAATACCATTATGGGTTCACAGCAGAAAAGGAAAATACTGGGTATGATGTTCCAATATGGATGTCGGAAGAAACTGAACCTTTTAAGCAAAACATAGACAATTTAATCTGATGGTTGTTGGAGATGAAATAAAGCTGCTTGAAATGAAATCACACTCTCTAGGAGGAGATCTACAGCAGCTCAGCCCACTGACAAAGTCCCTATGACACACTGTAGGGCTGTAAAGATTGGGGCTGCACGAAGCACACGTAGCCAGGGACACGCAGCTGGCTAATTTAATGTCCCAGTAAAATGAACTTGGAACATTGGGCATTGTTTTGCAAAGCACACAAAGGTCTGAAAGGTATTTTGAGGACACTGAGGGACACGTTTTCTGTCTTTCTGGAGACCTGCAGGACGTGTCATTCGTGAAACATTGGCAGCAGCCTGGAAGCACAGTTTGTAATCTGAGGTGCAGCTTGAGTGTCACGAGTGACATTTTTATGCACTAAAAGAGGAGATATACACTCAGTTGTCAGTTATTAGGTACACCCAGATAAAAACTATGTCTGTCTAATACAACAACCCTACAATAAATCCTACCTTCATAAAAGATATAATGTTTCATTCTAGGTGTTGATTCAACTGTGTGATCATTTTGGAGGCTGCATTTTGTGGTATTATATTGCATTACACTGATTACTTTTAAAGGTAGGCTACATCTTAAAACACTTCTCTGCACAGTGTAGTATGGTTCCAAAGCACCACAAACTACCTTTTCCAAAATGACACCTGTCATAGTATCAAACTTTCTAAAACAGTTTCAACAAAAACCAATTATCACCTTCATGAAGGGACGATTTATTGCCAGGCTGCTGCATTAGACTGATGTAATTTACACTGGTGTACCTAATAAACTGGCAACTGAGTGCAACTCTGGTTGAGCTTTGACAGCTGCAGATGTCCAGATGAGTGTATTAGAGTTCTTTAATTCATTATAAATGCACCAAAGTGCAACCAGAATGTAGCCGTACAGTAGTAGCTCAGTGAATAGTAGACTGTAAATTAAATCTTAACTAAGAGGTGCAGTATATGTTTGACCTGTGCTTCATGTACAATATACACATCTGGCTGGAATTAAACACCTACAGCAATAAGTACTCACACAAAAGCACCATTATACAAAGATGAAGCTGCACCTTGATTTGATATCAGTAAGTAGAAGTGCCGTGTGGATGCTACAGACAAATATTTGTTGCTGGGTAAACACATTGCGTTTATCACCAAGGCATGTGTGCAATCACATTTGCTGTCCACTACCGCTAAATACGTCGCTACAGATCTGTGAATTCATGACTTCTTCTTCTTCACTCTTGCATTTTTCATCTGTGTTCAGGCTCCACAGTGGTGTGCACGCTTGGTCGCATTCAGTTCAGCCAAGTAATAAAACTGCAGCCAGCAAACCAGTCCTGCCCAAACCCCACACAAATTCTATTTTTTTTAAGTGAGAAAATCAAATTTATATGACCATGTTTGCATCTTTTTATTTAGAACTTTGGTGGTTATTGCCAGAAGCAGATTTGGGAACCCCTCCTTGTTTACAGTACTGTATATCATGGCCAGGCTGTTGGAGGCGAAGCAGACCTTTGTTATCGTGTGTGGGAGCTGCAGCCTGAGGGGGGGCTACACAGTCCTGTCACATGTCTTTACGTGTGACAATCTGCCCGTCACACATTTGACATGCCATGGGAAGGCAGACCTCTCCTGGTTTAACTAACAGGCACCCACATCATCACCACACGTCATATCAATGCTTACTGACAGAAATGTTAAAAACACTGGACAGCAATGTCATTTTGTCTAAGCAGTTATTTGTACTATGAAACACTAGATTGTTTCATTAAATATATTCATAATTAAAATGTAGAATTATTATATTTATATATACTGCATGTTCTTAAATTGTTATTATTTTATGGATACAGATCTCTTTATTGGTGCAGCTGCTGAAAATTAACACTCTCCAAATCCAATACATGGTCTCTCACTTTCCCTCCCTCTTTGTCCATTTTCCTGTTTTCACCTTCACACACACACACACACACACACACACACACACACACACACACACACACACACACACACACACACACACCTAACCACAAACAAGCAAGGAAAGGACAAAGTCACAGACAATCATCTAATGGACTCCTCCAGTCCAGTTCTGTCAAGTAAACAAAAATGAAGGACAATGATTTTTCCCTCTCATGCTGTCTGTGTTCTTGCCCTCTGTGTTTTAAGACGCCGCTCTCTGACGATAAACATAATGTGCCTCCAATCATCGGCTTGCTCAGCTCAGTGAATGAAGCTTGGCCCACTGGGGGGAAAATCCCAGACTCCACTGGCTGAAAGAAAGAGTTTTTCTCTTCATCCCCTGTAGATTTAACCCATTTTCCCTTGCCAAGTTGCTCAGTGCTCCTTCTGTTGCTAGTTGGTCTTGTTAACTGCAGTAGAGAGTTAATTGCTTGACCATATGATATAGAGTACAGAGTTACTGTCAGACCAACAGTGGTAAGGTAAAGAGAAGGGAATAGCTTTAGTGACATAGCTACACCAGAACTAGATCTAAATAGAATAACACTTATATCCCCATCAATACAAGGTATTTAAAGTTAGTTTGCCAGCAGAACGGTGAGCGTGCCAACTTCAACCCACAATTTTATTAAAACATGTTGGTTAGATTGATAAAAATGCAGACTGAAGGCACTATGCAGGTATTTCTCTTGATATATCAAATGCCAGATAGTAGTTTTAAGTGTGAACCTGATTTTTAAACCTGCAGATGGACCACATACATTACTTACAAACAGTACCTGCAAGTCCACCTAAATTACCTACGTCTGGGTTTATAGGCCGTTCTGTTTCTCGCTGTCACTGGGGACTTAAAATGCTGTACACTGGTCCAGTGGGAGTACAGCTATCATCTCTCTCTCTTCATGACTTACTGTCACAATCAGGCTATTTCTCAGTATGGTCCGGTATTTAACAAAAACAGAAAAAACTATCATCCTATATCCTGTGCATGTTTTAAAAAAAATGTTTTAGTCATTTTAAAAGATAAACAGAACCAGGTTTTACACAATAACTGAATTAAAGCAGTAAGTGACATGTAGTGCCCTCAAACCACCGCCATCATCTACACCTGAGCCTGGGTTGTAACTGTTTCAGCGGGCCCGCAGCACTCAGGCGTTGTCAACATCTGCTATTCCGTTCAACACCTTTAGTATAAATTTGTTTTTTAAACTCATCATATTGTGATATTCAGCAACAACGTCTTGAATGATTTGTATCAACGTCCTCCAGAAATCTGAGTATGTAAACGGTTTGTGCAAGCTGCTTTGATCTTCTGTCCATTCCCATAGGATCCCCCCTGTGAATACAGGCTTCCCTCTGCTGGGAGCGTACAGTACAGTAAGCAGACAGACGACAGATATAGTCTGGGCTGATAAGTGTGAAGATTAGGCTAATCTCAGTTATTTTTGTTCGCTGGACTGTTGTTTGTCGGTGGTGTGTGTATGTGTGTGTGTGTGTGTGTCTGTGTGTGAAGGAAACAAATACTGTGGTGATCCTGGTAGTTAACTGGAAAAACACTGAGTGATCTGTGCATGGACTATGACTGATTCTCCATGAGCCACATAATGACATACAGTACTGTAGCTACTTAGAGGGGGTAACACCATTCGTAGCAGACATCCTGTAATGATGACTTGTGCAAATTAATTAGTAACTAGTGAAGCATTTAGGGTTCTTCTTTCACTTCCCAAGAGTTAATATTGTGGTGGATGAATTTAATGAAGCACCCTTCATCCATCTGTCAAGATGACAGCTTGTCTGTTATATGGGCGTCATTATAGAAATGAACTATTATTAAATTACAGAGATGTTTTAATTTGCATATCCATATGTGGCTACAGTACAGGATAGATTATGGAAGTCTATATACAGATGTAGTCATAATGCTACAGCCAACTCAGTAAGAGGTATGTGAGAATAGATGAGCTGTTGCTCCACTGTCATACCAAACCATCTCCCATAATTAGGAGCGGATCCAGGGGGTGGCCAGGGGTGGCACTGGCCACTGTATAGCAGCAATGTCCCGGACCTGGAGTACAGTAAATAAGGAGCACAGCCAAACTTAGCCAAAAAAAGCACAGCGTGTCATTTTTACACAAAATAAACACTTGGATTCTTAATAATGTATGGTTGATTATTTCATAGAACTAGGAGTTCAAATTTTTTTAACATGCATTTCAAATGTGCCACCCCTCTCTGAGACTGTGCCCCTGCCTGGCCACCCCGCCCACAATTTTCTAGATCTGCCCCTGCCCATAAGACTATTTACTTTGGTACATGCTGGTTGAAGCACCACATTTTCCACTTTCTACTAAAGTATGTAACCTATAAGTTCATAAATGTGTTTAAGCTTCAGAAAGGTGTGTGGATGTTTTAACACCATATACTGAGGCCCTGGCATATTGGGAACCGCCGTTTTAAATGTTATCAGATGTTGTCAAACTGGTAACGGCCATTTAATGTTGTCATAGCAGTTGAAAGCGGGTGTCGGACAAGTGTGTCCTCACACTGTGGGTACGAACTGTCCTTCTTGCTGATGTTTAGATGAGCATAGCAGGTCAGCCAGTGCAATCCAGTCAAATCCCTGCTCTCACATGGGCACTAATCTCCCATGACTGCCTTCTTGGCTCAGTCACTACAGAGACTACACAACATTCACTCTTCCTCTCTTTCACTCCTTCATGACATTTACTAGAACTACTCCTTAACATTTTCTCATCCATTTTGCTAATTTTGTTCTCATCCTGTTTTTGTCAAACTATTCATTTTCTTGCTTGAAAACAATTTAAACATTAAAGAATAGTACTGTTTTGGAGAAAGATGAAAAAAAAAACAATAAAACATCACCGTCACGTCTGTGTGTTGGAACTAGAGCCAGGAGTCAAATAGCTTAGTTTAACATACAAACTAGTAGCAGGGAGAAATAGCAAGCTCTATTAATACATGCACAATCAGAAATATAGAGTAACAGGGACATGTGCTCCAACGGTTTCTCTGTGCAGGGTTGCTTTAAAAACGCTGGTTCACATATGTTGGAATTTTGGGGACAAGCTGTGACCTTCTGCTTGGCCGTTACCAGTTTTATGCTGTGCTAAGATAAACAAATCATGCCCCGGCTCCACATTTCAGACACAGACATGAATGTTAGGAATCTTGTCCTCTAACTCTCAGCAAAGTACGGAAATAAATGTATTTCTCAAAATGACAAACTATTCATTTTAGAAAAAGCTTTTTACACAAGTAGATGGTAGAGAGTTTCTATAACAGCGCAACAAGTTAGTTCCCTGAATTATTTTTACATGCTGAGCAGGTCATATTAAAAACTGTAATTGCTGTAGACTCACTTATCAAAAGTAATTGGCGATATTAATACAGATAAAACAGTTCTTTAACTATATGAAAGGTCATATCAACAAACTGCAGACAAATATGACTAGCTGAAATCAAACAGTCTTGCTGAATGACCAGCTTACAAATTCATCCATATTTATCCTGCTTCTTACATATTTACATGTTAATATTTACATATCTGGGCATATTCCTTGGTGTGAGCAGTGGAAGCAGTCCTTTAGCCAGATGTTGCATGCGTTCGACCTCTCCATTACTTCCCTGTTATTGCACAGCTCTTTGTCACTTATGTTCTCTGCTCCATCAACTCTATCATAGACTGACTGACTGACTAAGAACACTGATTTAATTCCTGGAATGATGCTGTCAAACTGTCAAACTGAACTGGACTTACATAACCAAACAATAGAAAGGGAACTGGGTCATGTGGGAAAACAGTTGTTCTTGAAACTACTAGCATGTTTCTGAACAATATGTCCACACATACTGTATTCATTTGTTTTCTCTGCAGTTTTTCTCTCTGCATGGATGAGTCAGTGATAGGTGCTGCTGTCTGAACTACAGATGTGACAATTTAAAGGGAAAGCCTGAATATCTCTTCCAGTATGACTGTGACTCCAACTACAGGGCATGAGGGGGTCACTGAATGGTTTGATGAGTGTGAAAATGATGTGAATCATATTCTATGGTCTTCACAGTCAACAGATCTCAACCCAGTTGCATGTCTTGTTAGACATCATTCTCACAGTCAGCAGATCTCAACCCAGTTGCATGCCAATAGGAAATCTTGGAGCGATGTGTTAGACATCATTCTGCACCACCATCATCAAAACACCAAATGAGGGGATAACTTTTGGAGGAACGGTGTTCATCCCTGCGGTAGAGTTCAGAGACTTGGAGAATCAAAGCCAAGGCACAATGAAGCTGTTCAAGTGGCACGTGGTGTCCCAGCACCTTACTGAGACACTTACTGGTTTTTCCTTCATCTCCCACCTGTACAATACTGCTTACATTTGTAATTGTTAGTCATGTATACATGTTTTCTTGGTGCTCAGCTGATGTTATTTTGTTGCCACTGCTCAGGTTACAGGTACAAATCAATAGAACAGCCTCCTCCTCAGCCATAAGTACGTTTACTCGTTCTCCTGATGCACCAAGCCTTCCTCCACACAGACTTTCATAAGCCTTATGACGTTTTGTGCATAAATTAACTGCATATTGTACATTAACAGCATAGATAAATTCTGACCGACTCTCAGAACAATGCCCACATGGGGACAAAAACAAGTGTTAGGACTTCGTGTAGGTCACAATGCACTGAAGTACTGATAGGAGAGGTGCATATTACATTGCATGTCTCAGTCCTACAGCCATTTCCAGCGCAGTATCCCCCCATAATCCACAAATTTATTCCATGGAGAAAGCATCATAAACATGACCCCTGTAGCTATGTGAGCTTCTGCCCCAGAAGACACCGCTTCTGCCAATGCAGCTCCCAATGGTAGAGTGAAGATTAAGGCAGAACATAAGCGTTGAGGTTGACCAATGCCCAAAATAGATGCAGAGCGGGTGAGACAGCAAGCGAGGCAACTAGACTCTCCATTCAGTGTGATGTGCTTCATGGAAGAATGAGAGAATACTGCTGATGGACACAGAAATCATGGGAAACAGCGGCTGAATGGCAGTGCTCCGACAGGAAGGAGAATGTGTCTTTATTTTAAGTCGTGACTGACACATCACCAGGGGATGACTCATCCAGTTGAATAAATGCAATGGTTAATGGTTGGTAATAAGGTTAAAGAGAGCAGTGAAAATTATCAGAAGTTGTCTACAACACCATGCATTCATTTTTATCCTTTTAGACATCCACATTTACAGGTGATGCTTGCAGCAGCTTATTTGAGGACTAAAAATATATTTCTGCTGAGTTCAAGAAGCCACATATTCAAACTCAGAGTTTACAAAGTTTACTTTATAAGCTCAATATCAAATGACAGACTAAAAGACAGCAAACGGTAACATCTCAGTTATTCTCAGTGTGTGTGTGTGTGTGTGTGTGTGTGTGTGTGTGCATGACTGCAGTGTGTGATTATTACTACAATTCTGTTCTTTCTTGCTCATTAGCACTGCTGAATGACTAACACCATTTCCAAGACTTGTCTCAGTGATACAAATATTTGATGCTTTGTATTCAAGACAACTAAAGCAATATCAGAAACAACTGAGATCGAGTTTTTTTTATATAATCTACTGATTATATTTAGTCATATGCAATGGTGGAAATTAACCATGTGCATTTACAGTAAGTACTGTACAGCAGTGTAATTTCTATTTCCTTTATATCTTTACTATATTTTTAGGATGGCAGATGATGCCTTTTACTCAACATTGATTTCGGAGTTAGTTACTACATACTTTCTAGATTCAGATTTTTCATATAAGACATGACCAACATAAAATAAAGACACTAGCATGAGCTTGACAACATTAAAATGATGCTTAGACATTAATACATCAATAATTTCTGTCTCAGTAATAACTCTGAAATGAGCCATTCTGAATTATGAGTACTTTTACTTTTCATACTTTGAAGCACACTTTACTGATAACACAAACTTTTACTTGGGCTAAAATTTGAATGTAGAGATTTCATGTGTAGCAGAGCATTTTTAAATTGTGGTACTGCTACTTTCACTTTAAGGCTCTGGGTACTTACTGTATTTCCTGGATATCACACACTGTTGGGAATGTAAGGTAGAAGCGCACGCAGTAAAGAAATAATGATCTCCTCTTTAATGTGTTCTACATTAACAGATCACTACTTGTTTTCTGGCTGTGTAAAGATCCAATTGATCACCACCTGCCTTTTAATTAAGTCGCTACAAATTACTTTTGGGCCTCATTACCTAAAAAGCACTACCTCCGTCCCAAAGACAGAGATTTTCACTCAGAAAAACTATTGTACTGAAGTTTCATACAGCTTTGACATGATTTGGAGGGAACCAGTTTGCATGTATAACATGGCTGAACAGCTCTTCTATCCACTTCTTGTGTAGTCCAGTTCATTCTAATCTGTTTTGTTGACAGATCTTCAGACTGATTAGCTTCTCAGAGCTTACTCTACAGCATGCAGCCTGATGCTATGAAATAATGCCAACTCTATTTATTTATTGCTGAACTGTACATAGAGTACGTCAACATGATCACGTGTAGCGCAGTGCAGTCATGTGAACTGTAACTACTTCCTGCAAGCTGCTTTTATCTGAGGGGAAGAGAATAGCATAGGAAATGTATAAAGTCCCATCACATGTAAATATCCAGGTTTATCGGTAACAAGATTGCTGCGTAGTGGTGCCAGATTTCTCTGACCAATCACTATCCTGCAGTGTTTACACCTCACCTGTTTGGTATTGCCTTTGACCTTGGAACCTTGACAGAGATGATACCAAAAATAGTACCAGGTACTACATTTGACCGATAGAAAAACAAATAAGATGAGTAGAGTCGAGTCGAGCCCAGCTGGCACTGACACTGATTAAAATGCATCCATCATTATTGAATAAAGTCATTTTGTTTGTGTATGTACCTCCCAGGTTTACAACCACACCATCTACTCTGCTGTACTGTACTGGTGAATGGATGAGAAAGGGGCAAATGTGAAAGAGCCCCACACTGGCTTGACACATTCAGCGTGTAACCTTGTGTCACTATCACATCACATGACCGTTTCGCTCCACTGTATTAGAGAATTATACTGACCTATGCCCTGTTCCCCAGTCAAATTTAAGATTGATGCACTTAATTCTAACCCTATATTTTGTAAATGCCAACCCAGAGTATCGATGGTGCTTCTGCCTCTCTGTCGGTGCGACCTTTTCATTTTAGTGGCAGAAACAGCAAACACAGAGCTGAAACACAGCTCCTTTCACCCTGAGACACAATGACACAGTCACACAGTCTTATGTTACTAGTTATTATTGAAAGCCATGGTTTTGATGCTCCCAATAGGGCAACCACCTGTTCATACTCTCATTTGCCATGCTGCTTTACAAGTAGTGTCTGAAAAGGTGGGGGAAAAAAGAAACACTATGACTCTTGCTGTAGAAGTAGTGTCTGAAAAGGTGGGGGAAAAAAAAAACGCTATGACTGTTGCTGTAGAGATAAGTCAGTGGGAAAGTATCGTGCACTGCATTTCACCAGTGTAACTTCCTCAAGTACTCTATTGTTTCTTTTACATAACAGAGTGAACACTAAAAAGACTAATGTTATCAGTGCTGTGGTGCTTCTATTTTTAGATCTGGTTTGCTCTCCCTTACTGTCGGTGTTGAACAAAACCATGGCAGCCATATATTTTAGTTGCCCCTCTTCATCATTGTGATGCACCACACAGATGCTCTTCGCTCTCCCTCCCTGTGGCCTCAGTGCAGCTCATTAGCACGGCATCACAGGAGTTTACTGAGTGATGATCCAATATGAACATGTGTGCAAGTTGTGGAAACTGAGGACTTAAGAATTTTCAGTTCTGACACACATCTTGAACATGACATAGGCTGGCTCTCTGTGATGACAACTGAAAAGCCTTCACGCCAGTGCGTCAGACAGCAGCCCTCTGTGTACTCTCTGAGCCTAGACACTCTCTCCCTGCACACCATCACTCCTTTGCAGTTAACTTATCCATCACTGTAGCATTAGAAATAGGCTGGATACACAGTTTGGAGCCTAGAACAGCTGTGCAAATTCTGGTTTCTGTATTACAAATCAAGTGAAATTGACAGATGGAGAAATGTTTTGTCCTACTATAATAGAGTGGTAACAACTGAAACAATTGAAATTAAAACAGTTAAAATTCATCCTCATATATCCCTGTTTCACAGTGAAGGTGATCTACACCTGGAACCAGCAGTTCTTAATGAACTCATGTCCTCCTGGCTACCTGCTGCCACTAGCAAACTTTTCAAACCGGTGCCCCTGAAATACAAATCCAGGTCCCACAATGAGCTAATGAGTTTTTACATTCTTCCTCTGGCCTCAGTGACTCAGTGGGAGCCAAAGGCTGCAGAGGTGAACTGGTCCCTGGAAATTTTTGTAAAACCTCTCTGCAGCCTTCTAACACACATCATAGTATCACTTGTTTCCCCCCAAACCTGCATTTTTCTTATTTTTTTGTGTTGTTGTAGTTGTTGAAGTCAAGGAAATCAGACAAAGCAGTGCGGACCAGCAGTCGACCTCTTTCTATTTCCGCCCGGTGTGAATCATTTCTAATTCAAAGAGAGACCAAAGTGCTACCTCTTGTTTTCCAATACATTTGCAGTCTTCCAGAAAGATCATTATCTCTCCTTGTCTCTCAGCATTATCTCTTTATCTGTTGTTCCTTCCTATAATGTCATCAAACTATGATGAATGTGAAAACACACGCTAACACAACAGAGGGAAAGAAAGTTCTACTAAATTAGGAATAAAGCTGTTGGTAGCAGAAGACATACTGGGCACACTGAGGCAGCCATCCTGTAAGCTAGTGCCTAATTTTAGCCTTTCAGGGCAGTGCATTGTATCTCCCCGTGGAACCGTTGAACCATAGAGGGATCCGAGCATCAGCTCAGCCTCTTGTTCTCTCCTCTGTTCTGTGTGTGGGCACTGTCCTTTGTGCAAGAAGGTTACAGGATAGTCACAATAACCTGGGGTAGATTCAAAGAGCTTTGAAGCACCTGGGTTGAACGGAAGATTTAACAGTAGATTCTACATGGCCAGACTGGTTCAGCATTATTCCAGAATACCAGCAAAATAATAAGGCTGTCTCTCTAACCCTAACACCTAACCAATCAACTTAAAAATAGATAAGCTAATAAAGCTTTCATTTAACAAACTAGCAAATGGGACAGGTTTATTATGCCAAACCTACCAATCCGCTGCCACCTTTTCTCCATAACAACATTTTTTCTTAGGAGGGAGAAATTGAGCTGAAGTATGAGGGCAATTATGGAAAAATTAACCTGTAAAAACATAATTGGTTTGTCATGCTAATGAGAAACTATGAAATAGTGACCCAGCCAACCAGCAATGAGTCAATTCTCTTTGCCAAGATCCAGTGTAAATGAAACCGTTCATTGCAGATACGCTTACTTCCCCTACTAATGACTTTCTATTCTGAAGCTTCCTGCTCTGATTAAATAGCCACACCAGCAGTAGACTAGCCCCAGCAAACTTCCAGCATCTGAACACATTTACTGGTTGTTTATTCCAGATGTTGTTGTGCCAATTTCATCATCATTCAGTATTTTAGTCACCTGATTCACTTTGCATTACCTACTCTGTAGTTTATGTGGTATGTGCCAGTTTGTTTTAGAAGCAAGTATGTTGAATTATCAACACTTCAGCATCTGAGTGTAAAGGTGCTTACATACACACACACAGTACAACCAAACGCTCCGGTGGCCACACAGGCACACCATGCCTAACACTTCAAAGATGACTGTCCTTTTGTGAACGTCTTAAAAGCAGAAATGCCAGTGCATGTGATGTTTCAGAGACGCTAACAGATCTAAATCTGACTGTGATCCCTGCTCGAGTTTGTATCACTTCATAACTACTTGAATTTGAATGTACATTTCCACACACAAAAAGGGAAACTGATTAAGTCTAACTGAGGCCTCTGTCTCTCTCAATGTCTTTCTCTGTGGCAGATTTTCCATATGACCTATGACCTGGCTAGTGCGGTGGTAAGAATATTTAATTTAATAGGGATGATGCTGCTTCTGTGTCACTGGGATGGCTGTCTCCAGTATCTGGTGCCTCTCCTCCAAGACTTCCCCCCTGACTGCTGGGTGTCCCTAAACGGTATGGTTGTAAGTATTACACACTCTTCTTATTTGTTTGTTATTTTGGAATATGGTATATGTGTCAGTGCCACTGAACACAGCAGTCGTCCAAATGACCATTCACTAAGCCGCTAGCCCCTTAGTTACTTTCGCTATGACTTTCAAACTTTCTGTTCTTGTACAACACACTGTATCTTCAGTTTATAGTGATAACAGTGGCAGATTTACTACAAATAGATTTATATGTATGCCTTTTATTTCTCTGACAATTTGGTTCCGATGCATCGCAGTTGATGAATGTGTTGCATATTGATGATATGTTAGTAAAAGCATTATAATGTGAGTCTTTGCAGGCACAAACAGTGACAGGTAGACTACTACAGGAGGTCACTGGCCACTAACTCTAAAATTAAGCAGTTGTTTGGGTTGAGGTGTGGATACAGGCTTGGTCTTGTACTCTCGATGTTTTCTTTCATATGGTTTTGGACTAATTTGGAGCGAGGGTCCTTCTATTAATAAGACCTGCAAGCACATTTCATTGGGGATATCATTGCAGGTACATTATTGCTCCGCCAACCTACCGAAAACGGCTTAATGAAGCAGTGAGCCAGTGTTTTTAAACCAAAAAGAGACTACAGTATAGTGCATACAGCTCGGTGGTACTGTAACAGTGAATTTTATATTTTTGTATTAAAATAAAATAGGAAAAATTTGCAGCAACTTACTCTGCTTTTCATTACATGATTCAACTTTTTTCTAAACTTTATCTAAACATGTGGCCTATGTTTTCTTTCTCTCCATCTTTGAGTTTGGGTCAAACGGACTGTGGGTGCGCCTCTCAGAGTGACGGGACCGGCCTCCTGGGTAATAGTGATTGTAAATGCTCGCCTGGGGAACTCTTTCACCTTCTCATCTCCCTCCCTCTGACAAATGTGTCTCAGCTACACATGCACACACTGACTGCTCAGGGGCATCAGACTGGAGGTGCAAATGTCAGATTTCATCAACATCAACACTCTGTATCACTGTTACTTTTACTTTAAGGCAACGAGATGCCAAGTGAACCCAATACCAAGTAACATGTGTCATTCAACAAACAGACATTATCCATCTCTGCTTGCACCAAAATTAATGTGAATCCTCCGCATAGCAGTCACAATTCATCAGTGCTAATTGTTATGTACACAAAACTGGGCAAAGAGTACACAGATTTTGTTTTACTTTCTTTTGATTATCAGTGCAGAAAGCAACGAGGATTCAAAATAATAAGTTAAAGTAATAAATAAGTTGGATCTCTTTTAATGTCCTTAACGTGTTCTGTTTGAGACGCACAGTTCATATGCATAAAAATGGACAAAAACAATTAGTTACGGCCCTAAATGAGACACACTGAAGTCAGATTCTGTGTGTGTGAACGGTACTGAAGGGTGTCAGCTCACTGGTAGCCAACAGTGTTACTGACTGTGATGTTGTAGAACGGGCATTTTGTGGAATCTCTGCTCCATGGATCATTGCAGAAATGGTCCTGTGTGCTGTGTGCTGACTGCAGCCTGGTAAATCCAATGTGAAAAGCCCCACCCACATGTGGGATCCCTCCTCTCACACCATCTAACATTTTAGTGTCCATAAGCTAAGAATCTTGATACGTCTTTCTGTTTACTGCAGGTATACAATAAATACATGGTGTTTCTCTGTCCTGCCAGGAAAGAGAAGGTCAGGTGAATTCTACTTTCAAAGGTGGTGTCTTGCAGCAGCATTTTGCTTAAGAGTGACGACTTTCAAATCAGATTGCATCATATTTTTCCTGCCGTTGCCTCTGTACTTTGTCTCCAGCTGTGGGAGGAAGAGTGGGGCCAACAAGGACTGCAGATACTGCTGAGTGGTGCAGTACATGGTGTAGGGCTGTTATCATCTTGACTAATGGCCTGAGAGTGGATTCTTACTCTTTAGAGGCTGCATTTACTTAATCACCAGACAAGATAATGCTGCTGTCACTGTGTTGGTTAAGGGGAGAGGGTGACAGGCTGCTGCTTTTATCTGCATGTTTCATTTCAAGACATGTGTGGGAGCACGTGTGTGTATGTTTTATAACGGTTTCTGTCCATGCTCATATTAGAGGCAGAGAGATGAGTTGAATTCCTACTGAGGATTCATGTTTCTGAGACAGTAAGAGGCATCCAGACCCATACTGTAGGTACACACACGCAAACAAAAGGCCTGGCCATGCATATCTACCCTTCAGCAGCTGTCAACCCGCTATCCGTTCTCTACTGCTACCATTCTAATCTCTTTCTTCACAAACTCCTGAATGAGTCATTTCCATCAGCAGGGCTCAGTTATGAATAATAACAATCACCTAAATGAATAATCAAACTTTTTTCTTTTCTCCTTCAACAAGAGGATGTGCTGGTTTATGTGATTAAAACAAGACTGCTTTTGTCTAGAAGTGAAAAGGAAATTTGTGTAGCTCTGTTGGCTAACTGTTTGACACAGAGAACATTTTGTTTGTTGAAATTGTTATGTGCTATTTGTTGGGTACTGTATTTATCCCTCAGCCTCAGAGTCCTTGCTGATAACAGGAGGGTCTAATCAGAGTTGTCGATTCGGAAATTCAGGAGTATATCCACCAGCACTGTCAAGATGTCAAACCTAGCCAGCAGGGACACACACAACAACAGCGTTGCTGAATTTTAAAGGACTGTCACAGCACACTTAGAAAGTTACTTTTGGGCACAAGATCACTCATGTAAAAGGTAGAAGATATCTTCATCCTGAAGGTGCAGGCAGTTTCTCATTTAGCCTTTCTGACTGAGACGCTGCTAATCAATGACAGTGGTTGGCACACACTTGGTTGCACATTATCAGACACCAAAAGAAACAGAAAAGTCACTCATCATATTGTCTTCATCAAGAATGACATTTAAAACCTCTCAAAGTTGAAACATGGTAAAGCTATTACAGATAAACACATCACAAAGCAGCTTACTGAAGAGGAGTAAACGCCTACTGCTACCCCACATCAGTAACTACAGCTGAAATTATTTATCAAGTCAATAGTTGCTTGGTAAACTGAAAATTAAGCTGGAACTCTTTATAATGGATGAATAATTCCAGTCAAGAAAAAAAGGCAAACATTCCCTGGTTCCAGCTATTCAAATATGAACATTTGCTGTTTTTCTGATTAAACTGAATGAATGCCTTTTGGATTGGGTTTTCAAAAAATATAATGGGTATTTGACATTGTTTTCTGATTTTATTTATTTAGTATTTTCTAGGACCTAATGATCATTTAAGAAAATGAAGTGGCAGATTAAAACAATGATAAAATAGTTAGTTGCAGCTGTAAACATAGGAAACCTCCACACGAAAATTAAAGAAAACGGTACAACCATGGGCGGGCCGAGCCCATGAAGGGTTTTTCATCAGGACTGTTGAGCAGGAACTAATCATAAAGACCTGAGAACAACCACAGCTTCACACTGAGACAGAGCACAGCGAGTGCTTTTCTTGCCAGCTTACAGTTTGCGACTCATGCAGGCCAGCAGGCCGCTTCACTTCCTCGCTCATGTGTTCAAAAACTATTATGCCTTCTGTGCACTCCCAAGGAGAACAGCTTGTAGTTTGGTTTTGTAGTTAAAAAAAAAAAGACTCCGGGTACTCCAGCTTCCTCCCACAGTCCAAAGACATGCAGCTTAGGTTGATTGGTGTCTCTAAATTGCCCATAGGAGTGCGTGTGTGTGGTTGTTTGTCTATGTGTCAGCCCTGCGATTGATTGGCGACCTGTCCAGGGTGTACCCCGCCTTCGCCCAATTGCCGGCCAGGATTGGCTCCGCCCCCTGCCCCCCCCCGGTGACCCTGTTCAGGGACTAAGCGGTAGAAAGTGAATGAAAAAAAGAATATTACGCATCACATTCTTCCACACATGGAACAGCTTGTTGGATTTTAGAAGCATTATATGGCTGAGTAATTAAAACCATGAGTTAATGCCAATGTTTTGTTCATGCTGTAACATTCTTTTTAATAGATACATGTGCAACTGTGAGAGTACAAATGAGAAGTTGTGGTGATTTTAGTCATTTGCCCTGTGAGCACTAGGGTTGTAGAGAGGTCAAACGCTGTCCTTTGGAGCTGTGCATTACATTGTGATAGTCTCACAGTTGCTCGTCAGTACCAACAACAACCCCAATGCCTCTGGGTCATACTCATCATCGGCAAACTGGTGAATTATCGATTGCCTTTTTGGTCACATAACCAGTTACATCATGTGTGAGAGGACTGCTGCGGACCTGATGCTGTGACTAATGAAGTGAAATGCTGCAAAGTTTTTAAACGTATAAATTCACAATCAAACGTTTGGCTCAGTCTACTTATAGAAACATAAGTTGTTGATTAGAAAACAGAGAGGGATGTGGGATGGGGCTAGTTTTAATGGATAATGTGAACGCGCTTTACTGTTCTACTTATAAACAAAGCTAGAGCTGCTTAAAGATGAATATGCATTATCTGTTGATTCTGCATCCAGAGCTAAATTATATTTAGAACAACGCTGGAGGAGGTGAATGCATCTACTGTGTTAACCAGATTTATTCAAATCGTTGAATTATAGAGAACAGAAAAATTTTGGAACTGTAATGACTCACTGTCCTCAAAGGCCAGAAGGCTAAGCAGCAAGATACAATCTATGAATAATTCAGCCAATCTGTGAGTTTAACATTTAACATAGTGGAGGCAAATACATGTTTGTGTCTTTGATTACTACGGCAAATTATTTACTGATACAGTCATAACGCACTGCACCAGATCTACTGTGAGTCACTTACTGACAAACTTAAGTAAATCAAACTAAGGAACAACAGTGGGTGATGAACAGCAAGGTGAAATATAGCAAAAACTAGCTGCTGCATCAGTCATGTTTTAGCTTGGTTTCAGTTGAGAGCTCCTTTAAAGTGAACTTTACACACTTTATTCCTGCAGTGTTCTTTGTTAAACACAGGTCCCTCTTTCTCTCAGCCTTTTGAAGTTTTGGAACTTTTACACCTGGTTGTCCCAGATTTTATGTCACCAGCTAAACTGCTTCTGCCACATTGGTCAACTGTCAATGAACAATTAGATTTTGTGGCCATTTCCAGTCCCTCCTCCTTTGCTGCTTTGCTTATAGTGTTTGCATTGATTTCTTTTTACTGTTCATTTAATGTGTTTAATTACGACGATAGTTTATAGCTATTTATTACAGTAGGACTTGACCTAATATTGAAACAGTGAGAATGCTTCACTTGTTGATCCCTAACCAAGAGCCACACTTTTGACAGTTGGACTAACTACGGATACTGCTGGACTGACCAATCTAATCTATTTTTCACTTATGATGTGGTCTCAGTTTATGAACAAAAGCAATCAAATATCACAGATACATTACTTTGAAAAGAGACAAAGGCCTAAAAAATATTTCCTCAAACATCCATCCTACAAACTGCTGTTGTACAGTTTTAGGTAATCCATTATAGTGAATTTTATGAACAAAATGGTGGTTATTTGTATGGCATGTGAAGGAAGCATTGTTGAGAAAAAAAACTAAGGAAAACAAAGTGAATCATTTGTTACTTAAATTTATCAAGTGTAATTTTTGCAAATTTTTATAACCAGTCACTGGAAGAAACAACTAATCAGCATAGAGATGAGAAGCGGTAAGCCATCCAAGGTGGATATTAGCTGTAAATTTACTCATTTACTAAATCCCAGTTGATGAACAGTGTGGAGTAGAGCAGAACGCAGAATGGTGTGACAGAAGGAGACACCGGTGCACGGACATGATGGGATGTGCTATATTACTGTATGCCATGAAGCCAGTGAGGAGGACAGGACAGAGATTAACTTAATTTTCTTGAGGATTTACATTTCTTTCATTAACTGTCCTGTTTGGGTGAGATGGAGCAATAGCACTTCTTTTTCACAAGAACTGGAGCTATTGGAGCAACTCAGCTGTGGTTATAGGTTCTGTACCAGAGAGCTATCGCATTTGTCTTGAGATAGGAACTTAGTGGGTTGCACAGGTGTAGCCTCGATGGGCCTCTAGTTGTTCACTAGAGATGTTGCATGGCCTCCAGGGAAAAGGCACATTTTCCCATTTGTCATGAACTGTATTAACAAGAACTATAAATCCTGCTCTGCCTTGTTCACTTAAGGTTGAGGTTTCAGGTTTCAAGAAGCGTGCAAAAAGAAATCTGAAATACCACTGGACAGGTAGTAAATTTTCAGGCCCAGGTGCTGCAGAGTTCAGGGGATCCTACCCCCAAGAGTTTCTGTAGGGAGCAACCTCTTACTACATAGGTAACAGGCAAAAAGTCCTTGGAAAAAAATGAAGAATTTGCCTAAAAATTTGGGTATGATTGAAATACAAGGTAACTCATGACCATGAAAAATGGAGAATCCCTTTGTATGCCCAGGGGGCCATGTAGTCATAATCCATCCAGGCCTCATAATACCTCAGTCTTATGTGTTATCAAAAACTAATAATAGAAATTAGGAATCACAGAAGCTGATCTGTGGCAGAACGGCCCCTTGTGCGTGACTGCTTGTTTCCCTGTCGGCAGCAACCAGTCAGGTTCTATTTAAAACATATTACTGTGAGGGGTTTCGACAATTAAATTGTTTCTCATAAACCGAGACATACAAATTATTGGATAATAGATAGATTTCCTATGTAGTTAAAGGTGCATGAGATGACATCACTCTGCTGTGAACCGTAAGAGAAATCACCCAGTGCTAATCACGTCCCTTCATTTATAACAAAGAAGTGTTCGAAAGAGTCATGGCTGGCTGAAAGTTTCAGCCAGAAAGATGCTTATACACTCAACCTGATGTGTTACATGACAGCCAACTCTGAGTCCTCAGTATGTCTGTGGGAAGCCATGGTTCTCTTCCTCCTAGCTCTGCATTTCTGCTCCTCTGCCTCCAACACACTGAATTCCATTACAATACCTCAAGCCTGTGTGAGTGAGAGAGTGAGAGAACAGTCCAGCCAGTCCTCCCCTCCTCTCTCTCTTGTCTCTTGCTATGGAAGATGCCTTGGGCTTTAAGGCAAACGATGCCTCAGACATCTGTAATTAATCCACGTTTGGGCTCTTTTTTTTTGAGCACTTGCAAATGAGAACAATTTTTCACCCATTGGTACATTCAGGCAGAGAGAGAGAAAGGAGAGAGGAAAACATAGCATGAAGAATTGAAAGACTGAAGATTGAGTGAAAGGAAAAGGTACTAAGTTCAGTCACTCATCAGGCTCTGAGGCATGCTGAGTATGCTGGCAGGATGTTTGGTAGGGGGTCAGGGATCCCTCAAACCTGTCTCTCCAGTCTGCCTGCTGGAGAGCAATCCCTCCCTGACTTGGCTTACAGTAACTCCCCCCTACCCCATCTCTGTCTCTCTCTTCCTCCCCTGTTCCCCCTCTCTTACAGAATGTTTCCTGGGGTAAGCAGTACTCTTATGCCCTCTTCAAAGCCATGAGCCACATGCTGTGTATCGGGTACGGTGCCCGGGCACCAGTCAGCATGTCTGACCTGTGGATCACCATGCTGAGTATGATTGTAGGCGCCACATGCTACGCCATGTTTGTAGGCCATGCTACGGCCCTAATCCAATCACTGGACTCCTCACGCAGGCAATACCAAGAGAAGGTAAGAGCCAAGCAGTGACACACATTACAGTGTAGTTTCCTGTGTATATCATATCCAATACCGGAAAAAAGATTGGGTTTACTGTACATGATATTGGATGTTAGTGAGTTTAAATTTTAAAAAGGGAACTGCATGTTAGATTGTAGAAATCTTTACTGCTTTGTTGTTTCAAGGTAAGCAATGCTACTGTAATTACTGTCTTTGTTGTTTCAAGGTAAGCAATGCTAATTACTGCTCCACAAGGATGGTTTTAGCGTATTAATATGAGGAGTTTGCCCTTTCTGACCGTTCATCCTGTTCATTTGAGCTAAATTAGATTTTCCCTCAGTGGCCTTGTGGACCAGTGGGCTGAGCTCTCACAGATCACAATAACTGGGACTAGAAAAGATGATTTTCTCCCACCAGGCAGATCACATAAGGCCAACAGGCTGACTTGACCAGTCACCTCGCTGTGTGTACAGTATGCTGCCAGTGAACACAGTTTCTTCTTTCCTTTCAGTTCAGTTCTTATATCTTTTTTAAATTATTATTTTTGGGAATGGAGGACAATTATCCAGCATTTCAGTCGAACCACACTCTGTGATCTGCTGAGGGCCATATCTGATGCACCGTGAGCTCACACACAAGAACCTGAGCTTGACTCCAAAAACTTTTTCTGTATTTATGCTGCAAAACTCCATGTACTGCACCTGCACCATTGTAGTGTATGGGATTATACAGTAGTCTTGATCCACTTCAGAACATGGTTATAATTAAAATAAAGATATGACCTTTAACTTATATAATAACAAACATTCACATTGTATATTAAAGCTAACAATAAATTATTTTAAGTCACTTTACTGCCAAACAGTCCAATTCTAACTTTTGTTTTGAGGATTTTTCCCTTTTGTTCTATGTGATGGCAAACCAAATTAGAGCCACAATAAGTAGTTGATTAATCAATTAGTTAATTAAGAGAGCATACCAATCATCAGTTGGTCTAGTCAGTCACTGACAGTAGATCAGATGGTCAGTGCACTACAGATGTGGTAGGATGGAGCAGGATACAAACAAATTACTTTTCCTTGGTATTGTACTGTTGGCTGGGTTGAAGGAGGACCCGGATACCAAAACTGCCTTTTCCTGCACTCTCACAAGCTACTATTTTATTGAACACACAACAACAAAGAACACACCGAACACAACACCACAATCCTACCAACCCAGAACTAAATACCTCCCGTGCCCAGCGGTCATTACGTGGATCCCGCCAGACGCTCCCCTCTCGAGAATTCTGGGGGATGCCACCAACTGTCTCTGTGCCCCCCCTTGCTACAGTATTTAATTCATAGGGTGAAACTGGAGCAGCTTTTCATTATAATACAAAACTGAATTTTATGATTCATCATATACACATGATCAGATCAGATACATATCACAGCACGTTCTACAGAAAATTAATTACAGCATGTTTCCGACATCAAACAAATCAAATGTTCAAAGTCTGTGTTTAAATTAGTGACATGTCTCTTGCTCAGTATGTGATGTACATCTGCTCCACAGCACTCTACATCTTACCTTATCCATTCAACATCCCTCAAGGCACTGAACCGACAGCTGTGAGGCTGTGGATGGTCGTTCATAGTAACAGAGACCCAGTGCGTTGCCAGATTCAGCCAGAACTGTTTTGCTGCATGGCTGTGCATATCAGTAGAGCAGGCTGAGGAGCAGTGGGGATGGGTTCAGGGTGCTCAGGTTCTAGTTATTACATCTATCAGTGCCACAGCTTGGGAGCTGGAAACATGGACGGATACAGTATATGGATATGGATGTGAAGTTAGAAGTCGGCTAAGGACAAAGGATATTTGTGAGAAGGACAAGACTGGATGATTCTTGTCAATAGGTTCTATTTAAATTACAAAAACTATCCTTACATTACTTCTTCAAAACATATTTTACATTCACTTGTATTCAGAAAAACGCGATTAAAGAGAAAAAACTCAATTTAAAAAGATGGAGGGAAATGCAGAAAGAGAAAGACAGGAACCCAAAATTTTCAGAGGGGCAGGAAGGAAATGAGGCCGTAAAGCATCTCAAATCACACCTGCCATCCCGGTGCTGAATCACTGGAAGCCGGCATACAGCTGTGTTTCATTCAGCAGCTAAAGAGTTCTTAAAACATGTCCAAGCTGTGACTCACTTCATTTATAGGCTTTAGAGTCTATAGCAAACCTAACTTACCTACTTGTTTGATGGCAAGTTAGGTTAAATAAAACATGAGGAAATAGTGAAAAACCATTATAAAATGTAAATTGTGGAACTAAAATGGTGCAGGACAGTCAAAACACATCCCAGTATATTCTGAATTAGAAGCAGTCAAGCTTAAAGGAATGTTTTGCTTCCTTACAAAAATTTTGAAGCCAGCATCCAGTTAGCTTAGCTCATGGGTTAATTTGGCCTCAAACAGTTCATCCCAGTGAGAGTTGGACTAAAACAGCTCTGACTATTTGTAGAGAAAAAGAATGAGAGCATTGTAGTCATCGTTGATCTAAACTGTAAAAAAGAAAGTATAACCAGATCATTAACTATTAAATCACAAATTAGGATAAATGTGAGGCTGGAAATTAAGTCACTGCTGTTTTGAAAACTTGATATGACCTGGAAGTGAAGGTCACATATCAAACCTGAAGTGTCAGAGACACCATTGCCCAGCTCTGTGCCCCACCTCGGCCTCTCCGAACAAAATGGCCTGGCCGACCTACTGCAGATGCTTTTATGCTTCAACTGTGTGAACTCTAAATAAATCAATTTCCTGGAAACAAAGCCCTGGCCCCTTATCACCTTTCTGCAGCTGGGGGAGGAATCAATGAGGGAGGCACTGTGACTCAAGTGTCATTCTGTGGGCCATGCTGGACTGCTGCTGGACCATGCTGCTGGAGCCGGCTACCAAGCTCACAGCTGCTGCTGGCTCTCTCCTACTGCTCTGCTGTGATTACCAGAAGCACTGTGGGAGATCGTGTTAATTTTCAGGTGTCAGGACCTCGGACTGCCTGGGAAGATCGTGTTCACCCCCTGTCTGCAGCAAAACTGTGTGAGGACACAGACTGATGAAAATAGATGAGCTGTATTTTTTTTCTCCCTTTCCATTTCCTTTGGGTCAATAATTGTCTTCAGGTTAAAGTGGACAGAATTTTACTTCCACTAAGGTTCAGTTCATTAGCAGGACAGGTCTCACACCTTTAATGCTGCCAATACTGCACAACAAATGGAAAAGTCCAGCCATGCATGCATGCACAGTAAGAAAAGGTCAAAGGCCACCTGTCATTCTCATAATATTTCATCCTTTCTTTCATATATTTTCTCTCTATCTCATTCCATCCCTCTGAGCCACTCCCCCAATATTTAACCAGGTGATAAGCAGCGCCTGGTATTCATGAGACAAAGTGCTTGGAGTTCTGCCCAAAGAATTCAGTTTTTGCCTCAGACTGTATTTTCCTCATGCACCAAGTTCTTTAAACGCCTTCTGGGCGTGGGCTGTCACATCTTTTACTCAAAGAATGGTTTCTGTCTAGCCACTCTACCATAAAGGCCTGATTGATGGAGTGCTGCTGTGATGGTCATCCTAACAGGTTCTCGCATTTCTGTGCAGAACCTGCGAAGCTCTGTCAGAGTGATTGTTGGATTCTTGGTTACCTCCCTGACCCAGACCCTTCCTCAATTTGGCCGGATGACTCACTCTAGTTTCCAAACTTCTTGCATTTCACTATTATTGAGGCTACTCCACTTCTGGGAACACTTATCAGAAAAGGTTTTTTTTTAACCCTTTCTATTTGCTTCACCACAGTTTTATTGCAGAGGGCTACAGAGACTTCCTTGGATTTCATGGCTTGGTTTTTGTCCTCACATGCATGTACACAGGTGTCTGCCTTTCAAAACTGCTATTTCAGTTTGCCACAGGTAGACTCCTATTTTATTTTAGATACATCACAGGAATTATTAAAGCAAACAGCATTCACCTGACCATTATATGGAGTGCCACAGAAAAGAGTCTGAATATTTTTCTAAATGAAAAATTTCCACTTTTTTTAAGACATTTGCAAAAATTGCAACAAAAAAAAATGCTTTGCCAATATGAGCTATTGAGTGTAGTTTGATAGGCAAAAATCAGGAGTTTTATCCATTTAAAATTAAATCTACAGAACAATAAAATGGGCAAAAAGTGACATCTGAAACAATTCATACACTGACGCAGTTTCAAAGTGCTTAACATACATGTTACATGTTTCAGAATGAAAGAAACAAAACAACCAAACATTCAGGGCTAATCATTCAAATAATCAACCCTTCATTGGTAATGTACTCATATTCTCTATGCAGCTCTTAAATCTCTCCAGGGTATCAGGTGCACCTTGCTACTTTGCATTAGATCATAGCTTGGTGGCCTATTGGTAGTGGGCTTCCAGCTTTAGTGAAATAATCAGAGCTGCTACCTTGGTCTGACATAGCCCCGAGCCTGTACTTGTTCCTACTTTCCTTCACCACCTGCCTCCCTCGTTCTGCTGCCCCCCACCCCCCCACCGCACAGATCCAGGACACGGCTCTGTGACTGTGTGAGAGCAAGGCTTGCCCTCAATAGGGCCGCGAATACACACTCTGTGAAGATCATGTTTTTGCACAGCTTTGCTGTTTATTCACGGTATACTGTGAAAAAAAGCTTTAATTTGACAATTTGGTGCTTAACATATTGATGCAAGAACTCTTCACTGAACTGATGCACATCTGCTTTCTTTGCCTTTCCACTACAGTATAAGCAAGTGGAGCAATACATGTCCTTTCACAAGCTTCCAGCAGACATGCGACAGAAAATTCATGACTACTATGAACATCGCTACCAAGGCAAAATCTTTGATGAGGACAACATCCTGAGTGAACTCAACGATCCGCTCAAAGAGGTGAGACTGTTTCTCTCTTAATACCCCTATCTGAATTTAAGCACAGGCTCTTTCAGAAGCTCCTTCACTAAGTAACATTTATAAATCTTAAGAGACTCAGAGTTTGTCTGAAGATTTTATTTTATTTTTGGAACAGGTAAGAAAAAAATACACATCCAACATCTCAAAAAAAAAAAAGTTGCTGACAGGTAAGCTGTCACACTGTGGTTTTAGTTTTAGAACATGAATGAGTTTAAAAGGTGCCAAAAGAAGATGAGGAGTCCAACTTCATTTGGCACCTTTAAATGCACAGTATGTGAAACTGAAATACCAACACCTGTCATCTCATCTTACAAGGTCAGGGGGGAAAAAAAACAGCAAAAAGGATTCTCCTCAGAGCCGTCAGCACATGAAAACATTCAGAAACATTACCTGCACAAAAACAACGGGTCTGAGAACTGCTGAAAGACCTGCTTTCATTTACAAATATTTACAAGTCTGAAGTCAGCAGTGTAGCACAGATAAACAACCACACAACTGAAGGATTGACTGAGTATACTGTTATTCACAAAGGAAAGGTAATGAGAAAGAATACTGTAGTTTATTGTGGAGTCAGCGACCGGTTTATTGTCTGACCTAGTCACATTACATGCATAATTATGTGCAGGGATGTGGAAGAGGAGAATTAAAAGCAAAGCAAATATAGAAATCGTGACCATCCCTCATGTACCGTAGCCCCATTAAGTCACCTTGCAGAGTCAAATGCTGAGGCACAGTCCCAGACACTCACAGGGAGGTGCAGGGATTTAAGGGTATGAGTTACAACACAGAAAGTCCCATAGGCTTAGTTCACTCTGCGTAGCAAGCAAAGTTAAAATCTGCATGGAGACAGTGTTGCACAGTGTAGGTTATGCCCATGGGATCAACAAATAAAAACCTGGAGTCGCACCAGTTCAAAGCAGGACACGCTAACTAGCTTACGTTGTCATTATGCTGTGTAACATATCTTGTCAGTTATGGATTATTTCAACAGTTTGTTTGTCCCTGGAGAAGACTGTACAGATAAGTTCACAAACTACACTATAGGAAAAGGAAGGTGACTTAAGTATATCAACATTTACAGTAGTTGCTCTAAACATTTTCAGCACAGATTCAGCTTTTGTTATTGCCAGGTTTAAGCTTGATAACTGTGTTTTACACTGAACACACCCATCACATTTTGTCTTAAACACTTTTAAAAGCTACAATAGATAACATCTTCATACAGGTGCCACTGCTACCTTTCTAAATGAGTTCATTTCTGCCAGCTCCTGCTGTATTTGAATCATGCCAGACTAAGAACAACTGTACACTTTACAGAGATAAAATACAGCTTACTCAGTTACATGTGTCTTTATTTGTCAGTGTGACACAACTAATACCACCTTCTCTGTTCCTTGGCTTGTGAAATGGCCATGAATTTTGTTTTGAGACACCAAGTGAGGGAGCAGTGGGGGGTTGTTTTACAGCCTCTGTATCTATAGTCAGTATCTTGGTTCCTAGCCATTTAGCAGTCGGAAATCACGTTAAGCAGCTTCAGACCAGACCATTTCCAGTTAGAATGACTGAGACAACGGCAGAAGAGTCGGACTGATTGCTGATGATTGGAGTTATAGGTCAATTTGGGATCACAATCAGCCCCACTTAGTAGCATTCAGACTCACTTTGGGATGGAGGAGGGCCATGAAATCAACCCAAGACTCTTCTGGCATGTCATTTATCACAGGATTTAGGCTTTTTGTTTGTTCAAACAGATATGACTACATGGGATTCACAGGACAAGCCCTGATTCAGTTTATAAAACAACTTTGGGCTTGCATATTTTCAGTCAAAGGGCAATGGTGCTTCTAGTCTTCAGTTTCTGTAGGCTATCTAGCTACTGTGTAAACAATGGTAGATCTAATCTGAAATTTAAGAACTGCTGTGACTTGAGAGATAGTGACTCTTCTCACACCAAAATATATATATATATTTTATATACATTTTAGCAGTTTTCCTTTCCAAGAGCCCTACGCCTGCATTCATTTTGGTGAACTATGACTATCGACTTGCAGGGAATTAAAACTTTACATAATCCACCACACTGAACTACCACTGTGTCTTGCCATTGTGTAGCTGTGGGCAGAAGCCACCTTAAAAGTGTCCATGGTCTCACTTTCAAGGACACTCCAACATCCAGTAATTGAGTCTTAGCTGCCAAAAGGATTTTCAATAATAAGCTCTGGCACTGGGAAATATAATGTACAAGACTGACAAGCAAACACAGGCACCATAAAAAGGAAAATGATAATATGGCCATTTCATGCATTAAAAGGTTTGGTGATCAGCAGCCATGTGTCAGACTCCATATCTTGCACCAAAAGAGTGCATTTGCTGTGCACTTGTTTGCATTACTTGATTACCTGTCTCGGGCAAGTTTACAATTTTGAGGTTGATAGTTATAATTGAGCAAAACACATGAGATGCAGTTTGTAGTAAATCAGGCAAAATATACAATTAGCAGTTTCATATACAGTAAGAAAACTGTTCTGCTGTTCTCTCTGTCCCCCAAACCCCCTCTTTCCTGTTCTCTGTCTCACTGCCTTTTATTCTCTGTCATATAACAAATATTTAAATAGGCATAGCCAAAGATTGCTTTCCCAGGAGAACTTTTGGCTGGGCGTAAAAACTGCTTACTATCCAATTCATTAGTTCTGGTGCATGATTGAGGTTAGAGCCCTGTGGCATTAGCTGACAGCGGCATCTGAGGCTGAGCTAATAACTCTTTGCATTGCCCTCATCTGGCCAGCGAGTGTCCCACAGATTGGTTATCTTTCTGCTAATGCCCTGTTGTCACTGGTGGAGAGCTATCCCTCATACGGGGTCAACAACACAACGCCACAGATGCCAAGTGCTCTGGCTTCCCATCTGTACAGCAACAAAGATGTGTGGGTAAACAGACAACAACCTCCTAATCTCCTGCTGGGTCTGAGGGGACAGGATGAGACCAGAGAGATGGCCTGCAGCCGACACCAAAGGGCAAACTCATCAGGATATGACTCATGTGCCAAAAAGTTTCTTCTCAGGAGTTACAGGAAGTGCTTTAGAAGCATCAGGGATAACGGAGCAACATGCATCCGATTCATTGCAGATAAAAGCTGAATAGATGAAGGATTTGTCGTGGTGTTTGTGCTATTCTATGCTTATTTTGTAAGTTGATGGTTATGACACGACCTCATCATCAGCTTGACCAATACTCTGCTTTTGTCTTCCACCAGGAAATTGTTAACTTCAACTGCCGTAAGCTTGTGGCCACCATGCCTCTGTTTGCCAATGCAGACCCCAACTTTGTGACAGGGATGTTGAGCAAGTTAAAGTTTGAGGTCTTTCAACCCAATGACTACATTATTCGAGAGGGCACCGTTGGGAAGAAGATGTACTTCATTCAACACGGTGTTGTTAGCGTCATCACTAAGTTCAATAAAGAGATGAAGCTGACTGATGGCTCCTACTTTGGAGGTAAGAACAACAATGTAATAAGTAATCAATTTAATTTTTGTTTACAAAAATGAATGATATGTTTCTACAGCTGTGCAACAGCACCACACTTCCATTCACACAT
>NW_018127929.1:63543-83985 GCF_001952655.1 Monopterus albus
TCTGGAGAGAGTTTGCTGCACTGAAAGTAAAGGGGCTGAATAATTTTGCACGCCCAATTTTTCAGTTTTTTATTTGTTAAAAACGTTTGAAATATCCAATAAATTTCGTTCCACTTCATGATTGTGTCCCACTTGTTGTTGATTCTTCACAAAAAATTACAGTTTTATATCTTTATGTTTGAAGCCTGAAATGTGGCAAAAGGTCGCAAAGTTCAAGGGGGCCGAATACTTTCGCAAGGCACTGTATGTACTGAGGTATGAGCCTTGCTGTATGTTTGATGCTGTTTGAAGTTATTGTAGATGTAGACTCTAATTAACCGGTGTTGGACGTTATTCAGCTCCTGCAGCTACATAACGTCTCACCTGGTTGTTGGAGTAGGCCAAGGCATGGATCAGACATCCCTTAGAACACCGAGGTTCCTCCCCCACTCTCACACACACAAACTCATGCATGAGCTCTTCTCCCTCGCCATATGAGCCCGCTGCATTTACTTGGCACCAACAAGACCAGCTACTGTTTATTCTGCTGCAGTTTCATTCTCCATCTTCCTCTCTCTTTCTGCACACAGCCCCTTTCTGCTCCAAACATGACAGATATCATTAATTTTTTCAATGCCAAATGTAATTTCAGCAACATTGTTTACTCTAATAGAATCTGCAGGCAGACATGGTCATGTCTATGTGAAAGCAAAGTTTCCAATTTTAGAGGTCCCTTGCATATTTTATCTGATGAGTTCATCCCCACTATATGAAGGAGGCTGGGGAGTCTAAGAATACCTTCACTTTGGTTTGTCTGCTGCATGTAGTTTGTTTCACAGAGAGGCTAAGGAAGGTGAAGAATTAAAAAAAAAAAAAGAGTTGTCCTTGATTTGGCCTGCTTGTTCAAAGCACAGGATTACTGCTGTGCACTCTCTCATCACGACCATTTGCAAAGCTGCTTGCTTTAAATACAGGATTGCCAAAAAGGAGGGGCATCTATTCAGCATATGCATGTCATATAATTTAATGAAAAGGGGGGAAAACATACAAAGAACAAACAGTACATGTCCATATTTAATTCATCACTTAATCTTTTAGTTAAAAGATGTGTTTTATCTGTCCAAATGAAAAAGAGTGCACTGCACATTTTGCTCTGTTCTGTCAGTGCCAGGCCGCCTGCTGCTGCCTTTTGCCCATCTGGTATTTTTACTCATTTGTATGGCATTAGTAGATGAGCCCTGAGTTGGGAGCAGCTGGCGGTGCCAGGCATGCACCTCACTCTTCCCCCTTTTCTCCCATGACTCATACTCCCCTTACAACCAGGCCAAACTGTGGCTAGAATGAGGAATCAGTGAGGGCGACAGAGAGAAACAAAACCAAGCCCTGTCACATGAAACTATTAGCATAGTAATGAGTAGGACATCTATTAGGACAGTAGGCCACAATGCACCTCCAATCACAGTCATTGCCACACTTGCATGCTAAACAGGAATCATGGTAATCACTCCTGAGCCTCCATGAATGGGATTACATATTGGTACCACAGCTCTGTAGTGAAGTCACTCTGAGGCTGAGGGAATAATGGAGTATAATGCAAGGACAATGACCGATAGCAAATGAAAATCCCTACTGGGCTTGAATGTCTTACTCACATGGGACTCCCTCTTCTCAGTCCCAGTCACAGAGGGGTGGAAGGGATAAAGAAGCTCATTGCCAGGAGAGTACGTGACACACGAAGTGATGGGAAATGATGGCAACAGGCATGTGTCAAACTACAACATATGAAGTGTTAACAGGGCCAGAGTCAATGTTTCCCTTACAACTTTGGTTTAAATGTCTAATTCGGTCAAAAATCCAACAGAGACTCCAACAACTGTTCTTCTTTACATATAAGGTTTTATAAATGCAAGGTGGATGTTAAAACTTTTCAAGTGGCAGATCTGTTTTTCTTTGGGTTTAGTTTTCAGTCTTTATGCATCACAAATGCAACACAATGCACTGGATGCATCTGTACTAGGGCAGTGTTTCCAATATGAATTAAGATGACAAAGTAATTAGAGGCCTCTGGTGCTTGAGGGAGAATAGGTTCATTTTAACTATAACATGTTTCACTTTTTTCTGTACATGGCATCAGTCAAAATGTTGGGGCATGGCAGACAGTAATTTGACAGGCATCAGTTGTTTTCAGCTCAGCTAGACCTGAGCCACTGGCTGCTCACTGTCACGCAATACATTTACCTCTTGATGTAGCCATACAGCATATCATGAAAGCTTGTTAGGCCATTTTCTAACAGTACAGAGCAGCCCCTCACTGTCTATCTGCATTTGTTTTTCTTCTTTGTAAACCTAAACAACACCAATGTTTTTTTTCCCCTGTCTCCCTTTCTCTCGATTTCTCTGTGCATCTTCTTCTGTTAACAGAGGTACCAATTAAAAGGAGCTTATTCACACCCACAGCCTGGGAGTGTTGCTCTCACATCCTGCATACACTGTGCTCTATTTTCCTGACAGCTCATGGCATAGCCAAGAACGATCACACCATGACAAGTTAACATTTAACGACATGATGATGGATGTTGTGCTGTAGACTGGAGAGAAAAACAAATGAGGGCCCAGGTTGAGCTGTGTGGATGGTTGAACAGGGCCGAACCAAGGAAAGTCGATACTTAGACTGCAGATAAAGTTTTAAATACTTAATGTCCCAGCAGAGAGTTTTGCTACATGTTCTTACACTACTGATAATGATGAAAACTGTATGTGTATATTACAGGATTGTCTTATAGGACAATCTTTTCACAAAGTTGAATTGTGCTGTCGCATTTAATGTCAGAGGTAAATACAGCTGAACAAACTGGAAAGAAGATAAATACTTTAATATCTCCTGATGTCACGAGGTGCAGGTCGAAGTATGATACATTACTCCAACATCCAATAATTGAGTCTTAGCTGCCAAAAGCTTTTTCAGTAATAAGCTCTGGCACTGGGAAATATAATGTACAAGACTGACAAGCAGCTGAAGAGCAATACAGGGATGCTATGTGCCCATACATTACATTTGAGAAGTGATGCAGCTTTGCCAGACAGAGATTTTTTGTTTGTAAATCTAACTACTCTATCAGATTATGGGATCATTAGCTCCGTGCAGGATGATGAATTATCTTGGTGTGATGCAAGTGACAGCGCTGCTGATGGACTTCTCGTTTTGTTTACTTTTAAATTAGCTTGCTCCACTCTAGTGCATCTATATGGTATTCTATGATATTATGAGTGGATTTATGTCACACTTCAGTTAGAGTTTCTTCATGTATCTAAATGTTTTTAATGCTCTCCATGTTTTTTTCTTGTGTTTCTACAGAGATCTGTCTGCTCACCAAGGGCAGACGAACAGCAAGTGTGCGTGCAGACACCTACTGTCGACTCTTTTCCCTGTCTGTTGACCATTTCAATGAGGTGCTAGAAGAGTACCCCATGATGCGACGTGCTTTTGAAACTGTAGCCATTGATCGATTGGACCGCATTGGTAAGACTTACCTACATCTAGTTGTCATGTCTGATTGGTCAAATCTCTTGCCTGTCATTGAGCCTTGTTTTTATCAGTATTCATTTGCCTTCTTTCTTCATAAAAGCATTGTGTCTGCCATCTTGTGCTGCATGACCTGTATGCTCTCTCTCTCTCTCTCTTTTTTGAAATGCCATCTCTTTTGAAATAACATTAAATAATTTTTGTTGGAACCAGCATTAATCCTTCTAAAGAAGGAAATTTTGTGGTTGGATTAATTGGAAGGCAGTGCATGTCGCTGTCCGGGAGGGAGTCAGGTCGCCCCCTCGTTGGTTTGGTGTTGACCCTCCCACTGGATGTTAGCAAGTGGAACAAAGCTAACCTCTCATGCATGTGTATCTGACCCTCTTTCCACTCATCTACACTCCTGGGTATGAGCAGCACCCCACCCCATATCAGAGTTCTCAAAATCAACTAGGCACAAATTCTGTAAACAAAGAGCAGGCCAAGTCACATCAGGGAGTGGTTCCCACATCCATCAGGTCCAGCCCCATTTGCCAACAGGCTTCAGTCAGCTATACCCCCATCAACAATACTTCCTTATTTTTAGGGTGTTTTCACACCTGTAATTCGCTCCACTAGTCAGACTCAGTGGACCAGTTTCTCATCTTGGTCTGATTTCCCCTTGGTTCAGTTTCCTTTTCACACACAGAAAAATCCAAGCAAACCAAAATGCGTCATTACAAATCATGTGAGAACATTCCCTTCCCTCAATGGAGTCTGGGGAAGGAACGAGAAAGTAAACACAGGAAGAAGATACGTGATCTCTACCGGTGAACAGTCCTATGAAATAAATTTGCTCTGAACATGGAGAAACCGCTTAATTGGTATTTGATCATAATTGTGGTAATTAACTGAGCAATAAACTAAATAAAACTATGTCAACAGAGCAAGAATTGAAGATCCAATATTGTTTTATACTTTGCAAAGAAGACATGCAGCCTACGGTCAACTGAGAAGAAAAAGGGAGTTAATATACAATGACATGCTAAACAGCTAAGCTCAAACTTCCACTGTATTCCTTGTAGTTGGTCTGAATCATGATCAGATCTGGTCTAGAGTTAATCTGGAACCATACCAAGACCACCTCTGGGAAAGGGTTTGGGTGTGCTTGTTTTGATCTGCACCCAAGTATGACTGCTGTGTTCACACCTGTCCAAATGAACTGCACCAGGGGGAAAACAAACCAGGGTTCAATTCAACCTGACTAAGCAAAGCAGGTGTGAAAGTGCCCTTAATGTCTGACGGATCATCATTTACATACAAGCGACAATGGTTCAGACACACACAGAGATTTGTTGGTTTAAAAAAAAAGGGGCACATGTATTTAACACAACCAGGGCAATAACTGGGTGCACTGACATTTGTTCACTCCTTTTTATGAATGTGTTTAGTCTACCATAGTACTTCAAATAGAAGCTTATATGATACTGTAAGTGTTGTCTACCGTAAGTAGTAACTGCCTTTGTCTTTGCCTATATTTTGCTTCTTTGTAAATTTTTTTAAAATGACCTTTTATTCACTTAACAGTAATTCAGCACGTCTCACGTAGAGTACAATTTCGGCACACTACGCTATAACCTCCTGAGAAAGTAAGGATGTACTTTTGCTCAGCCTGCACATTCATACAATTTGGACTCAAAGCCGTTGTAGTAAATAGTGTACAACACATTAATCATTATGGTCATGGATTATGATACTTGTGAGCAACATTAAAATCTGGATCCCTCAGTGGCACGGAACAGAAATAACACTTCATCACAACGTCACAACTCTGCAAGGCAATGCAGAACAGTTATGGCATCAGTGTCCCAGTCAAGCAAGAAAAAGAATTAAGTATATGACAGTCATGATCATGTGTTGCTCATGGGTGAATAGCATGCATTTGGTATTTATAAAACTTTAAGTTCACCTACTTTAAACTGTCAGTAAGGCAATACAGCAGAATCTTATTGTATATTTTCCCCATACCATGCCACAGCAATCTGGTACTATACTGTGTGGCGACCCAAAAGCTGCTGTGCTGCAGCATGAATATTCTAATGACAGTTTAAGATTGATTTGTGCATTACCACCTAAAAATATCTTCCCCTTTACTAGACAAACATCTGGACAGATCCCACAAACTGAAACTGACAAAATAAATGACAAGCATTAAAAGCCATAATGTTACACTGCCTATAAATCAAACAGTCCATAATGAACGTTACTGTGTAATGCTACTGCAGTAGAGGCCATAATGTTTGATAATTTGGTTTTACTTACAGTAAGTGACCCTATTATATTAACTAGAAAAATAATATCACCAGAATTTAAGCACAGTTTTCATAGTGTGCCAATGTTATCTCATATCAGTGGCTAAGCTTGCACTCTATATCTACTTTTCTGTCTGTTACTGTTGGTTGTTGTTTTTTTGTTTGTTTTTTTGCCATGGCTTTTTATTTGTGTATTATTTTACCTGACACAGGCATTACTGAATTGCTTTGCAAATCAAGAGTTGACAGCTTTGAAATACTGTAGTGTTATGTCAGTCACTATCAAGCAATAAACAATAGATTTAGAATAAGGCTGTTTCAAATCAATCAGAATTATGTATGTGTAACTGTTGAGGCAACCTTTTCTCCTCAGAATTACATTCATATACAACTATTTTTGGTAGGGAGAAACATCATTTAGCCTGGGTGACTAGGCAAAACCTGTCTTCTAGGGGTGGATCTAAAAAAAATTGGATGGGGAGGCCAGGCTGGGGCACAGACTCAGAGAGGGGTGGTATATTTGAAATACATTAAAAAAGTTAGTTGAACCCCTAGTTCCATAAAAAAAAACATAAATTAATCAATGAATTGTCTCTGTATAAATGAGACACACAGTGCTTTCTTTAGCTAACTTCTTTAGCTAACCTAAATTCATACCAGTGATATCTGCAAAAGTTGGTCTGTCTGTTTATTTGTTTCTTTTATCCCTGCTCCTGTCACCTAAAGCATGGTTATTTGTTTCTTTAAGCAAATAAAACCACACGATAAAGTTTAAGAAAAGGTTCACAGCACTAATTTGCTGTTTAATGTGAGACACTAACCTTACACACTGATCTGAACACGCACTGTTCACTGTGCTATACAAACGCCCCACTACTTCTTGCATAGGAATTGAACACAACTTTGAATTTGTTGCATATAAACGTAATTCACAAGAGACAAGGTTGTATTTCTGGACTAGCAAAACAATCTATATTTGCTATAGTGAAATGTGTGCATTTGTTTTCACTGTGCCCTTCATCAACGTTCTGCCCTTTGACCTCAACAGGCCTAATCTACATTTGCCCTTTTTATGAGACAATTACAGTAGCTGTTCACTATAGCCAAGTGTTAGAAAATGAAAGCTACGCACTGAATCTAAGTCAGAATGACTTAGATTTGATCCATACTTTCAGACTAACCATGAAGGGGGTTTTGTCTCATACGACGGAAGATACTTTGCCATGATCCGTGCTTGTTGTATCGTTTCTATATACAAACTGCATTTGATTACATGCTTGTCTTGCTCTAAAAAGGAAAGTAAAAAAAAGTAACCATGCTTTGAAATCAATAATGTGTTGCACATTTTACATTATCTTTTATCTATCTAAAAATTATTTGACCAGGAGTCCGTCTTGAGACGAGCACATCTCGTTTTCAAGAGTGTCCTGGCCGACGAGTAGGCATCAGGTAAACACTTTATTCCAATTCTAGTATTCGAACAGGGACAGACTGACCTATAGAGGCTTGCTAAATGGATCCGGTCTCAAAGTCATCCTCCAAGAGGCTGACCTCTTGCTGAAGGTTACATTAACTGTTTAATCCCTGCATCAGTGACACATAACTCAAGTCATGCACACTGAAACACAGAGAACTCATTCAGTTTTACATGTCATGTTTATTGTGTAAATGACCTTTCACAGAATAATCGACCCAATTATAAATCCATAGCCTGCTCTATTGGTGTGACATTTTTGTTTTCTCTTTGAATTGTTTGTTCAAAGTTTATTCACAAATGAAATCATGTCTGCAGATTAGTAAAATCTTTACTAATGCAATGCAGAAATCCCATTTCATTTTTTAATCACCAGAATCATCAGAAAAAAAGTTTTCAGCTTTTCTGACTTGAAACACAAATTCTGTCTTTTCTCTAAATAATTTGGAGTAGATTTAGACTATGGACACTTTTCTTGGGCGGGGGGGTTTAAACTGCATTCAGACAGCGCTACAGTAATGTCATGTTGATGATATGTGGAGGGCAAAAGTCCATTTAATTCATTATGAATCATTTTCCCACAAACATTTACACCAGTTGTCCTCCCTAGGTACATAATCCTCCTACAATGAGTCAGAAAATAAAGTGTTATTGCAGATTAAAGGAGAGATGATTTAACAAAGATACTGTTTAAGTCAGAATGAAAAGTGTGTATTTTCCCTGTACAGCATATCAATTTGTCTTCTGTTTTTTACATTATTTATGTTTGTTAACATGACAGTGTTTGTTTTGATTGTTTTTTGTTTGTTACTGTAAGTGTGTTCATTAGCTTTCATAATGTTTTACAAGAGTTTTGCTCCAGTTTTAGATATATTGTATATTGGTTACTGTATTATTACTTGGTTTAATAATAATTGTATTGATGGGCGACATTTGTATATTGAACTTATCTCACTGGTTCTAAAGAACCAAAAAAAAGACAAATTAGTAACATAGTACAGTGGTTTCACCCATATCTGATTTATTTCTATTTAAATATTACAAGTTTTGTATATAAAAAGAAATCTCTTTACCCATGAATGGTGTTTACATTTTGCTTGTTTTTATTTGCTTGTTTGTTTTCATGGGATAATAATTCTATCACCTTCTGATGCTTGAAAGTGAAAGCCAGACTTCCATTCACTGTTTAGAGATGTATTCAAAGATGACCAGTGCTATTTATTGGAAAAACATGCCAAAATATTTACAGCACAAGTTTAGACACATTTATGTACACACTGCAGTGTGACACAGCTGATGAAATTTTACACTAACTGATGCTTGTGTTGTCCTTCTAGAGTTTAACCCCATCACCTTTAAAAATGCAATGCAAGTAGCCTTGTAAGTGAACAATTAAGTTTGTAGTCAGTATGTGGTGCTAGTTTTTGCTCTTTCACTATCCAACCCTGTAGTGACTGCTGCAGTCAAAGTGAACTTTAAATAATGATTTTGAGGAACTGGCTGCAAAACATAAGATCAATCCATTTTCAGCTGATACAGCTGTAAAAAATCTAGTCTTATAGCTGAATGCATGACTTGTTGGGGGCCTTGAGAGAAGGAAGCCATCCAGAAATGCTGAGAAAATCTAACTCAGGGGAAAATTGTCATGCCCTCAAGGACAGGGCATAATGACTGATTGACTGTGGCCAAATCCTTCAGCACACAAAAAGTCCACTCTGTCTTCACTGACAGATAATGCTCCACAGCCTGTCGATACACAAGGTCGACAGTAATTACGGCAAACGCATCCTCTAAATACACTTTGACAAAGTAATTAACGGTAAAGATTTTAAGTGGATCTTTATTATTACCATTACTGCCAAATGTGGCGTATCTCACAAATAAAAATAAAAAAAAAGGTTTCAGGATATCTTTCATGCCTTTTGTACAACTTAGCATTTTGCCACAGTTCTGCTGCCAAACTCCCAAAGCCACAGAAGTGGATGGAGTTTAGAGAAACCACCTGACGAGTCTATATTAGCACAGTTCACAACCTGTGGCAGGCTCAGAAAGATTTCCCGGCCTGTGGGCTCAAAATGTCCTTTATAATACTGTACATAACTGAAGCACTTTTGAAACCAACCAATTTATAATTATTCAGATTTAATTTTGCAGATTCATAACAAAAACTACATTTTGATCACTTTATTTACTATAAAAATGTTGATGATAAACAATAGCATTTTGTGGTAGGATAAGTAAAATTGATTTTAATTTAACATAAACAGTTGTTTCCAGTTATGCTATGGTGCAGTACTATGTTAGGAATAGATCTTTGTTCTTCTGTTTGCTTGTTTAATCTAAATGAGAGTTTAGTGAGTGTCCTTGTGATGTATTTTAGAAAAGCTGTCCTTGTGATTTAAATAGAATGTGACTTTAAATTTACTCTTAGAGTTTAAAACTTTTTGTCCTTCTCTACAAATTATCTAGTAACGTGATGTGTGGGTTCAACTCATCAGTATTCTTCTGTGTTTCATTGTCCACATCAGCACAATCTATGCTATCATGTCACATCTTAAGTAATCTTTATCTCCTTATGTGTCCTTCACTCCTCTCAAATCGTACATTTCCCATAGTCATCACCATTCAGTGTCCTTTACACTCACTATGACAGACCTTAGTGGACGTCACAAGATGTAGCTTGTAAGATTGAAAAAGTTCAAATTTGCCAAGTAAATTTATAAATTTAGTGGAATCAAGAGCATGATGCTGTTCTGCCAAAATCTGTAGAGATGAAAATTTGCTATGTTGGGAAGAAAGGATGCAAATGCATCAAAAATCTTCCTACTAAATATACAAGCTGCATCTTTATTATTTCTGTCCTGAATCCTGCAGTTTAGTGCAACCAAAATGTGCCATGGCTTTATGTGCTCACCTCTCCTGACTGCACCCCAACAGGGAAGAAGAACTCGTTGCTACTGCAGAAGTTCCAGAAGGATCTGAACGCCGGCGTTTTCAACACACAGGAGAACGAGATATTGAAGCAGATTATCCGCCAGGACAGGGAGATGGTGATGATGGTGGACCGCAAGCAGTCAGTCACGGGGATGAACTCAACACCAATATCAGGAAACTCCATCATTAACTCACCAGCCCAACCACCCTTCTCAATGGCCTTTGGCACCAGTCAGCTCCAACAGTCCTCTGTACCCCTGACCTACAGTGCTTCAGCTATTGCCAATGCGTCTGTTGCCCGCATGCTGCCAGTTGCTGCTGCTGCTGCTGCTGTGGCACAACAGGGGGGTTACCCTGCTCCCAGTCTTTCCCATGGCAACCTGAATTCTTCTTCAACCAACCCTCAGCAGCAAGGGGCAATCATGTCACCCTGCTCCTTCACGGCTACCAGTGCAAGCTCCTCGCGGTGCCCGGCCCTTCCGGTCCGGCTCGCCCACCACCTCCCAGCTGTCACTTATCCAGCAGCCCGTTGCTCAACCATCCCTATCTACACCACAGCAGCTTGCTCAGCAGCCCGCTGTGTCAACTGCAACCGCAGCCACAGCAACACAGCAGCAGCAGCCATCACCTCAACAGCAGGTCCCTTCACCTCAGCGGGGAGACACCCACAAGAGCACACAGGCTCTTCAGTCAGGCAGCTTGAGTCGAGACGTCCGACACTTATCGGCCTCCCAACCATCACTGCCACATGACACATCTTTGGGGCCCAGAGCGCACCCGGCCTCAGGAGACTCTCTGGCCTCCATCATGCCACTGACGGCGGCAACGATCCAGGCAATGAATCTGCAGAGTGGCATCCGCACCACAGTACCCCAGCGGGTGAATTTATTCCGACAGATGTCATCAGGAGCTTTGCCCCCTGTGCGCTCAGGCGCCGCTGCAGCAGCAGCAGCGATGGCAGCAGCAGCAGCAACGTCATCACCCTCATCCTCAACGCAGCACAGGGAATCACCTGGATCTAGGAGAGATTCTGTCCTGAGCAGTACAGAAACTGAACAAGACAAGATGCGTTTTGCATCAAATTTATGATCCCATTTTTCCCCTTTTCATTTTTTAAACTTATGTTTCAATTCATTTTTAAAAACAGAGACACAAGAGATAAAAGGTGGAACTTCAGCATTTTTATTTCTTACCAGTTTTCTTCTAAAATAACCTCATAGAAATCCCATAAACACAAGCCCTTGTATTATATTTTAAACACACAGTCTCCCAAAACTTAAGAATGTATATTATACAGATACATCTGTCTCATCTTTTATGCTATATATAGTTGGATAAATGGATGGATGGAGTGTGTGAGTGTGTGTGTGTGTGTGTGTGTGGCTGTGTGTGTTAAATCAAACTACAACATTTGGTGGCAATGGCAGTTTAAAAGCTGTAGTATAAACATGAGTCTTCCTTTCTGAGAAATATAGAGAATTATATACAGTGATTCTGACATTGACTCTCACTTTTGTTTACCACTGAGGAAGAGGAAAATTATCTTCTATTAAGCAGCTTTAGTAATCACTGTGGATTAATAATGCAAGCACCTCTGACAGATATCTCAAAAAAGCACACACACACAAAATGAATCTCATACCAATTTTGTGAACCCTCAGTTCAGAAATCAAGACTAATACTGTAACTAAGTGTTATGTTGCTTTCAGCAATGTAACTACAGAACGGCTGAGCCACTGTATCCCCACAGCTGCTCACATACAAACCATGACAGTGTTATGGGTCCAAAGGGAATTGATAATAGACATGCTGCTGCTTTTTTTCTTTATTTTCAAGGAAAATGGAGTGTGGAGACAGATATGAATGGATGCTATTGTTTTCTATTTCTAATTTCAGATGGCAGAGATGTAATGTTGCTTAAAAATTCTGTGTATATTTATAATATTTATAAACTAAAGATTATCACCATTATGCAATAGACTGTGATATAAAGATTACCTATATGTGTGCTGTAAATAGTTTTGTAGATCTAGTATTTACAGATACTGTGTGGTGCATTCTCTATCATAACAATGTCTTACTTCTATCAGGAACCTGGATATCATCTATATGTGACAGAGGTTAAGTGACAAAATATGTTTCATAAGAGATAAACAAACCTTAATGCAATAGCTAGCGTTACCTGATGCTGAGAAATGCCTGACAGGAGGACAACTAGAAATCCCTGTGTATACTATTCCTAGTCTAGTATAGTTTTTGAGTTCACATCAAGTGAACATACACAATATCTACCTGCAATACACAACTTCATTTTAACTGTCCAACTGAAAGTAAATGTCTTTTTATTGCCTCATTTCCCAAAACTGCTAAAGATAATTTCCAGAGTGATTTTTTTTTTGTTTGTATTAATTTTAATTGTCAAACGTTTTTTAAACCACAATTTATTTTCTATGCTTGCTCACCTGCTTCTTGGTTAAAACTGTACGGTATGCTGTCATATCACTAGGCACAACATTTTCAACACACATTTTAGGCTAAAGACATCCAGTCACTCAAGTGGGAAGGGGGACATTTTCACCAAAAATAATGTTTTGTGCTGCAGAAAGTAAGGGAGAAAAGAAAAATGCTGGTTTGCATTAAGGTTTCAGTCTCATGTAAATCCATTATGTGGGCTTAGGCACTCTAAACTGACCTGGACTCATGCTGAGGCAAGGAAGCAAGGTCAAGCCAGAATATTGTGACTCCATCAGATAAAGACTAAGAGCCATTTGAAATATTTTAATCTTGAAATAACTGAATTATTTGATAACTCAACTCAAATAAATCAGCCAGCAGTATGGCTTACGGGCCATTTTGCTGCATGTAGAGGAAATTTGTGTTCCAGACCTTCCTTCTTCTTAATCAAATGTGACAAATCTACTCTCAGTCATGCTGAATTTCTGTCTAGACTTATGGTTTTCATGGCACCAAATATCCCATCAGTTCAAAGTGACTAAGCCCTTTGAGATACCAATTTTAAAAAGATTACAAAGTCTTTGCTACAGATTGTGTCGATAGTGTACCAATACAGTCAACCCACCAATGTCATGAAAGCATGCACTGTCACAAATACTTAAAAAGATACTATCTCAAAATGTTGACGTCAAGTGTAATGTTAGATTATGTTTTGTTCACTGTCTGTCTACCTAGACGTTCTGTGTGTGTGTGAACAGAAGCATCGACTTTTCACATGGACATTCTTAAGTATTTGTGCCTAAACTATAGCCATGTTCCTTCCTTTGTTATGAGTGTGAGCTCGGTGCATACGGGGGGCACTTCTGCACACAACTGCGCATTAATTCTTACTATACTCTGTGTTCTATGTCTGCGTGTATTTAGACAGGAAAGGAGTATGCAATGACGATGGCCAAATGTTTCAGTTTATTCAATTGGTATCTTTACTTACAATGTGAACTTATAGAGGCAGGCTTGTTCTAACAGTCAAGGTACATAGAATATTTAATGAGATCATGTACAGTTTAAAAAAAGTATACTCTTTAGACTTGCAGTAATATCACACTCAGTGAGACACTGTACAAATCCGGAGCACCTTCATACCTTTCTTTATAGTTAGCCTCTGATGCTTGGGTTGAGTATTGATGTGCGGAAGGAAACTGGCCAAAGCAAAACATCTACGTCGCTGTCTTTGTTTTAAATTGCACTTTCTGACTTATAATAATAATAAAAAAATTTAAAAAAAGAGGGATTCTTTCAGCTAAGTTAGACTGCAATAGAAAGGGAGCAATATCCCCAAGAATTTCTGCTGCCCTGGTCCTGTATGAAGTTTTAAATGAGGGGGAGATGTTCTATTTACAACAGCGAGCGCTTACTCGTGAATATGCCATAGTGTATAGGAACTAGTACACAGTCAAGATGGATAGCAGCACTGTTGGTTTGTGCTGTTTTTGATACTTGCCTTTGGAGGGAGAGCTTCCCAACTATGTGCTTTTTTTTCCACTATACCAATCACAGCTAACATACTGGAACGGGCATTAACGGTAATGTACGACACAAACTAACAAGCTTATATATTAGCAGCATAGGGACTCTCAACAAACCAGCACATATATTTATATATGTCTTTTTGTGTGTTGTTTTGTTGGTTGGAGAAAAAAAAAAAGGTGCATAAAGAACTGAGAATAATGCCCAGAGTGGACAAACCAAATGTTAATTTGGGTCTGATGACCACAGGTTTCATATGTTTACCGATGATCTGTGGAGTGGAGAGAGGAGAAGCTACAAGGAGCTGCTCAGTCCTCTTAAACCCTCCCCACATGGTCACTGTTCAGCTCATTCACGTTATCCAAGGCTTACAGAATAATCAGTGCGTTACTTGATACAGATGAAAGAAAGATCAATGTAAACTTTCTTACAACAATATGCAGACAAACAGTGTTTGTCAAAAATATAGATTTTTGTTTATTTTGATTGTAAATAATAAACCTTTAAAATACATAAAATAAACGACACTGTCAGTTAAAAGTGCGTGTGTGTCATTGTGTTGCCGAACTGCATGTGCGTGTGAATAAGCTTTTATTCATTTACAATTTGATTGAAGGAGAAAATGGAGCAATGATTACAAATCGGAAGATGTGGTTGAGAGGTTCAGAGAACTTTTAGGAACCCAGTCTGTCAGCAGTTACAGGTGAGACCAGGAATTTACACTCATCACCTATTTATCAGTCATAAAGTCATCATACACGATATTAGTTTTTCTTTCCTCTGCAACAATTAGTCCATTAATCAGTTAGTTAACATTTGCTGGTTCAGCTTCTCAAAAATACAGACTTGATTATTTTCATTGTCGTACACATTAGTAAATTGTATATGTTTGTCTTTTGTGCTGTAAGACTCTGTATATGTCATCTTAGACTTGGCAAATTATAACAGGCATTCTTCACTATTTTCTGACATTTTACAGACAAAACAGTTAATTGATTAAAAGCATTATAGGACTTGTATATTGTTAAAACAGCTTCTACTTGCAGTGATAATATCCCGACGCCACAACAGTTCTAAACACATCTATCACAACTTTTGATAAAATCTCACAGAATGAACTACTGAGGACTTTACACTGCTGGTTGTCCATTTTCTCCCTCTCAGTTATAAACAGAAGTTGAGCACAGTTCAAATTGCACAGGTGGTTTGCGGTTACCTTTTGAAAAGACAGGCTCACAGGGGTTACGCCCAGGTGACGCACTGTTCAGCTGATCTGTAGCTCCAGTATCAGAGTACACTGCCCTCAGCTCGGTCTTTGTTAGTTAGCATGTTTGTTTATATCCCAAGTCATGCCACACAAATTTATCAGGGGGGAAAACTCCCAGATAGATCTTTATCTGCCAAATACTGTTAACTGAGAATGAGAATATATGTATCCCTAAAAACAAACGAACACACATATACTGTTAACTGAGAATGAGAATATATTTATCCCTAAAAACAAACACACAAATACTGCTTCTAGCTCAAAGTGAATATGTGGCTCGTTTATAGTCCAAGTCTTATCTCAAGGTTCACTGACTATACACTTTCAACCCTATTTCTACATCAGCAAATCGTTTTCTTAATTCTCATTCACCCAGATGTTCACTCACTGACAGATGGTCTGTACACAAATCATCTGATATGATATACTTTCAGTAGACCCTGAGTTAGGTTTATTTCGCCAAACCAGTGTCACAAATGTGATGAAGCTACGGTCTCCACAATGCAGCCACATACATCTACTGTGGGATAAAGCATGACAGGTCTTTCTAAAACTGTGTTAGTGAGTTACTGTGCAGTGTGAACAGGAACAAAGCACGTCCATTCATCTTCCATTCATTTGGTAAAATTGTTCAATTTCTGTTTAATTACAGATACAGCCAGGCTTAATGGGATAACTGAATGGCCTGATTAGCATCCTTAAACACTACTACTAATAGAACTACAGAAAACATTATTAGCTCCTATTGAAAAAAGAAAACATGACTCAGAGACTTCAATCCTATCACAATTAACACTTTCACATACAGTAATATGTATTTGTGTTCTGCTTTCACACAGATTGAACATAAGAGTCACACTGATCTTGTTGTTGAATGACTGCTCAGTACACATTCTTGAGGTCTCTGCAAATATGTAATGTAATGTAAAACTATCCTATAATCAGTGACAGGGTTATAAGCCCATGGAGCCCATTGTGAACCTGTCCCAAATCCTTAGAAATATATAAACTTGACTTATACCATCATATCTTGCCTTCAAACATAATTTTTATGACCTTTTCTTCAGTATCAAAAATAAATGAGCCATTGTTTTGTTTATACACATGATTTCACTGCAAACAGGAGCTACTAGAATTCAATGTAATGTGAATTTTTGAGGGGCTGGCACAGTGGTACAGGCATTTGCACCTCACAGCAAGAAGGTATGAACCTTGTGGCCAACCAGGGCCTTTCTGTGGGTTTTCACTACTTGGGCTTCCTTGAGTACTTGGGCTTCCTTCCACAGTCGGCTAGGGTTGGTGCCAGCCCCCCTTGGCCTCCGCAGGATAAGTGGTTCAGATTATGGATGGATGACTTTTTAAAGCTTTGAAATATAAGCAAAACACAGCCAGACTAGTCTAATTCCTCTCCAAGGCAACATTATACTTCCTGTTTACATGAGCCAAAGCACAACACGTGCAAAACCTGAAAATATACACTACTGCCTAGTGTGTTACACCGTTTAGTTTAAAGCTTTCCTCGTCCAAAGCCATGAAAGACAATTAGCTTAGAACCAAAATATCCAGCACCAGTCCACCTGAGGACGTGAAGACAGAAGAACATCCAGGATCAGCAACGTCCTCAACGTCCTTCCATGTCTATGCCATCTTAGCTAACTACATTCATTTAAAAACAATTATTTTAACATATGATGTATGGACAAAAAATGTTGCCACTATGAAATGTTGCAATTTCTTTCATTTAGTATTTTCTATAGTACAATCTTGTTTCTTTATGGTACCGCTCGACTGACTTCAGTTCTTGTTCAGGTCATTTCTGAGGAACCGTGACGTCAAACTAGGTTGTTATAAATACATTAGTAGGTCTAACTCCAAGGTTGTACATGTCAAAGCTGTTAAAATAAAAGCCAGCCTTACTTCCATCTGTCACTCCTTTTCATGCATTGTTAGGCGCTGCCTTTTCTTCAAGGCCTTCATGTCTGTAGTTAGGATTAGTGGGTGTTATCTCCTTTGAAATAAGACTAAAATAAAGTTACAAGCCTAGGTGTCACCTCACCGATCCAGCAATAACTCAAGGTTGTTAAAATACATTAAACCTCGTAGAAACCATCACTTGGATGTCATGCTTTCCTGCATCCAGAAATATGTTATCTACAAATTAATGTGTTATCTGCTTAACTAATCATTCCAGCGTACTATGTGTATTTACTTTCTGTCCCAAATCCACTGTTGAAACATGTTTACTTGGAGAGAATCTGAGGTCTTTGCATAATTCCCACCTGTGTGACACCTCTGGATGATGTATTTTCAGTATTAAATTAGGAGAACGTGCACCTTAAGCTTAGTATGACCATGAAATGGCTTGTGACCTACAACTAAATTTGCTTGTCCTTTAGAAAGAGGTCATCCAATAGATGCAGTGTATTAGAGCTGCATATTTAATCTGCAGCACTGGGGTTAAATTATAAAGGACAAGAGGGTATAGGAGTAAAGCATTTCCATGGTCATAGTGTTGCTTTGGAATGAATTACCCACTGCAGTGTTCTGCTGAGAATTCATGGTTTTGAATCTAATTACTCTTCTGATATATTTTGATGAATTTGTTAACACAAGTGGTAATAACTTGTAATTTATCTGGCAACTATTTACTATTCAGCAAGAGCTTAATGAGCTACTTTGATTACCCCACATCAGGTACTTGAATGGGTTTGGCAGCATCTCACTGTTTCAATCTACAGCAGTAACAGCTGTAGTCACCACTGAGTGTTATACAGTTGTCAATCTGGTCTGCTGTGACTTGGCCAATGGTTAATATTAGGGTCCAAACTGATTTTATCCTTGTCTGAAACATGCAATTAATTCCTGCATGCACATCAACACTCAGTTTACAAAACTGTAGCCCCTTCATTTTGTGCCCTGTTCATCTCTGTGATTGAATTTCATTAGGCCAGTCAATTCTGTGTGAGCTTAACGTCTTCCCTCCATCGTATTTCATTTTCAACAAATCGCCTTGAGGCAATTCTAACATTAGGAAATGATTGAACATCCACCAGAAAAGACAACTGTAGTAATGCACAAGGTAATTTTTGGAGGTCTGAATCTGAAATGAGTTTTTATTTCAACAACAGTGCTGAGATTGATTGTGGAGGTCACCTCATTTTCCATGGGTCCCACGGTGACCCGTTTCCTTTCATGTCAGATATTTCTCTGCTGTCCTGAGTCTGCCTCATTTCACTATGTCAATGTGCGTGTATTTACTCAGTGCAAACACTGATGAGATACACAGTATCCTGCCCTGTTGGGTGAGAGCCTCCCGAGAACCAAAACCAGGTTCTCTGATTAAAATGCAGGTGCCACCCTGCTGCAGTTTGACCTCTATCTCTACTGCTTTGTCACTGTCTGCCCACCCCATTTGTCTCCAGAATGCACACAAACAGCAGCCAGTCTGTTTTATCTCTTTTGTTGAGTTTAGCACTATGGCACAAATGTCAGCAAGAAGCAAACAAGATAAAACATCAAATAACTTTGCATAATTAGAATGTACTGTATATGCAAATACCTACAATGTGTTTGATGGCCCAAGCACAAAGCTCATTATTCTTTTGACCTCAGTGGGACAGTGAACCTGCAAAGAACTTCTCAAAAAAGCTTTCCAATACAACATGTCCATAAACTGTCATATCAAATATTATGCTGAGATATAATGCTTTCATTTAACATGAAACTTACAATAAGAAGAAGCTTCACACAGTCTTGTCTAAATATAACACTGGGCTAGATTTAAGCAAGCCTCAGTCCATTTACATACATCAATATGAATGGCAAAAGTCAGAGGTTATTATGCAGCGCAGAGGAAACGGAGTCATCTTACTATGCATCTTCTTTAAAAAGGCCACAGCGGGATGCTGCATGTGTGATATCAGCTCAATATGGACATCTGTAGTGGCAGAAAAGCCAGCCAAAATGGACTGTGATTGAATGTGGGACAGTTATTCACTGCAGTCACACCAAATGTGGACAGTGGTGAGTTCCATCTCCATTCATTTTTGGAATCCTTCAACCTCATCTCAGTGTAAGCAACATGACGGGCAACACAAAGAAATGTTTCAGCCCTACACTGATGCCTGCCTGATGGCCACAGACTGCTTTTTATTTGCAAACAATTAAAAGAAAAATGTAACGACACATGCTAAATTTTGCTTTGTTGAAATCGACATTTACTTAGGTAACCTTGATAACAAGCACGTCACACATGGTGACAGCTCAGCCGCATTAACGACACTGGTAGCTCAATTTCTAGTTCATCTTCATCTCAAAGCAGTCCATAAAAATGCACTCAGATTGGATCCAGTCCAATGAAAAAAAAAAAGTATTTTTATAAACAGGTGCTCACAGTACAAAAGAGGTGCGCAGGTGCTGCACCACTAGGTACAGTCTTGGTCCTGTGAAGGCAAGCGGTTTCACTATTTGCACTATCAAAAACTTAAGCAGCTGTTGGCTTGCCACAGCTTCAGTGTCTGTGGAATTTATTAGACTATAACCATCCAAGTAGGCCAATGCTACAGAGTCTTGTGACAGCAGCTGTGGGCGAGCCTCTCCCCAGTCCACTGACACATCCTACTTCACACAGCCGGCATGGCTGATATCAGAGTGGCTCTTCTCAGGTTTTTACTTCTGTAGTGACAAACCATCAGAATTCACATTTGTGTTGTTTATTTGTGACACCATCTTTGCATTGTGTTTTGATTAGCCATACTGCTAATGTAGCCTATTTTATCTAATGCCAATTCTACCACCAGTGTGTCTGCATTGATAGATTTAAAAAACCCACACACAGTTTAACATTTGTGTCTGCATTGATAGATTTAAAAAAAAAAACAACCCACACACAGTTTAACATCCAGTAATAAAGAAACTGCATGGTGTGTTGTTATGGTGCGTTATTTGTGGCACAAATTCGACAGTGAATAGAAGTGAATGCTCATGATAACAA
>NW_018127929.1:84100-94005 GCF_001952655.1 Monopterus albus
CATATAGCCCCTGACAACATAGCTCCTAGGATCACTCGGGTACTCAAACCCCTCCACCACAATAAGGTGGTGGTTCAAGGAGGGGAAATAGACGAGCACAATAGATTAATGAGGTCGTTCGTGCTCCAGCAAATCAACGTATTTTAATAAAATGCATTGCTCAGCCCTTTTCCAAATATAAAACCTCCATCACAAGTTGCTCAAAGTGATACTCTGGTGCAAGTCTCCACATTTAAAGTAAGAACTGATACAACAGATTTTCACATGATAGAATGATTTGCACTTTCATTTGATTGGACAACTGATCCTTCCTCACAAACTCTTGTACCAAGCAGACTACACCCAGCAGCTTCTCTCTCCTCCCACAAGGATCACACTAAAGGCAAGAGACATTTCCTCCATCTAGCAGTTTTTTTTTGTTTGCTTTGTTTCTTGCATGTGGTGCTCAGATGTGCTGAGAGTCAACAGTAACCGTTGCCAGGCACCTTGCCTTCACATAGCGTTTGACCTCAGATATAACTGCTGGACATCTCCACTGACCTCAAAGCAGAGGTTAGAGGCTCCTTGTTACCTTGTTCACACATACACACAAACACAAGACTGTTTCTTCCTTAGCAAATGCCTTTCCATTTCCTGTATTATCAAATCCTGATTATCGGCATTCAGCTTTTGCTGAATTGAGAGAACAACATGCCCTGGAAAGGAAACGTGCAGACGCAAGAAATAAAAGATAAACTGAGCTGCATCAGACTGACTCACAGGAGGAAAAACTAAAGGCGAATATTATTATATTAGCCACCCTGGCTCTTTGTGTTGCTGATGCTGCCTTGACTCCACCACTCAAAAACCTATTTACAAATTGTCAGCAGATGGTGTTTGTCATCTCCTTCACAAAACACAGCTTTCCATCAATTACACCTGAAGAATTTTTCTGCTCTAAAGCTCATTCCAGCGTCTTTATTCTCCTCTTGTCCCCCATACAGGCCCAAAACCTGTCGTCAACACAGAGTTGGAAAGAGGAAACAGCAGTCTGTGTCTGTGGAGTTGAGAAAGTTTCATACTAGTTTTACTGATGACTAGGTCTAAGAGTCAACAAACAGTGCATCAGCTTTGCGTATTTGATAGAAAATAAACAGTATTTAAATCTCAGTGGGACTAGCTAAATGAATTTTTGTCTGAGGTTTTTATTAGTGGGATCTATTATTTGGCTCTCCTATAAACAACTTGTACAACTAGATTAAAATTCCCCCATCATCTTCATAATATAAAGTCCATCCAGACATGCCCATGAGGGAACTAAAATGATTAGAGCGCACCACAGGTTTGTCTCGGTCTAATCGAGCCTCCCCATGTAGAGATAACAGCTATAAACTGCTGACTAACTACAGGTCGGCGGGGGCGTTATTACATTGAAAATGTTTATGATGTGTTTCCTAATACTCATTTGTATATTTGCATGGACCAATGCAATTTAGAAATCATCTCCTATCAGGTTTTGACCAGGATTCATTTGTCACTGTGGGCGAATGCGGCAAATATATCAATTTTATCCAAAGAATCTTGTGCTACATTTAATATATCAAATGAATGTCTACTGTGAATGAATACATCGTCCCATGAGAAGCTCCATATCTTTGGTCTTTCATCTGAATCCCTCCCTCTGACTGACTCATGGCTTTGATCCCACACACATGCAGCAGGGGTCCTTTAAAAGAGTCTCCATCAGCAGATTATCTTGTAACTGCATCAAGGACGACACACAACGCCCCTGCACCAGACACACTCATCCACTCTTTTTGCCCACACTATTCCTATCTGAACATTATTCAGTCTGAAGAAGGCAGAATTAATGCTATCCCAGAAATGCCAGCCAATCAATACGAGAAGGGAAACCTAACATCTTCCTCCTGATGCTCCTACTGTAAGGCCACGGCCTCACACACAACAGATATTGTTGACAAATGTGCACTGTGCTGGAATCAGCTGTACATCCGTCTGCAGGATTTATATCAGATAAAATAGGAAAGGTCCCTTTTATACACATATTGTAAGCTGTTGATTTTTAAAATAATGATAAGATTTGATACAATAAAAAAGTACTCCCTAATACACTGCGGGCTATTGTTTTCTGGTCCTGGCTTATCACAGTTTTCATGCTTAGAGGTTTCACCTTGAATTCTAATAAAGAGGACACAGGTGTAATTATCACTACATCTGCATCTTATCTGAGAGAACACAAACTTTTTTAATATAAAAACCTCATTTAGAGATCGAAATTTACAACAAAGACACAGGGAAAGGGAGATTAAAGTAGCCCGATACAGATGTCAACACAAATAAAGAATTAAATACAGGGAGAGATGACAAAGAGCAAATGATGCTTGAAGGTTATATTTGTATGAAAGACAGTTTTTCACATATACAGTGGATACAGTTTTATGGCCTTGCAGGTCTGAAAAGGTTTCAGGGTGTCCAGATACTAAAAAGTGTTTTTAGTTTAAATATCTGCTGGTATGGATTTGAGTCTTCCCAGACATCAAAAGCAAGTTACAACATATCAGTCTTTGAATCCATCCTTCCCTACTACCTCACGTGCACACCATACACGGTCCTCTCCCCATCAGGACTCTCTATAACATCAGCAGCTTTGCCATGTAATGACGTTCCACTTAACTACAGGGAGGATGTGTAATAATTAATTCCTGGATTCCCCATTAGAATAATGGAGCACCAGACACATAGAAGGTTACTGACAATTTATGGAGGAAGATGACTGGTCCTTCTAATTAGACAGTCAAAGTGAAAATCAGTGCAGAATGGACTGTTTTACATTCAACAGCTATGCATTATGCATGCTTTGCAAGCCAAGTAAGAAAGTAAATAAAATGACATATGCACAAACACACATTTGTGGCTTCAACTCTTTGCATGTGCAATGTGTACAAACTACCTTGAATAACATCTAGATCAAAGTTTAGTTTTATATCAGACAAGTTAAACTGCTAGGTTTCCATTTTTAAAACTGCAGTAAGTAATTTATCAGTGTCAGAAGATATCTTTGAGTAAATGTTTGGATGTTGAGTTTTAAACATCATAAATGCATTTATCCAAATGTCATATTTGACTATTTGGTAAAGCATGAGTACACTCTCACTATGTTCCTACTACTATACAATTTGTTGGAATGAAAACTACCTACTACTATACAATTTGTTGGAATGAATGAATGAATGAATCATCAGCTGTACAACTTGAAGGGGTCTTAAAAACAGAACAAAGCTTTTAATGTCATAAAATAAGGCTGTACAAAACTAGTTCTGGCAGGACTGTTATAAGCAAGTTAGGAACACCCTCTCCTCATTATCATCCTAGAAGATGCCACTCATTTATTCAGGTGTTTCCTTTAACTTGTCACTGGTCTGTGCATTCATATAAACTGAATTCAAAGAGTTTTCTTCATCTGTTTTAAGAAATTAAAGTACATCTTTACACATATTTCACTGGTCTGATAAGCATCTCGTGTTACTATCACAATAAAACTCAAGAGCTGATCTATGAATTACAGCACATCCTCTCATTTACTTTGCTACCCATGGTTTCATATTTAATGGAGTGTCAGCTAAACTGTGCACATCTAATCGTTTCATGGTCCTGCATCAGTTACTGTCTGATCATAAACATTATTCTGTAATTACTTTAATAAATAAAACCCATATGATATGTAAATTAACACTAAATGAACATCTCTCATGAAGAACATAATCCACAATGAATGTGCATGTGGTTATATGTCACAAGCAACATTGCAAAGCTGTTCGTGGGGCAGTGACAATAGAAGAAAAATCACTTGCACTCATTCCAATCCAATTTTTTTTATCCGTATCCTTCGGTACAGTGAATAGCCTCTGAGTGTGGTTTACTGTGACCACACATGTTAATGTGCAGCTTTAAAAGCCTGAGCCACTGATCCTGGCCAAAGAAACAGAATACCACCTCTCTGCACTCAGACCGGGAGCTTTTCTGCTCTTGCCTGATTGGTTACAGATGACTTTTTGCATTAATTATGTGATTGGATATTGATTATATGTAACTGCTGGGTCTTACTGGATATTTAAGGGGGTTAGTGAGAGAGAATTTATCAGTCAAGTGGCTGCCAATCCAAACTGATGAAAAAGAAAAACTGTCTCACTGAAAAATAAGCTGCACAAAACATGCTGATTAGTTTCTGGTGTGTTTTCTCAGTGTATCAAATGACAAATATGTGAATCAAAAGTGTAAATAATGTGAAAGAGATTGCTTGTATGATGAACCTACTGAGAATTATCACTAAAGCCAAAGGAATGTTGCAGATTTGAGTGTTTCAGCCGGTTGTTTAGCTGTCTGTCTGCAACTTTGCTGTTTTGCTTCACTCTCACCACTCACATACTGTAGCAATCAGCTGTCTTTTTTTTTTTAAGTGTATAAACTCAAAACATTCTTTACACCACCTTCTCAGCACCATACAGCAGACAGACACAATGTAGTGGGTAGACCAAAAACAGAGCTGAAAGAATACTGGAACTGCATTAAATAGGTGGCCACAAATCCAAATGAATGGCTGTCATTTCTGAATGTGTAAACAAACAACTGTTTACTAACAAGTCTGTCATGTCAACTTAAAAGGTGATGTCAAAGCTGTGATCATAAATAGTCTCAGCAAACAGCCTGGCAGCAGTGCAGAGATGTTCCCCTCTAAAGCTTTGGAGCAAGCCTCATCCTTCTGACCAGTCAGGCCAGAGCCATGGGAGCTCACCATTGTCAGTGAATAGATAACCTTGCTCCTGGTCTATTATTCCTCTTGCACCCAAGGCTTTGGCTATTTTGAAAAAGCTAAATGTTCTTCCATGAGTGGACCAGTGGCACTAACTACTGTGTGGGGGGACAAAATACCTCACCCCAGACGGGCATGCACCATCTTGCACATGACCATTCTGCAACAAAGCACCTCCAGCTAATAGAAATAATATTCTGTGAATTGAGAAAGCTGAACCCAGCAATCCACTTACTGGGGAGGAGCAGTTAAAAATACATGGCATTAACTCACAAGCAGAAAAAAAATGAATACCCCTATCCAGGGTTTCCCAAAAGCCATGCTGAGTTTCAGATGCAGGGAAATAATGTTAATGTTGTGGACAATAAAACAGAAATTTCCCATAAGTCATGAATATTAACCTCTATTCTAATCCCCCATTTTGCACTGAACCATTAGGAACTCCAACCAAAACAACAGGATGAACATCTAGAGGAATATGCCACAAAACCACCTCATATCGCTCTCAATACTTAAATATTAGTCAGCCCATTTAACAACAGAGTATAAATGCATATGCCAAACAAGCACTAAAGGAGAAATGATCTCTGCCACAACAAGCTGTTATTAATTCACAACTCAAAACAAAGCTGATATTTGACAGCAGAAGCAAAGAGCAAACAGCAGGTCTGCATCTTCATGGAGTACACAAACTAACATAACTTAGCAGGGACAAACGTCTAAACTTACCTGAGGGAAGCAATGATCCTCAACATGAACACAGCTCTGTGGGAAGTCTGATTGCTTCAACAAACTAAATAAAATGCTTTTCACAAAGGGTTCCTCTGACTTTCAGCTGCACAGTAAATCCTGTCTTTATGAAGGTTTTGTTGAAAATGTTTGAGACAGGTGTTGAACTAAGTGCATAAAGGACTTTACATGTGACATTGTTGCCAACTATTTTCAACGTAAACTTACTAAAGCCTGCTCAAAAAGTCGCTAGATGTCGCTGGTCACTTAAAGAGTGAAAAACAAAAGTGACAGTTGTTTCCAATTTGCTCATCGCGTTAAATCAATGAGACCAGGCCAAATAACAAACGCCCGTTAGTTTAAATTAGTGTTTTATTTGGTTTATGTTGCCGTTTGTCTTGACCAGGACACTCTTGTAAAAGAGCTTTTTTTTTTATCTTAGTGAGGTTTTGTTGGTAAAATAAAGACTGTACGTAATAAACTGGCTGCATTCACGGAGCTACAAAATGCAAATGTTAAATGTAAAACGAAATACATTATGAACAACTGTGCCAGCAAATGACTTCAATTTGACCTATACAATGATGGATACATTGTTTTAAAAGAACGAAAGAAATGTCAGCTGAACATTTCCCCTTCAGTCTCCTCCAAATACAATGACACAGTTACTCACATCCTTATTTTGGACATTTTGTTCTGCTGGAGTGTTCTGGACTGTCTATTTCCATGCAGATGGCTGTGTCATTGTGTTGCACAGTGATGGTACATTAAAAACCTGAACTGGAAATGTGAGCATGTTGCACCTGCTTATATATGCATAGTCTGGGCTCCGCTGCCTTGTATGAATTACAGGGTTTGCAGGAACACTGTGCTTATATATTTTGTTACACGGTGTGCCTAGATGGATTCAAATCCTGGTCATTCAGTGTGAGTCAGTCATTACTAAAGTCAGCTGTAATCAGGTCACTGGAGGTCAGATGGATGTCAGAGGTTTCCCTGTTGCTTTGCTAGACCCCATGGACATGTGACACCTAAAGCTTCCTGTGTAACAGTAAATAATCCTGTCATCATTAAACCCAGCCGGATTAAAGCTAATCCCTTATGAATTTACTTTTTTTTTTTGTGGTTTCCATTAACATATTAATGATAATGTTATAATTCTCTCATCGTTTTCTTTTCTACACGTTGTCAGGACAAGTATGTGAACAGATTGCAGAACCGTAGTAGCCAGTACACACTGAGCAGGGCCAGGCATACGCCCATTGCACCAGAGGAAAACCACAGTGGATGGAACTTGGACTGACTGATAGCATGTACAAAACATGCATTTGTAATTTAGTGGATTGCAGAGTGAGTGACCTCTCCAGCCGGTTAAGTCTAAGCTGTGGAATCCTGAACCGTCTGTTAGACAACAATATCTTTTATTTTATCCCCCCCAGCCCAAACAAAATATGAGATGGATCTAATTCTATTATGGTACGGCTACTGTTCCTCTGCCAGTGCTGTTACTATTACCTCAGTTTCTAATGTCGTGAAAAGTGCTGGAGCTACTTTATGTTCTGTTCCACCATGGCTTTATTGAAATATTTTGGTATGTGTATGACACTGAATAGACTGTAATTTTAGGAGAATGCATATGGTCCGAATGCACTGGTTTCAGTAGACTCTAGAGTGTCACCAATGACACAACAATGAGATTCAAGAGATGCTGATGAGAAGGATGAGCTGAGAAACAGGTGATAACGTAACACTGTGATACTTTATGGAGCACCACAGGAAGATTCTCCTTTCTCTGGGAGGCCAGACCCCAGGCCGAGCTACAGAACAGTGCTGCTGCAGAGAGGAAGAGTACTGTTCAGCGGGAGCACAGGTGCACCATGCTCTGCTTTTAATAGTGTCCTTAATGCACAGTCTGCAGAGTTCAGTATCATACATGGGAGGAACAGTGGGCTGCTGTTCATTGTACAGTTTTTTTTTTGTTGTTTAGATCAAAATGTTTCAAAGGATTCTGCTTTTACAGTCAACATGAACATAAAACTTTACTAATGTTATATTTAAATTACACATTATTGCATGAATTTTCTGGGTGTTTCTTGGTATTTCTAATTTGTAAACAGACCGTGTGGTTAAAAATACTACAGTCTTCTACACTCTTGTATACTGCATTTTATGTAGTACAACATTTCTGACTGTAGGTGTTATCAAATCTAACAGAATGTGATCTTAAAAAAAAACAAGGGAAAATATGGTGTCAAAAGTCCTATTTCATTTTGTGAAAATATTTAATTCTATGTAGAATAAGACTGGAGCTTCATTAAAGAGGGTAAAGCCTTTTATGAGCAAAAAAACATTTATATGTCCAAAAGCCAAAGAGAAAAACAGCCATCTGTCTGACATGGCATCCCAGCAGCTTTAACAGAAGCCATGTGGTAATGAAATGGTTTCCTATTTCATTAGGAGGAAGTATTACATCACAGACTGATTGTGCATGTACAGATGTGAGGTAAAAGTAGCCAACCAGACACTGATGATTAGCCTGAAGTAATAACAGCCACACTGACTGGCCATGTGGTTGTTACACAGTCAGTCAGGCCAAATCAGCAAAGCCGCACAGTTCTTAACCAAAAGTGTGAACCCAAAGGTGCATTAAATACACAAGGCATTTTTGCACTCATGAACTACAGTAAGATGACAGTTTCTATCCAAAAGAGGGCCATTCAGTCCAGTAAAACATCCAGTCCGTTTACAGGGCTGTGTCATGAAGTCTCCCTCCTTATAGATTCAAGCATTCTTGGTAAAAAATCTGTTATGTAAAAGGGCAGATTAATTATCTGAGATGGTGCCGCAGTGCTTCTGAGAAAGCCTGAGCCCTCGTTTCTGTGTGTTGACATCAGATTCACACCCTGCCACTGGGGCATGCCCCAATGGGCTACATAGCTGACACGTGGCAGCCTCTAATCAGGTAGGCCTATTTGTTTGTGGCTGGGAGTGGCGATAAGACCAGTCACTGAGGATGAATGCTGATGGGGAGGAAAAGCATTGTGTTGTTTGCCCTTTACAGTACATTTGTCATATTGATTCCATTGATTTAAATAACAAATAAACCAGGTGAGCTCTCTCTCTCTCTCTTTTGTTGTGTGTGTGTGTGCATGTGTGTGTGTGTGCATGCACATACTCTCTGCTCTGATGTTTCTCTTTGTCATCCTGACATTGGAGGAGGAATGCTATTTCTGGATCGGTGTTTGCTTTGAACTCTGAAGAGAGGTTTATTGACAAGAAGGAAACGGTTGGGCTACTTGACACACACCACTGGCCAAACCTCAGTGACCTGAAAACAATAAGCACAGAGGACAAAAATCAATCAAAGTCATTCATGGATATGAAATTCTTATATTTAAATTGATAAATTCCATTAGTCATCACTTTCTCATTGTCTTTTTTTTTAAACATTGCTAATCCATGTTGGCCTCAGTTAATGCCAGCATATACTGCACAAACCTGATGGTTTGCACTGTCACCTTAGCAGATTAATTATTTCAGAGCTTAATCACAACCATTAAGCAGTTTCCAACATGCCAGTTCTGTCTAGTTATTCTACTGAGGACTGACCTTTTGAGACTGTCCTCCCCTGAAAAATGATTCTGGAGTTGGGAAAAGCTTATTACCACACATTGTTATATTTTATTATTAGGCCAGACTGATATTTGTTTCCCACTTTAGACCAGCATTAAATGTTCTTTTTTGTAACCATGACTGTGAATGTTCTATAATTTTAACCACATTTATTGTTGCCGTCATGATGAGAAAGGCTGTTGTACCAGCAAGTGGTGGCAGAGTTTTTGCTGCACAAGACTGAAATCTCAGCAAAGAGCAGTTCTTTAAAAGAGCAGTCCACCAAAACATTATGGGTATGCTGTTTTGTCAGATATTCATTCATTTACAAGATGCTTCTTAACGTCACTGTCAGCTTACAGTATGCATGCACTTCAGCTGAAACAGCATGCACTGCACGGTGCTGCACAACACAAGTGAGATGTGTGAAATGGTTTCAAAATGTTGTTTACACACATCAAGTAAGCACCCTGTTTGTTAACCACATGTCATGATGTGTGCCTCTCTGCCAAGGGTGCTCATGTCTCCTCACCTGGGAGAGTTATTAGGTAATGATTATTTTATGGCCTGTGCAGTACATGAACAGCGGCAGTGTTTGCCCACCGAAGTACACAAGTTTAACATTGGTAACAGTATATTCAGGTCATTTTGCAACCCAGCTGTTTTTGCTGTAAGATGACTTTTCATCATTATGCTCAGTTTTTGGAACAGTCATTCTAATACCAGAGTTGAGCCCCAACTCAATTAAAATGAG
>NW_018127929.1:94034-106216 GCF_001952655.1 Monopterus albus
ACAAATCAAAATGTATTTTATGCAACTTATTTTAATGCTTCTCTGGATGCGTTTATGTTTCCCTGTAAGTTTGTTTCATAAGTTAAATTGGATCTAGTACTTTTTAATTCCATGTCAGTGCACCACAGTGAAGATGAAGGTATATGACAGTAAATCTCTGTGGCCAGAGGGACCTCACTGACATTGCAACAGAGATTGCAGCAAACAACACTGATGTTCTGGCACTTTGCTTCCTATTATTTAATCATGCATTATTGCTCAGGACATAAAGGTTTTCTCCTCCTTAGTGTCTCGTGGTATAATCAATATAGGAAAACCAGAATTTAAATGTAAGGGAATCTTTTGATGTATTTAAATAAGTGCCAGAGCAGGATTCTGTCCAAAAGGTGATCATGTGAGACTAAAACAATAAGCATATAATAAACCATTAAGATGGGTGCCAGTGGAAGTAATTTAACTTTGTTTTCATTTCATTTCTCATCTACTATGACACAAAGTTTGTGAAGCTGCTTTGGGGCCATATACCCTAACTGATTGAGCTCAGATTGCTATGCAGTACTGCTAAAATATCAGTGCATTGGCACTGTATGTCTATGCCAGAGTTACAGCTTATGTCCTCAAGGATGGACATTTTCCGTGTCACAAGAGTGGGAGTGCTGTGGCTGCACCTGGCTGGTAAATCTTACTAGCAGGTGGCAGGAGGAGTGTGTGGGGGTGGCGTGTTTGAAAAGGGCAGGTACAGAATCTTCAATGCAACTTTATGATTTTGAACATTTTCTTTTGCAACAGTTGTGCTTAATGAAAAAAGGCTAAGCACCCGAGGATGCTCCCTACTTGAATCCAAGTAGCACCGTCCTGATTGTGAGCTCCCCGAGACTGTGACACAGCTGGAGAGAGGCACAGTGTGACACCCACAGCAGTTGAAGTGTGTCCACCACTTACACAGTCACCTTGGCTTTCGGTTTACTCCTCTCCCAACTGTTGCCACCATACTGACATTTAAAATGCATGACTAACCAATCTGTGACATTTATGAAGGGTAAATCAATCAAAAGAAGGAAACTGTGAAGGCTGTGGTCTGTGATTGACACCTTAGCCAGCTCACATAAAAAAAACACTCAGCTGATGATCTCTCAGACAGGTCAGATGGACACTGTAGCAGCCATCTGCATGAGCTCTTTTTAAGCCAAATGGAAACACTATACATAATATGTTTGAACAAGGATAAGAATACATGATGAGGAAACAGGTGATTTAGAAAATATTGTTAAGGTATTGGCAGTAATTATACTGATATTAATTAAAACTCCCAGTGACTGCATTGTTTCTGTGGAGATTTCAACCTTCTGTTGTTTTTACTTTTATTAACATATCCCCTACAAAAAATTACAAAAGAGGAAACCCTATAAAGATGATCATTGTGGAAGGACATGCTCCTTTGCAAAGTAACACAGCCATAAATTCTAAAAACAAAGCAAGAATGGACATACACTGTATAGAGCTGTAACCTTTTAAAGGCAAGTAGAGCATAGCACTCAGAAATGAAGACTAATGTGGACTTGGTCTTGTATTTGTCAGACATGTGGCAGCTGGCCAGCAACCATGCAACCATTAGCCTGCATTCAAACTACATTGGGCCAATAGACAGAAGCTTTGTCAGGCTACCCCAGTATTACAGAAAGGCAAGAGAGATCAAAGAGCATAGCAGGAGTAAATACTATACCGCTAAATCAGTTTACTGCAAACCATCCTGGACCATAGAGGTCACAAGGTGCTGTAAATTGAAACAGCAAAGGTGAGGGCTGAAGACTACATGTCTGAAATTGACAAAAACACACACACACACACACACACACACATACATACAGCACACAATGCAGCAAATACAAAAAGGTATTGTGTGTGTACAGACAATATAAAAATACAAGCAGCCCCACTGGCAGTATACCGTAAGTGGGAGATGTTTTTCTTCAGCAGGTGTCTGGTTCAGTAGAAGTAGTATCTTAGAGATAAAGACAAACAGGGAAGTAACCCAGACAGAGGTGATATCGTCACCTTTGTGTTTACAGCTTGCCAAGGAAAATCACTGTAGCGGTGAAAGGTCCACCTTTGCCTTGTGTGTCTACACTAAACTGTGCATGACTTTGAAACTACCCAAATCTGAACCTAATGTAACAGCTGCTGGAGTGGAAAATGACCGTCTCTGCTGCAAATTGAAATACGCCATGACAGTGAAAAGGAAATGGGTATGATAATGGATTCCCTGCCAACCAATATGGTTTGTTGTACCGTTTCATGTTGCCACAACTGAACTATAAATTCATGGATACAGGGCCAATTCTACCTAATGCTTCAGAACTACTTCAAATAATGATGAGCTATATTACCAGACCTGTGCTAGGTCTGATCACAGCAGCCCCCAGGAGTCATCATCTTAAGAAAAGCAAGATGGGCAGGAGAAAAGAGTAGCGGTAGACAAAACCGCATAAAGACATGATGTCACAGTCTGAAGTAAAATTTGTTGTGTGACTAGAGAGCTAGTCTAAAAATACTCTTACATAATAAATCTGTGTTCATATAGGCCACATTTTGGTCAAATCCTAATGCATTATTTTTGATCTGTAAAGGGTCTGCTGAATTAAAATGTCCCTTTTTTGCTGCATGGGTTGCCACAGACCAGCCATCTGCTTGCTGGCTCTGTGTTTCAGTGCATCCAGATCAAGAAAAAAGCAGCACATGCTCCATGTCTAAAGAAATTAAACCATCCATCACACATGGAAACCGCCAACAGTCCTGTCAGGCATTTAACCGAAGGTTAAGCAAATCAGCAATGTCTACGTCGCTCATAATGCATTTTCTAAACTTGTTTTTCCTCTTCTTATTAACTTCACAAGTTCTTTGGTTCCCCAGGCTACTTCACACATACACACACACTGTGTTTTCATTCCTTGTGGGCACTTTACGTTGACTTACATTCATTTCCTGTAGACTTATCCTAACCTTATCCATAACCGCTACTTTCCTAACACTTAACCCTGACCCTAACACTTAACCTTAAACCATGTTGCCACCCTAAAATTCAGTGATTTGATGGCTGAGTACCCACAATGTGAGTGTGTTAACAGCTTTCGGCCCCCATAATGTAAGTAACACAAAGGCACTGTGAAGGCCTCAGTCCTGGCCTTCACCATGTGAGGACCTAAGCCACCACCAGCCATGGACTTAGGTGGGTAATTCATATTAGACATACACAATTGATCAATCTAAAAGATTGGACTGAGGAAGCAGCAGGTTTAAATACCTCCCACTAGGCCTGGACTGCACCAAGTGCCCAATACAAGAAAGGGGGGAGTTTGGGAGTTTGTGTGTCATTTGCTAGGTCAGTTGGTTTTGTTGAGACAGTTCAGTTTGCTGTATTTTGAGTTTCCTTATCTTTTGTTGGCCTCTTTTAGGGCCCAGTTTATTTGATGTTAATTTTGTATTTTTCTTGCTTTTGGGTTAATAAAAACCCTTTATTTTGAACTTTGGAAACTGTGTCTTTTGCCTTACTGCTTGGTCCCTGACAGGCACACATACACATTCCTGACAGCAGGATAAAGAGGGAGGATGAACTCAAGGATGGATGTAATGGACTGTACGTGTGTGTGGGTATTAGGGGGTGGCCGGCAAAAATACAGCAGGAGATCCAGAGGAGGGGGAGAGACATAATGACAGGGAGAGGCGGTGAGATGTGGCCACACCAAGGGCACTGCATAGAGACTATCTTTATTGATCACAGTCCTACTGAGGAGGCACATGCAGTGACATGTACTCTAGTAGAAGTAAACTCCCACAGTAATTCTTACTGTATTTTTATATATGCTATATTTCTTATATATTTGTTGTTGTATGTTTATATAGACATCAACAAAGGGAAAATGCTTTAAATTGACTTAGTCCAGATTTTGATAATTTCCACAGTGAATCTGTAAGATTTAAGTTGTAGGATTTTGGCATATACAGTTGAAGTCAGAAGTTCACATACACTTGAACTGTTCGGCCATAATGACCATTGTTACCTGCCTGTTAGGCCCACAAACCTGATTCAGTTCCACCAGCTGTGTCAGGAGGAATGGGTTAAAATCCCAGCAACTTGTTGGAAGAAGCTTGTGGAAGACACCATGAAACATTTGACCCAAATTAACCAATTTAAAGGCAATGCTACCAGATACTGAGTTTATGCAAGCTTTTAACCCACTGGGAGTGTGATGGAAGAAATAAAGGCTGAAATAATCTTTTTCTCTACTATTATTCTACATTTCCCAATTTTAAAAATAAAGTAATGACCCTAACTGACCTAAGATGCTGAATGTGTATAGGAGTATATCCATAACATTTGCTTGGCTAGGATTGCTTCTATTCTACAGCAGCTGAAAAGCAAGGCTTCCTCATACAGCACATCTCCACACTGTAGGTGACTCACCAGCGAACCTTTGAATGGCTGGTGCAAGTGAAGAAAGAGCGAGGGAGAGAATCAGAGTCACAGTGACATTTTGGAGGAATCGTTTTCAGTGCCGTGACAGAAATGAAACCTCTACATTAACCTGCTGTCATAACAGTGCCTTCCTTATTGGTTTTTGGTTGCTGGAATCTCTATACTTACTTTATTAGTTTCACTCAGACAGCTAAAGCCGTGTATTTACTATGTTTGAACTACACAAAAACAAGGACTGTGGAGTTTTTCCTCCCATTTTTATTTGGAATTGTATTAGGAAGGGATCTCTTCATGGTCACTATGGAGACGGTGATGACTTACTGACTTTTTGCAGACTACTTCTCCTACACTTGGCCACTGCTTAATGCAGCAGAAGCGTCATAACAGTACAAAAGAGAAGTACATTTTTGGTATGTTTAGCTTTTCATCATTTGAGATGCTGTGATGATATCACTCCTTTTATTCTCCCATTCATTTTGTCATTTTGTTGAGTTGTGAATCACACTGTGCAGGTTCATTGAAAAGAGCAAAATAAATAGTTGTCTAATCCCTGGCAAAAGCTTAATGTACAACATGCAACCACAAAGAGTTCTCTGAATGAAAAATCTGCCCATTAAAGTTACTAAGCCATCAGACTGAAGATTGGACAGCTAAATAGATTGTCATATTGCATTTTTAATAATTGAATAAGACATTGTTGTAACTGGCCTGGCTGGTTATTTAACATATACAATAGAATGAAGTTAAAGCACCGTAGTAATGATGGCAATGAGGAATTTAATATTGTGGACTGAAGAGAGGTAGTGGAATGTAGAGCTGTATATAAACGCTGCACTGAGTGTGCCCATCCTGCACCGATGAAGGCTTATGAGAGGCGGACTGACCTTGAGACGAAAGAAAGCCCTGTAAAATGAAAGTTATGTTTGATTTTTATAACGGCAAGTGCATTCCCATCAATAGCATTTTACCCTTCAAAATGTAATCCAGGAATTTATTTTCAGTTGCTTTACAGCAGATTTTTGTTCTGGACATAAATACGGTCTGCGAGAACACGTGTCAGTGATGCTGGCTCATTGCTGGTGAGCCCAAACTTGCTGTGGCTCTCTCCCAGTCTGTCTGGGCATGTGCAGAGAATCACTGCAGTGCCGCACTGTGAAAAGAGAGGAGAACAGAGAGAGAGAGAGAGGAGTTCTAACAGTGAGGGGCTCATTCACTGCAATGCTGCCACTATCATTCAATATGTGAGAGACCATTTTGAAGATACATGACTATATTTGTGACTGGTTCATTGATGTAGCCCTGGTCAATGCCAGCAACCAACAAGGCACTGAATCGCTTTTCATGGCACATACTCTCATGGGACAGCTTGTCAGTATAATATAACTTGTTTGTTTTCAGATTTTTGTTTGCCAAACAACCAAATCAAGTCTATTTGGTACAACCACTTAAACCATCACATTTTAGATTAACAGTGTAGTACTGCTTCCAGTTCAAGCCAGGCTGTGTTTCACAGAGATCTCAAGAATAGCTCCTTAATCAAGAGAAACAACCAAGCACCATCACAGATCGTTTTAGTCTATTGGCTTTTGTTTGTTCCCATACATTACAGCTGTGTCTCTTCTTCTTCGATCACTTTTCTTTCAACTGATTTAATTTCAGGTCCATTTGTTCTCCTGCTGGTGCAGATTACTTCTCTATCAGTAAAGACAGGATAAGAGTTTCACTTGATGTGGCACTGTGAAGTGAAAAAAGTCCACCTGTCCTCTATATTCCTTCTATATGAGAAAACACTCAGCTCAGATCAATAGCTCTGATACTGATTTGACTGAACAGTACGAACAGCAAGTAAATAGTGAGACCACTCAGTGTCTAAGCTCAACCTATCAGTCAGTCTGGAGTGTGGCAGCCAGACGGACAGAGAGTTCTGAGTAAAGCAAAGATGTCAACGCTCCCAGTAAACAAGCTTTAACTATGTATACCCAGGAACTAAGGCCATGTTATAAAACCAGAATTTGAAAGGGACAATAAAATACATCAGGGTAAATGTTTCCTTTGTGGTTCTGTGTTGTTTTCTGAAGTGAATAACATGGCAAAAAGGGTCACAGATCATTTATATCATGTCTCTAAGCCAGAAGATGTAGTGAATGAGGTAAGATACAGTAGCAGCCTGCTTCATTAATTGGCTACTTGTGCTGTTGCAGGCGTGATCATTCTCTTCCTCTTGGGCTGCTGAGGCATCAAAACAGGTGGAACATAAATGGCACAGCATGTGCACCTCGGAGTCGTGACGCACCCTGGTATTTCTAAAAGCTGTCATCCATTTTGTGGGCAATGATGACGATGGTGGTGGTGGTGTTGGGGGGAGGGGAGGGGTTGGAACTTTTGGTTGAAAGGGCCATCAAGTGGCTGGAAATTGAACTGCACCTCCAGACAGCTATAAAGGCTCTGCTGTAATGAAACAAGCAGACCAGAGAAACGCTGCTTTCCCTTGAATTGAAACAGTCATGCTTGAGCAGGCCCTTTGAAGGAGGCTCAGGGTGTAATTTTCTGCTAAATGATACGAAAGGAGGTGCAAGCCCCAGTCTTTAATTGGAAAAAAAACACACGGTTATAATAGAAAATAATAGGAAAATCATCCATTAGGTTTCTCCTGAATAGACATGTCATATTTCTAAAGTTAAATCATACCTCTCTGACTTTGCTGTAAGTGACACTGCAGTCCTCTTGTTTCACTAGGATATCCTTTACAGGATCCATCGTCAGTGGCTGCCGTCCAACTCCCTGTAATGCCACACTGCATTCCTGAGAAACTGAAGAACCTGTGGGTACTGCAGGTGCTGCTGAACAGCGTTTGTGCTCAGGTCACACAGAGGTCAAGGTCCTATTAATGTAGGGATTCTCATCAACTCACTTTGATGACCGCCCCCCGCCCCCCCTCCAGAAAAAAATAACATGCCAGTGATGGGAGTTTGGGTTAACAGAGTATGAAAGCAACAACTTGGTTACTGCTGAAGTCCAGGACCTTGATGACATACATACAGATTCTGATTAGGCACTTAGATTACGTAATGTTTGTAGTTAATAAATAATTTATTAAAGCTTTATAGATCAGTTATAAATCACTATTATGAACAACTGTTCCTTCTTCAGCACGGCCAGCTTTTTCTATTCATTAGAGAAATGTCTTCAAAAGATTGTTCCACCACTTAGCTTCTACAAAAATGTCAACAGTTTGCCAGTCAACTGCCACTGTAAAGGCTAGGAAATAAATTTAAAGACCTGTGTATGTTAATAAAAAGATTTTGAGCCAGATGTTCTGCAGCACTTTTCTAGAAGATATGTGATCAAACAGGGCATTGTAGAGGACTTCCTAATACATTTAAGTACTTAAAAAGTTAAAGCTATGATCCACAAAGAATTAGTAAATTGTGTATTAACCATTACAACCATGCATTACAGATTATAACCTGTTTTATCATTTTTAATGAGTAGTTGTTATTTCGGTTACAGCCGCGCGGTGGTAGCAAAGATGCAGACATCATGGCGCACACAGGGCGCATTCTACTACCAAGTTTTGTGAGCGTAAACGTTAGTGATCCCGATCATATGTCAACGTTTCACCAAAGACAACTTGTTAACCAAAAGAAATGTCCATATGTTGATAAACTACTCATTAAAGACATTTTCAGGATTACAACTATTCCGGCTCTGGTGGTTTCTCTTAACCTCACAAGGGAAAGTTGCCTTTACGCGCCGCTCCGCGGTAACACCACGAGGATTAAAAGCAGTTCATTCACCAGCTACTCAGGAGCTCGGGGGGGAGTGGGAGGGTCTGTCGGTGTATTACACCACTTCACGCTCTGAAGTTGCAGCAGTGAGGAGGTAATCATTATTATAAGCTCTGATTACTGAGCGGACCCAGGTGACTTGACCGATAAGATGATCCTAAAGCACAAAAGGAGTCCTCTGCTGCTCACCGTCACCTGCATGTACTTCTCAGGAGGTTTGCTTTGGTCCTACCAAGAAGAGGATGCCAGTGACGGGTAACTTTGAGACATCAGATGACAGTAGATCTCCTTACATGATAAGAAAGGAAACGCTTACTTTGCTTCGAAATGTTTCCTTTCACAGTGAAGACTGCTCTGAAAATAACATTTCCACAACAAAGTACCCCTGCGTGAAGTCGACTGGGGAGGTCACCACGTGTTACAGGTACAGTAGACTGGTTGGTGTGGATGGATTCTGACTAGAAAGGATCAGTGTGAAAGTGTCACGATCAAGCTGCAGTGTGCGTGTGTGCCCATGAAAGTGATCGCATGGTGCAGCTTTGGATGATGTAAATTTTGATTTGTCCTGCATTATTCTGAGCAAAATCACACTGATTCTTATCCCCTGAGGCTGCTAATAGCTTTAAAACAAAAATCAGTAAACAGTGCTCCTTTTTGCCATGTATAGGAAATAATTACTTTCAATGACTCTACTGTTGGGCAGATGTTTATATGAATAAAATGTCAGCTTGATCTTGACAGATACTGCAAAACACTGTGAAGCGTTTTAAGTCATTATTATGCAATGTGTTGAAATGAATGGATTTTTGGAGCTAGGCGGGCCAGTGTGGTTTTTACTCTTTGACAAACTTGGTGAACTAAAGGGATCATAGCAATCAAAATATCCGCAACACTGGCCTGTTATGCTTTGACACCGAGTTTAATTATGACAGTTCACAGACACAGTGGACGTAGCATTGCCTCACAGTAAAACTCCTGTCAGAGGCTACGGATTAACTTGTTAAAACCTAATCTGTCTTCATGGCAAGGGGCTACCTCATAGGCATAATGAATAGATGTCTAAGTACTAGCTTTAAAGAGCTACAAAAAAAATTATACACATTTTGTGGAATGGTGGGTGATTTACACATCAGAAGAATATTACATCAACAATGGTTAACAAATGTGTGTAACCTTTGGATGGATGCAACTAAATCGAGCTGAAAGTTAAAACACCCACACACCACTACTTAAGGTGTTCGTTTAAGACATATCCTTGGGAGTTATTTAATTTCATCAGCTAATAAACGTGTAGTCACCACTTTATGAGAATGTAACATCCTTTTTTCCGGTCACCCTGTGATTCAGGCTGGTAAAATGGATGCATCATAGCTTTGGAAACAAAATCATGGCACGTATTCAGGGAGCTAATTCAAAATATTTTGTCAGTGATTCTGATTTACAGAAAATCTATTTTTGTTTGTGGTTTTCTGAGAAAGATTAGTGAGATCTAAAGATTGTTGACTATCTCTTGCGAGAAGTTCTCCAGCTGTAGACATTGTGAGGTTTCATCTCTGCATCATTTAACAAACTGCTGGTCACGGTTCAACCACACAGTTACACCGTGTTTGATCTTCAAATCTCAAACACACTCTTAATGTAATCGTGTTGTTTTATGGTTGTTGGCTGTAGTCACAACTGTCTTCCCACAATGTTTATTTAAAGAAGAAAAAGTGCTCCAGCTAGGGGCCAAGTAATGTGTCCTGGTCACGTTTCAGTTCACCTGAACAAGACATGATGCATTAAGGACTATACATTTTTAGGACATAAAAGAAATGAAGTACAACATAAGACAAATATGTTACAAATAAATGATTATAGACATGAATGTGAACATATATCTTGCTTTGCTTTTTGAGTCTAGGACGCCACCCTTCTGTAAAGTGGCAGAGTTTCATATTTAGGTTTGTGCACTGAGTAAAAAACAAGATAAAATGTGTTAATTAATGAGTTTTAAAGCTGCTGGTAGGTGGATTTCGTTGCCCTTTTAGCTTTTGTCTTCTGTTTCCGTTAGCTTCATATTTAACAGCCAGATGTGAGAGTGGTACAACTTTCAGTCATATAATCTAACTCAAATAAGTGTATTTCCCTAATGTCAAACGGATCCTTTAGGTAAGGCTTAGTGGTTGCGTTTTGACTTCTTAGAGCAATTAAACTCTTGAAGTGGGAGAGGACCTCATGATTTTGAAGCAGGGCCCATTTAGTCATGGCATGCCACTGTGTGCACAGTTTAACACTAAGCCTTGGAGCATTTATCATGTTGTGAAACAGCACCAGAACAGACCCCAGAGGGCATACTGTATGTCAAAGCACAAGTGAAGTACCAGGGCCTCGGCTGACTGTATCTGTCACACTGCCAGTGCAGGCTGTGTTCTTATTATTATTGTATTTGAGTTCAACTTTATTTGTGCTAAAGACCTACAGCAGTAAAATATATGCCTATAGGCTAAAGACCTACAGCAGTAAAATATATAGTACAAAGTATAGTATATACAAAGGGATGTGAAAGGCTGTGCTCGATGTTCCACCTAATTCACAAATGATTGTGGCAGAAACATAAATGCTTTATTAAAACCCAAAGGAGTTTTTGATTAAAATGATAAGTGAGCTGTGCGCTGTTTGGCAGCATCTTCAGTGCCAAGCTTCAACTGCTATTCCATTGTTGTGGTCATTGCTGGCCATAATAACTGTGTTCGTTTCTTATAGATATTTTTCCAAACCACAGCTGCCATAGCTGGAAGTAGACACACATCACCTTCTGTGTTCAGAGTTTTGTCTCTGTGGCTTGTGTCACAAAGCAGGATTGTTGAATTAATTGGGCAGCTGCCCTCAGTATAACCCAGAAGAAGTTTTTTGTTCATTTTGCAGATTTGAGAGGTTTCTGGGTTTTACTCAGCAGTTATCCAGCTAACTTTATAATCCTGCTATGTGAGACAGATCCCTGGGGAAAATACCAGACAGCAGCTGTTAGCAAACAAAAAAAAAAAAAAACCAAAATAAAAGCCAGGTCTATCAGATAACGTTAACCATCACAGGGTTGAGGCGCATTCATAATTTTTGTTTATAACTTTTCTTGGGTGACAAAAGAGTAGTGATTACACTGGGCCTAGTTTATTGTGTGTACAATGTTGGCTTTACCTACTCTGTGAAGGAAAAGAAGCAGACAGAGCGAATCTGTCCTCTCGACAGCTGTAAGAGTTACACAATTGATATATGGTGAGTGAAACTGCTGCTTTGTTTTTTTTCCAAATAATTCTGGTGGTACAGAGTGTTTTGTTGTGGCTCTGGAACTTAAGAGAAAGTCTGGTTTATGCAGTAAGGAAACTGAGGATAACAGTTCTACGTTTTTTTCTGCCTTTGTGTGCAACATGATAGCCTTGATACTTCTCAAGCTCTTGGCTGATCCAAACAGCATTGTTTGTGTCCTGTAAATGTCCCCATTATCTCATCCTAATGAAAGCACTGGAACTTTTTAGGACCATTATTATATCTCCAATTTTACTTATTTCACACATTGTATTCTAGTGATTGGTTACAGGGACTAGGTTTTCCACTGACTGCTATATTAGTGTTTGATTTACATTGTTATATTCATGCACAGCAGGGGCACTGCTCAGTTCCAGTGAAATGTTCAGTATGATGACTCAGCTTGGGTATGAGGCCTGAAGTCTCTTCTCTTTCCTTAGTTTTCAGATCTGTTTTTCACATCACATTAAAATATATTCTGCGCCTTGGCATAATCCTCTCAGCTGGACTTCTGTTCCCTCTTCCAATTCAAATAGTTTTCAACATGAGAAATACACCTGGGGATTCTTTGTTGCGATCTTGTTGTCCCTCCAGTGATCATAGCTCCATAAAGGATTTATTGTGGCACAGCTTAA
>NW_018127929.1:106256-106471 GCF_001952655.1 Monopterus albus
TATTATGTGTCTTATAATACTATTTTGCACTGAAAAACAGAGTTAATTCAAAATGTATGGACACAATATGAGCAGCTTCTTCTAGGAGAATTTCTCTGTGGAAGAAATGTGTAATTCTGGAAGAGCCCTTTGTCATGATGTTACATTCAGACAGTAGGCACAGTGTGTTTATTTGTGAGAAAGATTTAAAATGATTAATTCTAGTCATTCCCTAC
>NW_018127929.1:106522-139927 GCF_001952655.1 Monopterus albus
TTATCAACCACATCACATACTAATGGCTGTCTGTCAGAGAACCAGTTAGTAGGCTCAATGAGTATACCTGTTAGATCTTGTCTACTTGCGTGCAGACTGGGGTGGGCAATCGCGATCCTCGAGCGCCACTGCCCTGCTTGTTTTCCAACTATCCCTGCCCTACCTACTGCTGATTGCCTGGATCAGGTGTGTTCAGTCAATCAGAAGCTGGAAATTATCATCTTAGATGAAAGTGGCATGAGGAAAGACAAAGTGAATTCTGTATGCTTTAATATTTCACAGAAGTAGGGGTTTAATTTACTTTTCACGCATATTTCAAATGTGCCACTCCACTCTGAGTCTGTGCCCCAGCCTGGCCACCCCTTCTAAAATGTTCTAGATCCACCCTTGTGTAGACCATAAACAGCATCGCAGTGCATGTAAAAAGGTTTTTGGAAGATAGCCGTGAAGCACTGTAGTAAACCGTTACTTTTGCTGATGATCTGTTATAAACAATGCTTCAGTGGCTTTCCAGTTACAGAGCGTTAAGTGCCAAAGCAGGAGCAGCTTTGACTTATTAAGACCTGGTTACTACCAAATTGCTAACACATTATTTTTAAAATTAAGTGTAAACTATCAATTATTTTGTAATTTGTATTTACTTTTGCAGTTTGGCATTTGAAAAGACAGAAATGCATCACAGCGGGGTGAATAAGTTGTCTGAGAACGAAGCATGGAATAAGTCCAAGCTGTTTCTCAACAGCCCTTTGAGCGAAACTTTGTTTACCAGAAATAACATCAGTAGATACAGAATGAGATAACATTGCTGAAAATCATTACAATAAAAAAAACTAACTCAAATGATTTCCAGTTCCTGATGCTGTTTCCCAGCATTGTGATACTTTCTATTGTTGAGAAATAAGAAAAAAAAGTTGAAAAAAGAGTCTGGTACAATGTATCCCATTATACTACACATGCAGCTCTATTGATTAAATGTAACAAACTCAAATGTAATAATTCATGTGACACAACTATATGGCTGTGGCAGGATATACAGTATCCCGTAATTCATCATAACCTAAATCTATAAAGTGATCCAGAATGTCCTGTCAAAGCAAAGACACCAACATCTGTTTTCTATCAATATTAAGACAGAGGATATGAAGCGTGTTAACTGAAGTAGACCGCTGTGATACAGCCTTGTACTGTGGATTCCGGACACTGACATGAACGTTTGGTGTTGCTCTTTAGTGACAGCTCCCACACAGCTGAAAGTTAAAAGGACCTAAAGGCATACAGTGGGAGGTCAGCTGCTCTGTTGCCACGACATTTAGCAAGAAATACTAATAACAACTTGTTTATTATTTTTGACATGTTTAAAAAAATGTGTAAACTGTCAGCAACTATCCTTAGTGTTGACCAGGTGCTCACAGTGATGAATTTGATGAATTACAGTAACTGAAATTGAAATTTTCACTTTTCCCTCTCATCTGTTTCAGCAAGTCTTTAAGATTAAGCAACAAATTATGGCATTTATAACTGCGCTCCAGAATGTCATATGAAGTACAGTATAAGTGTTTTTGGACCTGGCATTTTTATTGACAAGACAGCAGCGTTTGTGCCGGCCAAAACCATTACAAAGCCCTTTGGAATAACACATTTTCTTCCTTCTCTGGTTTAGTGTTTTTGTATGTGCTCATAAAACATGACTTCTTTAAAGTCTTTAAATGACACCAAACTTATGCTCTGTAGGACTTGTTTGTGCCAGTTGTGGCCTACAGATGGAAAATGTAATAATCAGGTATTATGTGCATTGCTTGGTTGTTTTGTTATTTTTCACTTTGATTTATCATCTGCCTGTGTGCTCATGTGCCCTGCTTTAGTAAATACCTTACACAGGTGGGATTAGTTGCACCTGCATGTGCAGGGACTATAGACCTCACTGTAAATACATCATTACTTAGAAAAGGCCTTGCTCATTATTTATTTCCTTTTAAACTGAAGTAACAAGACAAATGTTTGTTGTTGTGCTGCTCCACAGCAGTAGTAGGATGTTTTAGATGTAATTAAATGTTGTCAATTATGAATCCGGGAGTTGGTGTAGTTCATGTTTGGTGACATTATAAGATGCTCCATCATGCGTCAAGGAGAAAATAAATTTACTTTTAGGCCTGTGTAGTTGTAAAAGATGTTGTAAACCACTTCGAAAGGGCTTTACAAAGAAAACAGCAAAGAAAAAAGAACATTTATCCTTCAAATCAGTAAAAAGAGTTACTCAAATGGAAATTATTGTTTTTGCACATCAGTTTTATTTATGATTATCACTTGCGTGTGCCAAGAAACATGAATTATTAGTCAGTTTTGTCTGTTTTTCTGCTTGTCCCATAGAAATGTCATTTATGTTGGTGTTAATAATTTACAGCACATACACCCTAATGCCAGCCATTATTGCACCACTTTGACTGCACCATATTTTGAACAATATTGTTATAGAAGCCAAGCCAGCTGGCTGAGTAGTTATTGTTAGTCCTGTCATTAATATAGCAGTTTCACTGCTGAAAATTCTCACAGTTGTTATGTTCTGAGCTGGAGATGGAGGCAGGTTTGTCAAGCCTGGGTTACATTTGTCATTCATCCTTGCTCCCATAGGGGGTGATATTTTACAGAACATTTATTAGCATAGAAAATTTTTATTATTTTATTTGAGATGAGACGTGAGAGAGATTTGTAGAGCAACAGTTCAACTGATGTGCCGTGTTAGGTAGAGGATGAATCCTCACCCTGTTCCCTAAAAAGACACAGTGGAGTGGAAGCTATCATGGTGAGAGCAGGGGAGGATGTGTTAGTGTTGAGGAGCATTCTTTAGTGACAGAAGCACAAGCAGCAGCAAACATCACCCCCCCCATTTGTCTTTCTTTCACTCGTTAACTTTTCTTTCTTCAGATAATTGAAACCATGTAATTTATTTTAGATTCTAATCAGACTTCTCTGACATTTTCAGTCCCGGAGAGTGTAATTTGATTTATTTCTCTAGAAATTCACTTTGCCATCTGTTTCTACTTGAAAGAAGACTGTAATATAAAACATTCCTTAACCGGAAAGACCGTGACTTTGAGAGTTCAAATGTGTCCTAAAGCCTGGAGCTGTTTTATCTGAATAGTTGACAACTGTTGTTTGGATGCTTTTGACCTATTGTCCAGGGTACACATACTTCAGCACCATGCAGTAGATTTACTATAAAGCATGTGGAGGACAGATTATAAATTAACAAAGCCTCCAAATTTTCAAAGGCATGTAGAGGGTGTAGGCGCTGATATAAGTTACAGTACCAGCTGAAACTGAAATGAGGGTTGGATGTGTAAAGAAACGGCCCTGCATCAGATATATAAATACAAGACATCCCCCTGATCTCTCTCTACCTACACTGTACAGTGTAATTTAAAATCAAAGTACTTTCATATGGCACAAGCATTTGTTAACATAGAAACAGATACAAGTTGGCATCTGTCTTAACTGACAAGTTTTGATCTTTAATTCTAACCTTAAATATCAGTTTTAAATACCTGAAATAGCTGTAGGATTTATTTTGTGCCTGTTGATCTTTGAGACCCTGCACAATCTGTTTCACATTCATATCTTCAGGTCATGGGCAGTTTTCCTTCTCTAAACCATACATCCACAAGATTTTTTTAATGATTTTTTTTTTTTGGTTTCTTAAAATCTCACTCTTGTTGTTTTTGGCTGATACTCATTCACCCATCTGTTTTTTTTTTTTTTTCATGGAGACCTACAGTATGTGGTCATGCTTTGGTCATGCTGTAGTTTTGCAATGGTTAAGAGATGTGGTGATATATATATATATATATGGCTGTGGTTTTTCTGTCTCTATAGTTCTGTATGTTCTAAAAAACACTTAAATAATATTAAAGCAGAACTTAATAAAAAATAAAAATCACTATTTGTACACAGGTTACTGTGAAACAGGTATTTTCACAAGTTAACAAGTTAATTAGCTTTTGAAATTAATTAGGTGTGTGTTTCAACTTGACGTGCATTTTTTAAATTGCTGATTGTTATTCATCAATGGACCACTTGAATTTTTATTCTCCCATTAGCGACAAGAATAAGTTGCTGACGCATCAGCCGTGAAGGACAGCAGCTAGCCAAAGGAAATGAAGGAAATAATGGTCTGTACCAGTGAACGCACCGCTGAGTGCCAGTCCCTTTAAATTGTAAACAGCTGCAGCATTCAGTGCTAATAAACACATTTTGGAAATGGGGCTTGAGAGTTTCTGGTAGTAGTCTACAGATGTCGTCCCTTCCACTGAAAATTTAGCTTTAATGCTTCTGAATTTAAATATGTGTGAGTCAGTTGTAATTAATTTGAACAATATTCACGTTAAGCACCACCATCACTGTGTTTGCCCACCTGTCTAGACTTTATTTTGCTGCCGTGGTAGAGCTACATCGTGCCAGTCTGCTTAAATTAGTCGGACATTTATCTCCCTCCTCACCTTGCCCTCTTCTCCCCACTTAAGAAAAGGGTATATGTTTTATTTATAAGGAAACATGCATATTAATACAAGTTATTTTAAATTATTATCCGAGTTAGCCAGTGCTGGCTAATTTTCACATGTAGTCCCTGGACAGAATATTATATTTCACCATATGCAAATATTAAAAAAGCATGGAAACCACAAAACCCCATGTTGGCTAACATATGCCACATACTGCACAGCTCAGTTACCATACACACTGCATATCATGAGAACATATGAAACAGAGGAAAGAAGAAACACGTATAACACAGTAACTACATCATATCTAGCTATAATACTCTCCAGGCATGACACAACTACTGTACATGCTAAGGCTATGATGGATATCCTGCATTTGATACAAGCTGGTTACTAACTACTAATTGAGAGTCACTCAGAAGAATGGACAACTAACAAAAGATGGATCCAAGACAGAACAAGAAGACACTTTCAGGCTGTACTTACTGCAGACAGAGTGGAGCTCTGAGCCAAATGCAAATGTAATCTGGTAAAGATGCTCACATGCTAATACAGTAAATATAATGTTTACATATGATCATCACCTTGGTTTATTTTGGGGACTATGCATGTCTGTACCAAATATCAAGGCAATCGATCCAGTAGTTGTTGAGCTATTTCAGTCTGGACATGGCGGTAGACTGATAGACTGACATTACTGCCAGCATGGCTCAAAACATGTTCTGCCAAGGTAGAAACCAAAATCCAGTATTTACTAGTTAAACATGCATCAGATCATCTAAGCCACAGATGTCATGGCTCTGTGCGTACAGTCTGCTACACCTGCACACCAAGAGACACCAGTCACCTCTTTGCACCTCTGATTCTCCTGATAAGCCATTTCTCATTCCTGCATTGAACTGCATTGATTTCTCTCTTTTGCACCAGCTTGATGTCCTGTAGTCATTTGGTTAGAATGGACTGTAGATTGACTGAGACTTAAAATGTAGACCACTTCTTGTTAAGTCATCAGGAAGCGGTAGTGACACGGTAGATCAACTGACTACTGGAAGGTCTTAGATAAAATAAAATTTAAAAAAACATCTGGTTTTTACATTGAAATCTTTATGAATATTACTGGAATCAGCCTTACATTTCTACACTAGAATGAAAGCTATTCCTTATTTAAAGGAAAGGAGTCAGACATAAACTATTGTTGATTTTAGTCCACCTTCCAGGAGGTTACTTCTTTGGGGAGCAGTTTTCTTTAAATCCAGTTTTTACCTCTGAATTTTATCATCATCTGTGCTTTATGGCTATTCATACTGCAGTGTTTATCTTTTTTAGCAGATTTTTCCACACTGTTAAATTAATGAGCTGTTTAATCTGTTGGTAATATCTAATCACTTAAACTAATCCCTTCAAGGGTCCTTTAGCATTTCCCTGAAGTGAAAGTTTCATAGTAACCTCAGTGTCTGAAGGGCTACTGGTAATATCTGGCTTGTGTCCAGTGTAGTGGTTTGAGTCAGAAACACATGGAAGGGTTGATGATGGTTTACTGTAATAGGCTGTAGGCAGCAGTGCGCTGTATAATTTCCTGACGTGTCAGTATTAGTGACATCATACAGAGCTCTACGCTTGTCCTCAGTTTTTTAAATGAAAGTTAAAGTTGGTCTGAGTCAAATTCAATTTACCTGAGCCGCATACATCACTGAAGAAACGAGGCTGAGGTTCAGGCTGCTCCTTTTAGCTGAGCAGCATTTTGGCTCCGGCTGTTCACCAAAGCTGGGAGGAGCAGAAATGTAACGCTGCTAACGTTGCTCTTATTGGAAAACTGATGGTTCTGTTGGATTAAGTTGGAGATGCCAGCACAGCAGGAGTCCTGTCTATGGCTAATGCACTGGAGCTGCTTACAGCTGATAGATTGCAGAGCTAATATAAAGAGACATTCTTATTTCAAGTGACCCTTTTCAAAAAGTAGCTGTTGCCATGTAATATAATAATTATTGCTTCTGCATTTGGCTGCATATTGTTCGGGCAGACGGGGATACTTGCTTTGGGCTGTTGCCATGGGCTTATTGTTGTGAACCTCACACACAAGCCATGCTGGCACCTGCAGTCACTGTGAGAGAGCGGTTTTGAGCAGAACACAGATTCTGTTACATTTTATAGAGCATGCATATATGTTTTTTTATCAAAAGGAAACTATATTTTGCTTCATTTCAAAGAGTTAAATGAAACAATCAATAACTCTCACGAATGTAAGACAGCGCCAGGGTTAGCTAGAGCCAGGGTTTAGTTATCTTAGCTGAGCTTTAGATTAACTGGTAGATGGATTTTGTTGCCTTTGAACAGAGCCAGAAAACCTGTTGTCCCTTGTTTGTCCCTGTCTTTATGATAAGCTAAGTTAACTGGCTACTAGCTGTAGCTTTGTATTTGAATGTTGAAGCAAGAGAGTAGTATCTTCTCACCAAACTTTCAGCTATAAAGAGAATAAGTCTATTTCTTAAAATGTTGAACTATTCTTCTAATAGAGTATTATAACCACAATGACAGATTTAACAGTTCCCTTTAACGTGTCTGTATTGTGCTGCTACACGCTCTGCTATACAGCATATTTTCCTACTTTTTTTTTTTTCACATTTACCAGGCCGTTGTGTTACCATTGTGTCACAGGAGAGAAAATGAAAACAAAAAGTCAAAAACTGAAAACAGAGTTTTGATCTAGTGACATTAAATTGAGCGGTGCATTTGCACAACTTTGAAAGCAGACTGATTGTTTGCTTTTAAATGAGGGGCCTTACCAAGGGGTGTTGTTTCAAAGTGTGACTGTTACCGGCAGTGAACTCTGCGTTCAAACAGTCCTTATTCAAGAGGTTATATTAATGTACCATGTTACTGACCAAAAGCGGCACTGTTATTTCTCTGGGCAGATGTTTATGTGTACTCACCCTGGATACAGATAGAAACAGCTTTGCAGAGAGCACTTAATTTCAAGTGGAAGAGTGGATTTTACTCAAGAGCTGTTTGTCACGTAAGCAACCCAGGAAGTTTTGCTTATTTTTTGAAGAAAAAGTGATGTTCCAGTCTGGTTTGTCTTTCATTTTATAATACCATGCCTCTTAATTTTTGCTTCCACTTGCTTTGCTTGTGGCTTCCACCACACATTCTATCTACCACATTATCCTATGAATGTGCATTAGAATAACTTTTCTTAAATACCTTTTTAATTACAAAACATATTTGTTTATTCAACACTGCCCTCTTGAATGCCCAGGCCCTCAGCAAAGCTGGGCCATCCAGTAAGTACAAGATTTGTGACCGGGTCATCGTGCTGTCAACAATCTTTACTGTTTAGCATATTAAGCTTCAGTCAGATGACTGCATGTAATGTGGAGGGAGCTGCTTGCAGTGAAGAAACTACAGAGAATTATATCATGTGCAGCTCTTTAGCCTTTCACCTCATCTAACTAACTGCTTTGTTTTAGGGATTCCAATGGGTTAATAATGTCTGTTTGTGCTAATGTGGACGTATGGTATTGTTTTTTATCGTGCTAGCCAAAAGTCTTTGATAACATGATAACATGTCAGGGTGATTTGTCTTATTAGCCAGATGCATATTAATACAGCTTAAAAATATCCATTTTTTTTCCCCCAAGTAAATCCACAAACAATTGCTGGAGAAAATCAAAGGTGCATATGAACTGTGTTGTAAGGTATATGGATTTACTGTAGGTAAGGAACAGTATGCTCTGCAATAATCACTTTGGACACTTATCAATCCTTAGTCAAACATTTGATCTAGAATCATATCAATCTAGTTTGATTTGTTATTGAAATGTGCAATCCGTGAAATGTTCCTTTAGTTACTGTATACTGCTAAGTGCGTTGGAGCTACAATGCTACAACTGTTGTTGTCTCAAATGTTCTACCTCCAGCCGATGCATATGAGCTAGTGGAAAAAATTGTTTTGAACCTTTTATGGCATTGCCAAACCACCATCTGTAATTATATTATAATTACTCACAGTAATGGGCAATAAAATAAAAATAACATCAACACATTTGAAAGATGAATGTTAATGCATTAAAGGCCATCACTAAAAGTCTGCAGCTATAAACAAAATTATGGTCTGCAACAATTTGATTTCTTCCTGTTCTGAATGTAGTATTTATAGCTGAAAATGACCTCTCCAAGACTATTTTTATTTGAGTTGTTTGTTTTTTTTAAACCAACAGTATGCAGGCATTCTGAACACTGCACTTCACTGTACAAATTCATACTTTATTCCTACAAACCAAGTTTCTTCAGGGTGTTGTTTTGTTGCACAGAGCACTGGCAGAAGTATTGTAACTGTCCCTCTTAATAAACTGTGGTTTTGTCTAGCTCTGGAATTGCAAACGTGTTGCGTAACTTTATCTCCTGTTTGTCATGACAACCAGTGTTGGCTTACAGAAGCAGAACACATTTTGACATGCCGGAGTTTTATTTATTAATGACATAATGTGAATTTCCAGACCAAACGTCCAAACTGGGAGGCCTTACAAAGTGCAGTGCACCTTTGTTCATTTGTTTACATTATACTGTGGTGACCCTGAAACTGCAGAGCGGGAGTCTGATGTTTTTGTCTGTGTGTGTGTGCCTGTGCTTGGCTGCATGTGTTTCCAAGTATGACTGAGAGGGTATATATGAAAGTGACAGCATTTAAAAAGCCTTAAATACACAGTCATCAGTAACACAAATGTTAAATATCCTGTAATTTATTGGTTTGGATAGTAGTACATGGAATGAGGTCTCTGTGACGAGTATAAGAGGAGATAAATCACTTTGTTTAATCTAAAGCTTCACTTACATCTATCAAAAGTTAACTCTTTGGTTACACACAGATTTTTGTGCTTTGAAAATATTCATCAGTCAATAGAACTGTTAAAATGTCATTGCTTGAAAACTTGGCATTTTGTTGTAATACAGCAGGCATGATAAGGCCCAGCAAAGTATATAAAGATAATCCAGCATTATACGATGTTATCCTAGAGCAGCAGTCAATGATTATTACATTATTGATTAATCTGGTGATTATTTTGGCAGTTACCTGATTGCTTGTGCAGTCAAATATGAATAGTGAAAATGCCCCTCACAAGTTCTCAGAGTTCAGAGCTATGAGGACCAGTAAATATTAACATTTGAGAAGCTGAAACTAGTGAATTTTTGTTTAAAAGAGAGTGAGCTGTGTTGCAGTAAAGTGCCATCTAAATGTAATGTTTAGATACTGCACTTCGAGTCTACAACAGAGGATAACTGAGGATCCTGTCGTAAAGCAAGGTAAGGCAAATTTATCTGTATAGCATACTTCATACTGAAAAGCAACCCAAAGTGCTTCACACAGTGCGCAGCCAGACAAAAACAAGAAATAAAACAAAGCATTGTGTGCCAGAGTATATCAGTGCCAGGGCTTTGGTTTTGAGATTAGCAGCTAAACACGAAGGAGGCACACAGCGAGGAGACAACATCTGGATGAGCTGAAGAAACTGGAGGCTGGCTAGGAGGGAACGGCTGCAGTCCAGACAAAAGACTGAAGCATGACAAAGACTGGGCACCGTTACTGTTGATGAGGAAATGTCTGATTTAACAGATGGTTTTGTGCAGACACTGAATAGGTTATACAGCCTGTAATGCAGAAATAGTATTCAGTTGACTTAGACTGCACTGAATACTTGGCAGTCAAAGCAGAACTCACCATGGTTTAGTTGAAAATGACATCTTGCAGAGACGAGCTTGGCAGTCAAAGCAGAACTCACCATGTTGAAAATGACATCTTGCAGAGAAGAATGTTATGTCATTAATACCTCTTAGGTATTAAAGATAGTGATGCAGCAAAAATACATTGTGGAATTTCATAACAGGGCAAAATAGTGATGCTAAGGAAGAGGAGAAAAAGGAGTCACATCTGACCTGTAGAGATTCCAGATGATGGAGGAAAGACTATGGTTATTTCATGTCTTTGTGTTTCCCACATACTCTAACTTTATTGGTAACTAATCATTTTAACACTTTTATTGACAATTAACCAATTAATCAAAAACCATTAACAGATTAAGTTATTTAGTGTATAAGATGTCCACAATAGTGAAAAATGCCAACTTTATCATGTTTTTTTGTCCATCAAAAATGGATTTACAGTGAGATAAAAGACAAAATAACAGTAAATCTTCACATTTGAGAAGGAGGAATCCAATAATATTTGATATTTTGGATTAGAAAATCATTAGATGAACAACACGCAATCCACTTCATTTAGCATTTGAGGGTTGATCAGTGTAAATGCAGACATTAAGTCCTTTCCACTTTGACAAACATCTTCCATTGGGTGGAATGCAGACATGTTATTGTATATCACTGGAAGCAATGCTAGACAAATAAGCCTCCACTGAGCAGACTGCATGTGTTGTCTCACAGCTGTGTGTGTTTGTGCGTGTGATACCCTTTAGTTTTGTTATTGTTATCCCTGTTAGAGAGAGGAGCCTGCTGAGATGTGATGAAGGGGGGTGCATGTATTGTGTGTCTCTGTCTTCTTCATCCTTGTGCACTTTTAGGGCTGACTGAATAATGCTGTAGTTGTTTCCACTTTAGCTCATGTGTCTGTGTGAATTAGTATGTTTCATCACAAGGCAAAGTCGGGCCAGGCCGCTCCATCGTGTTGGTTCAGGGGAGGTCTTTTGTTTATAAGGTAATTAGAGTGCTTACGGTTCACCCCGGGTAACTGAGGTCAGACTAATCTATGTCTAGATTTCAGGGGGCCCCTGTAAAATGATATGGATCACTGGCAAATTAAATAACCTTTAGGTGAAAAAAGGCACAGGTGACAAAACAATCATATTGTCTTGATCATCCTGAACAAGTGCAGGGCTCACGTGTAGTGTGTCTGAAGTTAAATGCCATTAAACATGTTGGTACTGTGTATGCACATACAGTATGACTGCACAAACTCTGCTCACTGAAATTCTTGTAGAAACGTGTCGTGAATCTGCCCCAACAATACCCCCCACCCCTATTCTCTCACTGATGAATATTAATGAAAACCCATTTTTAAATTTAATTGCTGATTTGCATCAAGTACACGAAGCTGTGGAAGCTCACGTAAAAACAACACGGTGAAAATATTCATTCTACTTTACAATTCATCAATTAAATAAATTGATGATACTCTGTATGCACTTAGCATTAGCTGAAGGTGTTGCACTGCAATCTGATGGTCACAGAATACTGGAGGTAGGCTGAGGCCAAGCACTTGTCCTTCTCAAGTTATCAACAATAACACTATTTCTTTAACCAGTACTTTAATATGTTGGATGCTAGATAAATATTTTAACATAAGACATGTTGTTCTCTCTTCATCATAATTATACCTGCAAATATTGCATTTTGAAGTTGGCTTGTTGACCTTGTTCATTTCCACAGCATGGTTAAAGTGGGTAGTAATATGATTGCAGTGCATTCATTTTTAATGTTATATCAACTGGACAATAGCATTTAAACCGGGCCATAAAAAAACAAATGTCACTTTCAGCGCTAGCCAATATGGATTCAATGATGAGCATTTAGGCTTGTTGCAAACAAGATCACCCAGCTTCACATATCAAATGTCCTTATTTTCACATCATATCTCTAAGACCCACCTTCTTATATGCTTGACAGACATTCTACTCTCAGAATATAAATGACAAATTATGTAGTTGGTTTGAGGCTATTTTATTGCTTAAGCACGCTGCCTGTCTTCAGGCATGTTGCTTTAACTGGTGCAAAGCACAAACCATCTCTGTCTCCAACATAAGAAATTTTAAATTACATCAATTTATACAAAATAGAAAATGCAAGGTCTTACTGTCATTGTGTTTTAATGATTTAATCTGCAAAGTAACCAAACATCTTTTAGACTTGTTTATTTATTGATCTAATGAGAGAAGATTCATTAAGATGGATTATTATAGGGCTAGTAAGCACTGCCCTGAATGATAGTCTAATAAAGATGCAGGCTTAGTACAAATGAACTTCAACAGATATACAGTATGGATCTGTTTTCACAGGATATTGTTGTCTCATGATCTTCTGAGATGGACATAGAAATGTAATAAATAGATGTATCATTTGAAAGACAGATATAGAACCAAATGTTCACAGTTTGCCATGCACTGGAACATTTATATTACAATTAAAAAGCTTAAATATATTTTATAATTATATTAATATATTACATTTACAATATATACTTTACATTAGTAAAACAATTGGGTGTTCTAGCCATTTTAGCAAAATGCCATGCAGTAAAGCACGCTTATTAACAATCTACGGCCATGCCAGCTGCCAGGCTGTAGCTAGGCACAGTAGCACTTTGAGCTAAAATCTGCAGTGCTAACTTTGTATGCTAACTTTGTGATATTTAATAACTTATTTTACTGTGTCGAAGTGCAGTAATGGCATGGTGTAGCTTTTAAGCCTAAGCACAAACCTATACACTGCAGGCTATGTCAAAGGTAATGTGTGTATATTTATAAATTCAATTACACATTGGTGGCTACAAAGATTTTACTTGGGGACTGCAAAAACTGGGTTTGGCAACTTGTGTTTTCTCCTTTGTTTCTTATGTTCTGGTGCCTTAGAGAATATCTTGTGTGAAGGGAATGTTAAAGTTGAAGATGGCTCTAGTGAGATTAAGAATCAAATAGAAACATTTAAGCCTAAACTACAAAAACTATTTTGAAATCTAATTGAGCTACAGTAACTGTGTTTAATTTATGTCATCTCTGCTTATCGTTCACTTTCTTTTTGGTGAAGTTTTGAAGCTGGTTATAGTACCTACACAAGGTGTAGCCACATGTACATTCTACACTAGCATTTTATTTGTTTATCAGAACGTACAGTAGCTTTGAAATAAATGTCCAGCATGTATAAAGTATGCACATGAATGTGTGCCTCTCGGTATGCCAACTACGTCACTTATGCTAAAATCTTGATCTGTGTAGAATAACTTAGACACGCTGCAGATTAAAATTCTACAGTGAGTGCCTCAAGAATAAGCGATTGAGGTCCTTATGGCCCCTCTTTAGGTAGTAAATATTCAGTTGTCTGGGTGAATAAGTACTTGGCTGCTCTGTATATCCTGTAGCCTACACATCACAGTGATGAGTACAGGATGTTAAAATCAGTTGACTGTATAACATAGCCCCACTGCGTTGCAGTGGTATAGTAATTTAGTTTATTTTAACAGGATTATATTTCTGTAATGAGGTTCACTCGTCCTTCTCAAGTTATCAACAATAACACCAGTTCTTTAACCAGTACTTTAATATGTTGGATGCTAGATAAATATTTTAACATAAGACATGTTGTTCTCTCTTCATCATAATTATACCTGCAAATATTGCATTTTGAAGTTGGCTTGTTGACCTTGTTCATTTCCACAGCATGGTTAAAGTGGGTAGTAATATGATTGCAGTGCATTCATTTTTAATGTTATATCAACTGGACAATAGCATTTAAACCGGGCCATAAAAAAACAAATGTCACTTTCAGCGCTAGCCAATATGGATTCAATGATGAGCATTTAGGCTTGTTGCAAACAAGATCACCCAGCTTCACATATCAAATGTCCTTATTTTCACATCATATCTCTAAGACCCACCTTCTTATATGCTTGACAGACATTCTACTCTCAGAATATAAATGACAAATTATGTAGTTGGTTTGAGGCTATTTTATTGCTTAAGCACGCTGCCTGTCTTCAGGCATGTTGCTTTAACTGGTGCAAAGCACAAACCATCTCTGTCTCCAACATAAGAAATTTTAAATTACATCAATTTATACAAAATAGAAAATGCAAGGTCTTACTGTCATTGTGTTTTAATGATTTAATCTGCAAAGTAACCAAACATCTTTTAGACTTGTTTATTTATTGATCTAATGAGAGAAGGTTCATTAAGATAGATTATTATAGGGCTAGTAAGCACTGCCCTGAATGATAGTCTAATAAAGATGCAGCCTTAGTACAAATGAACTTCAACAGATATACAGTATGGATCTGTTTTCACAGGATATTGTTGTCTCATGATCTTCTGAGATGGACATAGAAATGTAATAAATAGATGTATCATTTGAAAGACAGATATAGAACCAAATGTTCACAGTTTGCCATGCACTGGAACATTTATATTACAATTAAAAAGCTTAAATATATTTTATAATTATATTAATATATTACATTTACAATATATATTTTACATTAGTAAAACAATTAGGTGTTCTAGCCATTTTAGCAAAATGCCATGCAGTAAAATACGCTTATTAACAATCTACGGCCATGCCAGCTGCCAGGCTGTAGCTAGGCACAGTAGCACTTTGAGCTAAAATCTGCAGTGCTAACTTTGTATGCTAACTTTGTGATATTTAATAACTTATTTTACTGTGTCGAAGTGCAGTAATGGCATGGTGTAGCTTTTAAGCCTAAGCACAAACCTATACACTGCAGGCTATGTCAAAGGTAATGTGTGTATATTTATAAATTCAATTACACATTGGTGGCTACAAAGATTTTACTTGGGGACTGCAAAAACTGGGTTTGGCTACTTGTGTGAAGGGAATGTTAAAGTTGAAGATGGCTCTAGTGAGATTAAGAATCAAATAGAAACATTTAAGCCTAAACTACAAAAACTATTTTGAAATTGAGCTACAGTAACTGTGTTTAATTTATCTCATCTCTGCTTATCGTTCACTTTCTTTTTGGTGAAGTTTTGAAGCTGGTTATAGTACCTACACAAGGTGTAGCCACATGTACATTCTACACTAGCATTTTATTTGTTTATCAGAACGTACAGTAGCTTTGAAATAAATGTCCAGCATGTATAAAGTATGCACATGACTGTGTGCCTCTCGGTATGCCAACTACGTCACTTATGCTAAAATCTTGATCTGTGTAGAATAACTTAGACACGCTGCAGATTAAAATTCTACAGTGAGTGCCTCAAGAATAAGCGATTGAGGTCCTTATGGCCCCTCTTTAGGTAGTAAATATTCAGTTGTCTGGGTGAATAAGTACTTGGCTGCTCTGTATATCCTGTAGCCTACACATCACAGTGATGAGTACAGGATGTTAAAATCAGTTGACTGTATAACATAGCCCCACTGCGTTGCAGTGGTATAGTAATTTAGTTTATTTTAACAGGATTATATTTCTGTAATGAGGTTTTTGCATAAAGCACAACTTTTTTTTTTTTATAGAAGGCCCACTTGGTCCATAAATAAAATTGGAAGTACCAAATGGAAAATCTTACTGTAATAAGATAAGATTCTTGATTTCAAAACGTACAGTATTTATTACACCCTCATTCTGTTGCAAGACTCTAATGGGCCATTTAACAGAGAGCTCTCAGAAGTCAATCGTCAATCTGTCAGGTTAGCTGTCTTAAGATAACACATTCTGTTTTTCTTACTTTTCCAGAACATTCGTTAAAATGATTTCCTCATGTACATATGTGCATCTCTTTGCATCTGCTCCAACACAGACTGCCATGAAAGTTTTTACAGACATTCATGAAGCCTACTACTGAAACTTTGTTGATCCCTTGACTTTCCTCTAGTGCCACTAAACTTTGCACCCACATTTAGAATGAATCTAAACACTGAAGAAGACATAAGCTTCACCTAGTGCGATAATCAGGACATTCTTAATTTGCCCAGTACATTTAGATCATTTAGATTTAGAACTTTTTACTAAATCTACTGTCAGAAACCTGGGTGTTACTATGGACTATGACTTAAAGTTGGAAAAACAGGATAATTCTGTTATTCAACTTAGAATTCTATTGAAGATTAAACAGTTTGTGAGCTTTAATCTCTTTTTAAAAACTCATAAATTCTTTTATTTCTGGTTGTATTGACTATTATAACTCCCTTTTTGTGGGTATGAACCTAAGATCACCTGCAAGCAGTCCAAAATGCTGCAGCCTGTTTGCTGACAGGTATTTCCAAACAAGCATATTACACCTATTCTTGCTTCACTCCACTGGCTCCTGGTACGGCTCCGGATTCATTTTAAAATACTTCTTCTGACCTATAGAGCCTCAAATGGTTCTGCTCCCTCTTATATCCTTGATCATTTACATCTTCATGTTCCCACTAGAATGCTTATAGGTCTAGGGACTAGATGCTTCTAGCGGTCCCGAAGGTCCAACTAAAGTCTAGGGATGAGCATGCCTTTTCTCTTGTGGCCCCATTTTATGGAATAACCTTCATCTGCATATTTGGATGGCATCAACTCTGTCTTTAAATGTCAGCATAAAACATTTTTATTTCCTTGCTTTTAATCAATGTTAAGTTTTTAGTCTGGTTCAAACTACTTAAGTTTTATGGTCTGCGTCTTAAAATGCCGTTTATGATTTATGGTGATGTGTCTTTTTATCTTCTGTCCTTTTTGTAAAGCACTTTGGCCAACTTCTTGTTGATGTTAAATGTGCTATATAAATAAACTTGACTTGTTTAGTGCTAAATAGTGAATGTTAGAATGCTAATAAACTAAACTAAAATGGGGAACATTACACCTGCTAAACATCAGCATGTTAATGTTGTGAGCATGTTTGTGTACTGATATTATCATTCAGCCTCACAGATCCGGTCTAGCCTAGATGTAGACTCTTTGTCTTGTTTTCATTTGGGTAACCCATTGGAGCGCAGATGAGTCATGCTGCATAAAAGAAATGAATACATATAAAGTCCATCAGCTGTGTTTGAATGCTGCTGCTGCAGAGGAGGGAGAATGTCCATTATGTGAAATGACCAGATAAACCCATAGGTATGCCCCTATCATCATGCCTCCTGCATAAAAGCTGTAAAGAGTGGTGTTTTCTAAGTATCCCCTTTAAACTATACTCTATTGCCCTCATTTTCATGGTGTAATTGAATTTCTTTTATCACCTCTTGCTTGAAAGCAGCACCTGGTAGCACTTAGAACTGAATGTAGATGAGGGATGAACAATATCTCATGATGATGTGACTTGTGCTGATAAAATATTGCAACAATATGTTATCATGGAGATGGCATTTGTAAAACAACACAGTTGTGGGAAGGCATTATGGAACAGAGAAGATATAAAAAGACAGCTCATACGTTTGTCTCATCAAGTTGTTTTCTCTCTCACCTACACACAGCTTTGTACAGCTGTGAGGACATTCACTAACATAATGCCTTCCCTAGCCCTAATACCTAACCATCACAACTAAACATCTTACCCCAAACTAAATCTAACCTAAACCTAAAACCAAGTCCTAGCACTCATTTATGTGGCCTGGCCACATAAGCCTTAGTGAAGATTAACATTAACAAACCTAACTGTAAAAACAGGTCAAATCAGTGGATAACAACAAGATCTGGGCATCATTGTTAGTGCTCTGCACATTAGCGTGGAAATATCGGAAATATTATGTGCATGTCAAAGTATTTTGGATTTGTCTTTTTATGTGCATTTCTCTTTGATATTTTACAGAAAGAAGTGTTGCAAGGGCTTCAAGTTTGTCTTGGGCCAGTGCATTCCTGAAGGTAGGGAGAGGATGTCTGTCTTATGTGCATCATGTCTCATAATGTATTTAGTCCTTTAATGTACTTCCTCCTGGTTTAGCCTCTCTAAATGTTTAATGAGCTATGACAGGCCTGTTGCCTGAAGTTTTAAATGGAATAAACTTGTTTGTGTATGAACTGAGAGGCTGCACTTCTTGTGTACTCATTAATGACGTGCCTCGTTTGTCGCTGTAGACTACGACGTGTGTGCTGGCGCCCCCTGTGAGCAGCAGTGTACTGACCATTTTGGCAGAGTGGTCTGCACCTGTTACCCCGGCTACCGCTATGACCGGGAGCGCCACAGAAACCGAGAGAAGCCCTACTGTCTGGGTGAGACCTTTTACAACATTTGTACCAAATGCTTCGGCCAAATGCTGCAGTTAATCTTCATTCACTTTACAATCTATAATGGTGGTAACAGTCTAATAATTTCACATTTCAGTTTTAAATATTTTTTCTGTGCTTTTATATGTTACTTTATATGTGTTAATGGCCTTGTAACTTCTTTTAACTTACACTTCTTTCTTTAATTTGCTTGCTCTCTCCCCTCTGTCTCTGCCTGTCACTGCGACGTATAGACATTGATGAATGTGCAGAAAAAAACATGACTGTTTGCTCTCAGATCTGCATCAATTCTGTGGGGAGTTATAGGTGTGAGTGTGAAAAAGGCTATTTTCTGGAAGAAGACGGAAAGACATGCACCAAGGGGGAGAGAGGTGAGAATAGCATTATTTGTCAGACATTTTCTCTTTGTTCAAGGGAACATCTGACTGTGATGTGGAGCTGACCACACAGTGTTAGTTTAGGTGTGTGTGTGTGTGTGTGTGTGTGTGTGAAGGAGACAGAATAGGGGCTACTGCAAACAACACATGGTAGTCATTACACATCACAGTTCATTGTGCATGTCAGAATAGTCCTGTCTCCCAAACATCCCACTGCCCCTGTGACACCTGGTCTTTTTTGATTTGCTGGGTGCATTTGAAGAAAACATCACAAATGGTCGCGACAATAATAAAGTCTTTTTTTCCCCCCAGATTAAGTTACCAATGAAGCAGTCAGAGAAAGAGGCAGATTTGCTACTTCCTCCCATGGGTTTATCTTAAATAACTACTAGAAGATTTCAGGAGAAGCTGGAGAGTGAGAAATTGTTGTTTATATAGTCATGATCCTGCTTTATGCAGTTAGGAGAATAGTGCCCTGGCTCATCCATTAAATGTGTGCATGTAGGGAGTAGGACCCATTTTACTGGAGGCCAAAGACAAATTCATAAATGTGCTTTTCACTTAGTTTTTGTTCTTTACAGGACTGTGCAATTGTATTGCTTAAATTTTAATGTTTTAATGCTGCAAGTGAATAAAGTGTTAGAGTAAATGGGTTAATTGTCATAACAAGGTTGGTCATAAAATAAAAGTGTCCTCAGTGGCCCATTGTTTTCTTAAAAATGTTCTAATATGCAAATATATTATCACATTGAATTGTTTTACCTCCAGTAGAGCCAGGAGTTACACAATAGTTCTGCACTAGTCTTCCCTGACACATTTGATAGACCATCTTCTTGGTCTAAATCAAGGAGGTTACGTGACTCACAGCACCTGCAAATGACAATGTAGCAGAACTCACTCATCTCCCAAATGGATAGTTAGTTCACAAATTTAGCAAAAGTCTATCAAACTGTCACCAGAATAGCACAGTGTAACTCAGGAACATTAAACAGCTTTAGACATTAAGGGGACATTATGTCTGGAAGAAAATTCTAGTGACATAAACCTTTGCTCCAATTCCCAGCAGTGCATCTCTTTGAGAAATCTGATAACGTAATGAATGCTGGAACTTGTTCAGCCACCTGTGACGATTTCCACCAGATCAAGATGTCTGTCCTGCAGCTAAAACAAAAGGTAAAGATCACAAAACCACAAAAAGCATACACATTCTGTCTAAATATATAACTGAATCCATGTAGTTTTTCCTGTAAAACTACACATTTCGTTATGTTAAATCCTAATCATGCATCCTGCGGCTTTTTCTAGTATTCTGTGCAGAAAGGCTACAGCGAGCATTAAACATGCAACAATTGTTAACAGCATGCAGATTTTTACAAGTGTCTTCAGATGCATTATAGTATTTATGTCCTAATTTCCCAATTTAAAGAAATGTTGAAAAAAAAATTCCCTTTACTGCAGGTAGTTGATTGTAAGTGAGAAAGTAGTGGTTTAACTTTTCCCTCTATGTAATCACAGGCATCAGTCTGAACATATCTGGACACAAGTCTATCAGCACTGGTACTCAACACCCACGACTGTAACACATGATTTATTGCTTCCAGCTGTGTGGTCTAGGTGCTGAGTATATTCTCATTTATTCATATCACAGGAAGGTTTGAGTGGGAATTTAGGATCACACTGCTGTTCAGACGCTTGCGTCCAAGGTCACTAGCTACAGGCACAGACTCAGTGTGTGTGTGTGTGTGTGTGTGTGTGTGTGCATACGTTTCTAGAGTACATTTGTGCGCTTTAATTCTGATTTGCAGTCCCTTGCAGCAGAGCAAGGTATTTCCTCTGGGACTGCCAGAACCACATGATGGTATACAGAGATGAAAGATAACTTTTCCTAAGGATACCATACAGAGCAGGAACTCCCCTGGTCATGCTGAATAATGCAGAGGGGTTGCCTGGCCCTACATCTGCCTGGGTTACAGCTTGTAGCATGGTGCAGATGGAAGATCAGCTTTCATCTTTGGCAGGGTATATAATTTTAACATAATTTTACTTGAAATCAGCCCTTCAGCGTGTAATTTCTCAGACTTGTTTGACAGTCCAGAGCTTTATGAATAACTGTATGTAAAGCCACTTAGGAATGACAACCAAATGATGAAATTGTGCAGTTACACACTGGGATGATATGGTTTCCAAAGGAAGAAAAAACATATTTATCCCATGAGAGGATATATATTCTGTTGGCTGTGTTCCTCAATTAGTATATCACACACGCAGTTATTTGTAATGCCTTGCCATTCAGTCCTTATTTTCTGTTCTTATTTAAGATGGCCATGTTGTCAAACAGTGCTGATGTTCCTGAACAGATGACCAATGAGAAAATCCTGACATCACCCATATTTTTACCAGGGCCTCCAGGGCTCCCTGGTCCTCCAGGTAAAACATGTAAAGTTAGAAATAATAAACCAGTGTCACACTATCTAAGTAAACTGGCCTGCATTCAGCGAGAACAGTGTAATGCAACACTAAGGGGGATATTTTACTAAGGTGTTGTGGCAATTTATTTGGCATTAAACAGTGAAATTGTGTAAGGAGTCACAGTGGGGATTTGCACTAGAGAAAAAAACAAAAAAGTGGCACCTACAGGAATTTGCACGCTTGGTCTCTTGCAATATGTATTTTGAGGTGTTCCCATTTAGGGATGCAAAAATAAGGAAGGACAGTTGGGAAATTTATACAAATATTCACAGAGCCTGCTTTACCACTGTGGCAGAGGGAATTGCGGCTGAAATAGGAGAAAGCAGGTGTAAAATTTGTGGCACTGCTTTCAGCGTGCCAGCTGTTAGTTAAGCGAGACCTCGCTGGACTTATGAACATGTTTGAGGAGGGAGAGGGTGTTTGCAAATTGCATCACTCGTCAAACACCAATGTCAGGGACTTTTACAGGATTTCAGGTCAAATCATGCTTCAATTACTGAACAAAAAAAAGCCAATGTGACTGGCAGGAGGCTACGTGATTGAAGTTCCGAAGTATGTTTGCTGATTTCTTCAACCGTATTAAAGTTCAGTTTCTGTAAACTTAGACTTTCTTCGTAGCTCCCTCAGGGTCAACATGTGTGCAATCGCATGAAATGCTAAGTAGAGGTGTAGGCTATTTCACAGTAATTTGTGACAGGTTCAGAAGATATCCCCAAAGAGTCTACAGCCATGCTGGCAGCCCTGTTTGACTACCTAGGCACTGCAGCGCTTTAAGTTGGGCGCTAATATCGACATGATAACACAGTAACAATGCTAACATACTGATGTTTATCAGACAAACGTTTACCTTGTCTACCATCTTAGTATTGCGTTAGCATGTGTAAAAAGTGGCACTAAACACAAAACACAGCTAAAGCCGATCAGATTGTCAGTTGTTTTACAGGTATTTGGTCATAAACAGTACTGGACAAATTAACATTTGGCACTAGATGAAAAGTTCATCATAAAAAGCACATGAATACATGAGCGCCAAATGTGGCAAGGTTAAGATAATTTAGTCACGACCAAAATGATGGACTTACCATCTCTTCCACTAGCCTGTATTTAATCCTTTTTTTTTACAAAAACCATGATATGTTCTCTGTGTTGTTTTACTTGAGTCAACTAACACCAGTCTGGATTTTATTAGGAGATCCAGGAACAAAGGGCCCTCCAGGACTTACAGGAATGGTGGGTCCACCTGGCCATCCTGGACCCAGGGGTTTGATGGGACCCATCGGTCCCACACCAGATCTGTACCACATCAAACGGGGCCCCCGAGGACCAGTGGTCAGTATATACCTTTTCTACTCAGTTTTTCTGAATGTGTTTTAATCAAATATACGATTTGCCAATAAAAACTCCTGCCACACAATTTTCATGTCAGATAAGAGATGCTGAGGTTTGCTCAGCATCTTATATGGAATTTAATTTGTTACATGCATAATATTTTACAGCAGACACTTCTGAATCAGCAACTATGAAAGTGTGTGCCCTGACTGTGACCTTTCCTGAGTAATTCTTGGATGCATGTACCACTCCATTCATCGCTGTCTTTATTTTCTCTTGGATGGTTCCACAAGTCTGCTTTATGTTACAAAACGACTCTAGATAACCGCACTGAAAGTAGTAAAACTTGTAACAGCTCTTTTCAGTGCTTTGTAACGACTATGTTCCAAATGTTGTCAGGTTCTAGGTCTTTACCAGATAATGTATTAATCCTGCATTGGGAGACTGACCCTGGGAGAGTTGCGACTGATTTATCTTTATAAAGAAACCAAATATCTAAACATCCTTTCATACACCCTCATCTTTGCAGGGTAAAGAATGATGATATGTGGTAATGGTAATAACAACAGAGAGGATTGAATCCATTTACAGTTTAGATGTTTTCTTTGGCTCACTGTGTTTTAATGCAGTACTCAGTCTTGCCTGCTAGTGTGAACCTGCATCAAAGTGTGGGATCTGAATCAAGAATGTGCAGGATGTGGCCACTGAGACATATTTCTAGTTTTTAAAGCTCTTGTATTTATGCGGTCCCATAATTGATAAATCAGACTATCAGCACCTGCAATCAGTCGTATCATGGGCTGCATGATGCCAAACCAGGAATCTGGAACCTTGTTTTTACAGTAGACAGTGATCTATTGCTTTGTATGTGTGTTTGACATTTAGTTGTGTATTTTAATTCTCAACACTTCATATACTTGACCTCTTAATACATTTAATCAACATACATGCTGACTACAAAGTCTGACTCAGAGGGAATTACCTTCTCTTCATACAAGATGACATTTTGATGGCGAGGTCACATGTCTACGTAGGTTTTACAGATAATGAATATGAGATAGTGTGTGACTCACATGCATGGTACTGAGCAAAATATTGGCCTTACTCCTTACACAACATCTTCAGTGAAGAGAGTGAAACATGAAGACTCTTCACGCTTTTAAAATGATGATTATCCCAGAAAAGAGATCAAAGCACAGCTGAAGTCATTCAGAAATGGCCTGGAAGCAGGCAGAAAGTTCGTCATGGCTCATCTCTGCTGATGGACCATGAGGAACATGTCAGTTTTGTATGTAAACAGATCTGAATAAATGCATTTTCTGAGAAAATAATGAATTGAACATTAACTCATTTCCATTCAGCTGGCAAGGCAGGTAAACATCATAAGGTTGAGTGGCTATCACCCATTGACCGCATATAAAAGATGCACAAACCCTCTATGACGTCACCCATTGGTTTTCTGTAGAGCAGTTTTGAAGCAAAAATCTGGCTGTCGTCATTTTGGTGGTGCTTCACCCTTCCTAACCCTGTCTAATCCAAAAATGGTGTGGAGCGTGAGTGGAGCTTACTAGAGAGCTAGTGGTGGGACCCTCCAGCTTGTCACTCGAAGCGGCCAGCCACACCGTTAATTATTGTAACTTTTAGCCTCAATATTATTTAAACAGGTGAGTTATATAAAATCTCCCCCATGTACAGTTGTCATGGAAGGGGAAATTAGCTATAGAGACCAAAACTGTTTCTTTTTTGTGCCAGGCTGTAAACAAATGTATTTATTCTGTAAAGGTGGGCATTTTAACATGGGAGTTTATGGGGACTGATTCCTTTTTGGAGAAAGCTTCAAGTGGCTATTTGAGGAACTGTAGGTTTTAACACTTCTGCGTTGGCACAGTGGTTGCTGTTTGTTGTCAGCAGGCTAACAAACAGATCAGATAATCACATGCTTATTTACATCAATGAGTGGCTTTGGAGTGTTAAAGGAAAATGTCATAAATATGTAAATATGATTGAAACAGAAATGACCTCATTTTTATTTAACAGGGACCACCAGGAGCACCAGGAAAGGATGGCCTAAAGGTGAAGTCACATGCTATTTTGTCACCTAAGCTTGTCCTATTTGTTTATTTATTTTAAGACATAACTTTTCTGGAAAAGGCAACTATTCTATGCAAGTCTCTTTTTTCTTTCTGGTTAAACTGAGATTTTATATTAACATTTTTTACATTCTTTTTTGGATTTAAACCAGATTTAACCGCACATTCTCTCAGGTTTTTGTGATATTCATGTGCAAAAAAGTAGAACACAGCTAAGGTCAGGAAGATACAGTGGCATCTTTGCTGTTTGACGACAACATCATTTGGGACTTCACACTTCTGCAGTGTGCTTTGGAGTAGCTGCAGCTCAGTTTGACTTTGACTATTAATGAGGAAACAGTTAAATGTGTCTAGTACAAAGATTAGCCATAAAACAAAGGTTGTTTTGCAAAAAAAGGTTAACTTCCTGCTAGTATTTGATTTGACCCTCACCTGTGATTTGTATGGCTGGATAGCTTGTGAGAGTTGTACTAATCAGAAGATGAAGCTCTGTGATCCAGCAGGATGTCAGAATCAATTTAGACTGAAAGCAGCTAGTTGAGGCACCTTTTTTTTTTTTTTGGAGGACTACTGTATTCTTTCTAAACTTTTCATCAAGAATGACTAGTCATCCATGCCACACTGACTAAGAGGTTAAGGCTATAAAAGCTGGAAAGGTTATGGTCTTGTGCTGGCTTTTGAATCTTGTTATACCCACAACACTGTTTGCTTTTGGATCACGCATGGAACGACTTAGGTACATCTGCCTTACTGACACAGTACCTCAGCATTCTTTCAGTACAGCTGGGAGGTTTGTGTGGATAGATTGGAGGGAGATGGTAATCTGTCTCACCGAGTTACAAATCCAAACCATCTGCCAAAACATTCACAGCCCCATTGTGACCCTGAGCCTGGCTAACAACCACAGTAGTCAGGTCAGTGCATACGCTACCATAAGTCAACAGGCTGCCATGATACTTAACAGTCTAGATACATTTACAGTATGTTTTATATTATACAAACATATGGTACTTTTTATCCTTCCCATACACAGGACACAGGTTCTTAAATGAATAGTCACTTTCTGGCTTAAAGTTATAAGAGAAGATTGACACCACTTTTATGTCTGTGCATTAACTTCTGTATAAAGATAGAGCAGTGTGGCTTAGCATAGGGAGAAATAGCTAGCTGGCTCTCTCCAAAGTTCAAAAACAAATCTACCACATCTATTGATATGCATATGATCACTGCAAAAAAGCAAGTAAGACAATTGCCCAAAATGTCACTATATTCCTTTAACTGGCTAAGGCAACAATACAAAATCTAATCTGACTTTAATCTTCTGCACTACATGTTTCATTGAAATTATAAGTTTGTTTGTTCATTTTCCCCTTCTTAGTCCATGAGGTATTTGTACTTACTCTCATCCTGATCCCAGTTTTCTCTCCTCTCCTTTAACTCTGAGTATTAAAAATTCTTCTCATGCTTTTTTCACTGTAACTATTCTAAGATAAATATTTGTTTTGATTCCCCAGGGGGACAGAGGAGCTCCTGGGCCTGCTGGACCACCAGTAAGATTCTGTTTTTTCTATAATGATGCCACACTACTGTAACTTGTTATGGTTATCCAGAACAGTATAGCTAAACTAAAGCCTAATGGGAAAACAGACCACTGCAGATTCTAGACATTGAACGGCACCATTAATGATACTGTCAAACTCAAAGTAAATAGCATCTGCTATTAATGGTAGGTGAGAGAAAGCCCAGTAGCCACTGGTGAGTCTTAGATCAGCTGGATTTCTGTTCTGAAAAAGAGGGGTAACCTTAATTGAATTTTGATGAATAATTAATGTTTAAAAATGTTTTCTTAGTTATTTCTTTTTGTTGTACTTGACCCCCAGGGCCCTCCAGGCTCTTTTGATTTCCTGCTTCTGCTGATGGCAGACATCCGTAACGACATCTCCGACCTGCAAAGCAAGGTGTATGGTCGACCGATGCACACTCCAGTAGAGGACTTTCTTGTGGTCCCCGACAGCTGGAGGGACAACCGTGACAGTCTGGACACAGGCTCAGGTGAGGACTACAAGGAACCTCCACCTCCACCTCAAACTAGCGGGGGGTCCAAGAGGAACAAGAAGCGAAAACCAGCACAAGACAGAACAGACTTTGATTGGAATATTTAAAGAGGGTGGATTTAAACACTTTATGACAGGTGTAAATATTGAAATGGATTGTTTTTTTTATTTAACTTTTTTAAACTGAATGTACTGTATGCCTTTTAATCACAGAAGTTTATTTTTGTATGATATAGAAGATTATGTGAGTATTTTTTAACAAAATGAGTAGACATGCAAATGCATGTTTTGTTTTGCTTTTTTTTTACATTTTATATTTTCAGAGACATATGGCTCCTTCACAGCACATTAAACTAGTTTCCCATGAAAGCAGTTTTTCCTCATTATTATATGAAAATATATTGTATCAGAAAGAAAAACACTGTACTTAAATTAACAGGAGGGATTAAATTAGCATGAATGCTGGACTGGAGCATTAGGAATTTTCACTGTGCTTCTAATGCTTTTTTAATGTTATCACATTGCATTGTTCTGTTTTCATGGAAAAAAAAAAAGAAAACATAATAAAGGGGAAACTAATACGTGCATTTCTCTTTTTCTTTTTGTAATTACTAATGTAGTCATACTCATCTGTAGCACTGCAACTATTATTAAGTCAGTGAACCATGTGGTTTATGAAATGTCAGAAATTTGTGAAGAAAAGGCACAATGCCAATCAGTTTAGCAGAATATATATTTACTGTCCTATATTACATGTAACTATGTAACATTCTCACTCGTTCATTTTGCCTGAAAAATTGTTGCTCATTATTTCTCTGCTGATCAACTAATCAATTTCTTTGAGGGGTTAATTGAAGGCTAAAATACTCACTGTCATATGAACCACACAAACCAACACAGAATGGTCACTTAGCTTTACTAGCCTGATAATGCTTTTAATTATTTTTCATTCCTATCTAAACTGAGACAGACATATGCAAACTAATTTTAACTTCTGGGAAAAACAAATTTTGGCCATCTCCTTTGCAGCAAGCAGGCGGCTGTTGGATGGTAGAGTGGGTAATACTGTAGTTTGATTCTGTTCTCCACCAGAGGGCGACATCCTCAAAGGCAAAGAGTCCAAAGTACTGATGTTTTTTAGAATTCTGCATAACTTCATGTCAAATGTATCACTTATGACTGTATACCATGTCACAAAATGCTTAATTAATCTGGTATATTAGCTTTTCAGTGGTCACTCTTCTGATTAGCAGAAAACAGCAGCATACTGAAAACTAGACAGGACTCAGAGAGCCCACACCAAGGCAGCTCCACTTCCCCATAAAAACATTTATGGATCTGGATGATTATCTGGATCAGCACCATGATGTAATGGATTGTTCTGTGGGCCATACCTTACCTCTCCTTGACATTTCATCAAAATTCCTTCATATCTTTTTTGAGTTATGCTACAAACAAACCAACAAACAGTGGCAAAAGCATGACTTCCTTGGTGGAGGTATCAATGGAGGTACAACAACAAATGTAAGGACTGGGATATTAGTGGATTCTCTAGCTAAAATTAATATGGGTTTGACTTAGTAAGTACAATTCAGAGTCATAAAACTCAAAATTAAAAAACATGTGTTCTTCAAAGCTAAAGATTCACCCATTCCCTCACAACATTTACAGAAGAGTTTATGTTATGATTTACTTACTAGAAAAATTCAAAGTCCCAAGCTTAACAACTCAATCTGATCTATCAGCACTGTTATCTAATTGTTCTTCATCAGTCACTTCAGAATAAAGTGGCTTAAAACATCTAAGTGGGCAAACTAACTTTATTTTACAAATTATTTGTCTAATAATTATGTATGTTGTAATAGCAGTAGGCTAGTATATGAGAATTATTATATAGGAAAACATAGCTCAAGAATTATTTTAAACTAGTTTATGTTTTTGCATGCACCCCAGTTGTTTTTGTCAGAGTCCTCTGTGGTCAGAGTGCTAAGTCTACCAAAACCTGTCCTTCTTCAAGGTTTTGGAAAACTGAAAACGAGTGGCAAGTTGGTCCATACTGGACTGTATAACCTAGGCTACAACTGAGCCCTGCTAGTGATGCAGATCACCGTTATGTCCACTAGGTGGCAGCCATTTCTCAGTCATCTACTGTCCTGTAAGTACTGTGTGATGACCAGCCTTGAATGAGACACAGCACTCTGTTCAATGAACTCATCACACTTTGCAGTCTAATTTACAGAGAGGCACATGAAGATAATCACAACACAATCATAAATAAAGCTTTATGGATGCACGAGTAATGTTTATTTTCTTGTTTATATATGGACTTAATTACTTTAGACCTTAATATTTAACATCTTTCCTCTTGGAGGCTGGGCTGCGTCTCTGACAGAATAATTATTTTAACCATTTTGTTTGGTAATTGTCATCAACTTTTTACACATTTTTGGAATTTAATAACAATGAAATCATATCTAACAGTCTTTGTTTATGGCATCCAAAACAAAAACAGATTTGTTCATTTTTGTCAGATGCCACCTTCATTAAACCCGGCATTACTGTTTACATGTTGTGTAGCTGTGTCACAATGAGTCCGTTTTCAGTAAACGTTGTGATTTGCATTTGATTAAAGAACGCTGAAATTAAGGTCCTGTGCACATCTTTTAACAAGGTCATCACATCTAAAGAAAAACAGAAAAACTATATTTCTCCAAACTCCCATCTGGAAGTAATTAATCACCATCACGCAAGGGCCAGCCTTAACAGATTGCAAATATTTGCTGAAGTGTCCCCTTGTTCCTAATTATATCTCCCTGCTTGTCCCCCTCATTATTTAGACCTTCCCACAAAACGATGCAACACTGAATGGGAACTGTCACAGACCCGGCCCCTTTCCAAAGAAAATGTTTAATAGCAAATGAATGAGTGATTCACTGTGCTGCAATAAAGATCTTAATGAGGTAATTTTATTAGTACCGACTGCCCAGAACTGTTGGAAACAGATGGAGGAAACAGAGAAAGGCAGCATAGAGAAAATTAGTGTTACACAATTCATTAATTAATGCATTAGTGTGGGCAGCAAATTAACTGCCCCAAAAATCTCCATTCACGAAAGATTATAATGAAAAAATACATTGCTGCCCCCCAGAATAATTACAAGACAGTGCAAATTCAGTTCTAATGAAGTGAAAGGCACCCCCTTAACATACATCCCTTATTTCCCCCTCTAAAGGGGCCTTGTTGAGGCCTACATTTAGGAAGTATTGAGAGTGAAGGAGACAATAATGAGCGATTGGCCTGGCCTTAAGTGCCTTATATGCTGCAAACAGGTAGAGAGGATTGAATGGCTCTCTTTCTGGGACTCCTGGGGGGCCTGTCTTCCCAGCACAACAACACTTGGCCCTGAGAAAAGGGTCCGCTGAGGAGCCTAGAGAGTGAATGGAACTGTGGTGCAGTGGGTCAGACTGAATGGCCACAAGTCCTTCAGTGATTACAAACTATGTTGTGCCAGCCCGGGCTCCATACACATACACAAACACAAGCACAAGTGTGGACACACACAGAAACACATGAAGCGAGCCCTCACCCTTCCACATCTCTCTCTCATTGAGTTATCTTTACTCAGGCTTTGTCTCCTCTAATTGGAGCTGATGAGGGACTAATTGGTAGCTTTTTTACAACACCCAGTACTTAAGCAATGGCAAGCCGAGGGAGGCAGCATGAGTGGAGTTAATGAGAGGCTTTGCACAAATAAAAGCTTTAAAATGGGCCTGTTTCACAGAATGAGAGAAAAGGAAAGTTGAGGATATCTTTTGTGTTCTCCACATCTTTCACTTATGTGCAGGTATCTGAAAAGAAGAGGGAGTGGTGGAGGGCACACAGTGGTTGCTGAGACGTTGAGTACTTGTGAGCATAAAGGGATCTGTTCTGTATTGTTTGAGGCTCGTCGTTTAGTGTGTCTCTTAATAATGAGAAAGGGCTGCTCCTCAAATGAATGTGGCAAAGTCCTTAGTGGACAATAAGTGCCCTCTCTTCCCTGGACCACACTGGGCTGTGTTGAAACAATCTGAAATAAGGTTTAGCCCCTCTGCACTGTGGAGGGTGAGTATGTGGCCTTTGTGCATAGTTTTGGGCCAATAAATAATACAGCAGCTAAGCCAGCCCATACTTTACTGAAAGCTTCAAAATCCTATGTAGATAATGGTTTCAAATGGTCATGAATCAATTACAAAAACTGGTCATGATAAATGGGGCTTATATGTGTCTTGCTGGGCGCATTGCAATCATGTGTGACATTACAGATGTACTGTAGGAAAATCAACATTAGATGGTAATTTAGACTTAAAAATCATGTTCTCTGCTCCTCTTAAGGGAGTTGCATCATGGTGGTAAACTGAAGAGTACAATGGGTTCAACCATGTGACATTTCCTTAGCATGCTGTCATCACAGCAGACATTTTGTTCATGTGATAATGGGTTGCTTTGTGCTTTTCAGGTATAAATAAACACCTTAAAGAAACAGGCTTCATTTAACTAAGCCGCGGTGTCACAGCCACTCTCCCTTTCCACCTAGAGTGACATGGGTAATACAAACATCTTTTGATGCTCAGCTCCTGCAGGGGCAAGTAGCCACATGCACAGCACAAACATTGTTTGTTTTATCTGATTAGGCCTCTTTAGGAGCTCTAAATCTTATTCAAATGATGGCCTACAATAAACAAAGCAAGACATGAGACTCACTGTGAACCTTGAAAGAAATTAAAAAGTCTGCCTTAAGTACAGATATATGAACGCAATATGCATTAATATATCCCAATATAAGTTTATATGCACTATAGTAGTGCGTATACACTATAGTAATAAAGTCAAATTTAAACATCAATAACACAGGCTCCACTACACTACAAACTCAAACCAACTTGCTGTCACTTCCATGACATTACCTGTAGCATATAACTGGCCAAATATTTGTGCTGACTCATGTGATAGGTTATTCACAGTCTCAGTGACCCATTAACATCCTACAGGTTCCCATTGTTCACTCTAAATGGACACATTAGCATTGCTCTTGTTATTTAAATCCTACATTTTGTAACAAAGAGTCTGGTTTTTCTCTCTAACGAGGACTTCCTCAGACAACTGACAGAGACCTCTATTTTCTCTGCTCCCTCTGGAAAACTATCAGGTTTTAAATATTTTACCACAGTTAGCATCAAATTTATCATTTCATGTATTCCACTTCTAATTTCAAGGGCACATTCTGAAGTTGTCACTGGTTTGGTGCAGGTCACTGGTGTGTTTTCGCACCTTTCCTACTACAGTCATTCTGATTGTATGAACAGTATCACTATATGCTGATGCATCATCCTAACTTCCTATTATGACCTTTTTACAACAACTTTCAGAGTAGCAGGACCTAAGGTCTATCTGATAGAGATATGTTCCACTACATGGAACCAGTCTGAAAAGAAGCAGCAGTTTTCCATACAACAGATTTTACTAAAGCACTCCTCTAAAATCAAGTCTGACATTATCTCCACTTGTACATAGTTATTAATTCACTATTAAAGCAGACTTTTTTGGTGAATGCCAATTGGATTCATTTTTGTCTGTGTGCTAACAGATCATTAAAGCCAAATGTGTGAAAAAGGCAGGGTTGTCAATTTAAAATCTTTATTACCAAAAATACAAAATTCAATTAATGTCACAGCTTCCATCCTGCAGTTGCAATGAAGGATATGTTGATTATGTGCATTTTCATGCTTTCATTGCCTTTTATTTGTAACTATGTAGTGTGAAAATTAAATGACTGAAGCATAAAACCTTATCACTTTAGAACAGTCCTTGACATTTGGTGATCATTTGCCAGAATAGTAAAATCCCCAGATTAGTGTCACCACAAAAGTTGTTTTGTTCTGGGGTTTGTTCCTGAACCCGTAATCACAGGCCCTCACAGAAAGTGATGCTGCACCTTCAGAGGCAATAGGAGGAAGTTGGCGAAAGTAAACAGCAAGTGGCAGATAATTGTGTCATCTCTGATCTCCCACTGAGACTTTCAGACAGCAGTGAAAGCCCCTGCAGCCGTAACGACCGTGTCACCTAACCTTTCGCTGACCTTATGCAGCCTTATAAGCCGCTCCAGAACAGCACAGGCAATACAACAACTGAAAGGGTTGAATCACTGTGTGATTTCCCCTTTTAATGCATCAATTTTCATGCCTTTACAAAAAAACTGAATCAACAAATAAACAAGCAGCAGTGATTAGGGTCATCATTAGTGAAATGCTTATAATGTATTTAAGCATTAACAATTTATAATTTGAGCATATTTCAGCCCTATTTTTCTCCTTATCTGCTGCAATTTATTCGACAATTGGTGTATGATGTTGCTGAAAGTAGTGTTAGGTCTTTTTAGTCAGATAGACATTGGTTAGACACTTTATGTATTAGAAATGTTTAGTGCAGACAGGATGTCTAGCTCAGGCTGTTAAATGCTTAGGCATTCCCATAAGGGTACTCTAGGTTGTTCAGGTTCAAGGATAACTAGACAGAAAGTTGATTACTGTTAGGAGACAGAATGTTTATTATTATTGTTATGATGTGTTTAACCATAATCGTAGTCATAATATTTTCTTATGCTTAATGTCCTGTCAGAATATCTTA